>NC_137101.1:20308140-20908140 GCF_949357685.1 Gobio gobio | reverse complement strand
CAAACAAATTTTACGTATCGCTTGCAAAAACACACTTAAGGCAATATCCCCGCAATGCTTTATCGTATTCAAACCAAACTTGGTACATATCATCAAAAGCATGACTTGAGGCAACATGCAGCGTTTCGGCGCAGCGCCACCTACTGGTCCGGAGATACAAAAAATTGCTATTTTTGCTTATAACTTCTGAACTGTTTGTCCAAAAATCATAAAAGTGGTCTTGTTAGATTCAGGACGGTATGCCGAGTCGTTTGATATCCAATTTTACCATATCGGCCATTTTGGCTGTCGGCCATCTTGAATTATGTGCTAAAATGCTGTATTTTATGAACGCATGAACGGATTGTTACGAAACTCGATATGGGTCATCAGCACGATGCCCTGAAGGAGTCTGAGAAGTTTAGAAACAGCGCCACCTAGTGGATAATTATTTTTCCAAATGCTTATAACTTTGGGTACGATTGACTTATTTTCATGGGAGTCACTTTTTTGGTCTCCTGAATCCTTGCCGAGTCCAACGATACCAGATTTGTCTGGTTTCGGCATATGGTCTGTGCAGCGTTGCAATTTAGCGCTTAAAAAACATTAGCTGATATCTTCGAAACCGCTACTCCCATTGAGACGAAACCAGCGTCAGAAGTTCGGAAACATAGGTCGGTAGCTACTTGCTAATGCCCAAATGTCAAAATATTGATAGTAAGGGGGTGTAAAATCCAATCAAAGTCAGGTGTCAGTCATTTTTCATGTGTTTTATTCATATAAATGTCTATAACTCCAAAACTAAAAGAGATATTTTCAACAAAATTGACACAGACATGTATGGGCTCACTCCAAGGACACACAAAAAAAATGGTAGGATTGTGCCACTTGGTGGCGCTATAATAGAACAAAACATGAAATTCCCATTGACTACAATGCATAATTGACTTTAAAGATATAAAATGCTATGCTTCACAAATGAATTGTTGTATCATTACGAAACTTGGTATGTGCCATCAGCACCATGCCTTTAAGGTACTTAAAAGGTTTCAAAACAGCACTGCATGTGGTCCATACTTATAATGAAAAGGCCTCTTGAGGCTATATCTCTGCAATGACATATTGACACTATATTGACACCCTGCTTTGATATATTGACACCAATCTTTGCATGTGTCATTGTTCCCTTATTCTGGCCACACCACATCAATGTAGTAACTGTGCCACCTATTGGTTGAAAGTGATAAATCATTAAATAATTATTATTTACTGTATTTGTCATTTTACAGCTATTTTGCCTAAAATCACCTTAATAGGTCTTTAATTGCTCATTGCTGCAGTTGATCTGACATTGCCAGCCATCTTGGCATGTCTTGTCTTCTTCTTTGCGCTTGGCCCCGATAATGGCTGCTTGCAGCTATATTTATATTTACGGTTGTTTTAGGGCTGTTTCAGATACAAAGTGAATGTTATAAATGGGATTCTGTCACTAGCTCTTATCTAAAATATATGTGCTCCTAAGTATAAACATCTTGTCAGGAATTATCCTTATTTGATCAGTGAAAAACACCAACAAACAACATTTGGAAATGGACACATCAAAGCCCTCACTGCAGGGCAGGTTGTATTTCACAGGGGTAAGTGCTGTTAATTTTTGAGGTTTTAACAAACATATCTGGGGAAAAAAGCCTCAAAGGCATGCCAGAGATAAAAGCAAGCATGTCCCCTATGTAGTGCTTCAAACACATTTCATTTACACAGTTCTTTCATTTTGTGGAAATTTCATGTTTTCATGTTTACGCAACTCTGAGAACAAATGTAAACTGCATCTAATAAATGCAAGACAGTTCTCAAAGCTGAAAAGTCAAGTTGCTCAAGATGATAGACAGATGTGGCAACATTTCTTCCTCACAAGCAATAATTCACTCAAAAGCTGAAATCCTCTCATCATGTTGTTCAAAACCTGAACAACTTTCTTTCTTCCCTGAAATATTAAAAAGGAATTTTGAACAATGCATTGCTTGTGAGTTCGATTTCCAGTGATCTCGAGAACACAAATTTGTTTCAGTTTTGTGACCTAGATGAACTGATTCAATTTATTTACAAATTGGACACCATGACTTCCCTCATGGAGGAAAGTTGGAGCACATGTCATGACATAATTTTCCTTTTTGGGTGAACTACCGCTTTAAAAAAGATCCAGAAACATATTGTCCACATCGTTTGAATGAGGTTGCCTCATCCAGAGTCATCAGACTGATGAATAGAATCACAAAGTGCTGAAAGCCTGGAGGCGGTGCAGTTGTAAAAGGGACATGTGGGTCTGCTTGCCTGCACTGAGACACAGCGTGTAATTTAAAACCAGGCACAAGCTTGGGGGCTGCACTGAGCGTCACACACACATATGCTCATGCTCATGCACATACACACACATAGTCAGACTGAACGGCACGCAGAGTTCAGGCATCCAGCACACCACAAAGCTCATGACAGGACAAAAAGATCAGCTAACAGGACATACCCAGATTGGATGAGTTTTCGGATGCATTTCCCTGTGCACAGGTACCTGAAAGCTTGCATTATACATGTGCTTGTTTGCATGTAGCCTATGTGGTTTATGTATGAGAAAAAAATTCTCGCAATGCCAGAGCAGATGGATGTACAGTGCACTGGACTGCAGTTTTGTAACCGAGGGCTTGCATGCTTCCTGCTATCTAAATTTTGGCTGGGATCAGGGCATTGGCTGCAATCAGTTTGTGTGAAAAGTTTGTTTAGCAATTGTGTCTCAGAGCGAGATGCACTGTCTATCTCCACATGCTGGTTCAAAAAAGTAGCAAAAACAGGAGGAGAAAGACTGGGTGATTATTCTAAAATGCATGTGTGTGGTCTTCTATTAAAACAAAAAAGCTGGACAGAGAAAGTTTTTTTTTTTTTTTTTTTTCTTTGTGAGTCCAAAGGTTCCTCTGCTTAAATATATGTGTTGTGGAGGTTTTACATTTGAATAGAGATTTAATCATCTTATCACTTGTTTTTTAAAGGCTGAGTTCAAATTAATTCAGGAAAACACTCTGATAGAAGGAAAAAAAGTTTTTTTTTTCTCCCAGTGAATGAAGTTCAAATGGTTTTAATTAAGCGCTGCTGGCCATGTAAGCTTGTTCTCTCTCACACACATAAACACATTGTCCTGATAACTGGGATCACAGTTAAGGAGGGGGGTAAATTCTTCTCAAGGTCTCTAACCTATAAAAGACAAGGGTGTCCTTAACTTGGACCTGAAATAATCAGGAGCATTCTTTTGGATACACCGGGTAACCTAGAATTTGGGTGGCATGGAAATTTTAAAAAAAGAAAGGAGATGAAAAGAAAATACACACTCCCCCCCTCATGTTGGACAGTGAACAGTGTTCTGCTCCATTTCCCATTGAAGTTTTCCATCTCTCGATTCTCATTTCTTTCTATTATTGGAGTAAACCAAGGCCATCGTGGCAGCCAGGGTCTCACACAAGGGCTGCGTTATGATGGTTCATTCACCTGAAATGCTGACTGCTTCCTGTAAATGTCCGCTCCAGTAGCAGAGCTTATATGTCCCAGACAGAAATCCGCACAGGCTCTCTTTATACCTGGGATTAACATGCATTTCGGTGATCGGATCACACTTTATGTATAAATGTGGCCAATGTGCATTGCTATCAGACTGGTCTCGAATCACTGAAAACAAATTAGAAGGCAGTTAGCCTAAAAGTCCATGTATACACAGCAAGCAATATATAGCCATCCTTTCACCGTATAGACCCGATATAGTCCGGCTATGAGTAACCCACTTCTAGCCAAAAGAACATAATGTTTTTGCCAAAATAACTTGCGAGATGTATGATATTCCATCATGTAAGCAAAGTCAACAGTGATCACAAGGTGTTTGGTTTTTATTTCCTTGACATGTTGATGAGTAGTCTATTATTGGACTATGTTTAGACATCTATGAAATTTTCACTGACAGCCCAATTTTTGACAAATTTTAGCCTAGATGTCAGGGCTGTGTTTGGACGGCTATTAGATGTCTTTTAAACGCAAAATTGCTTGGGATTTTATGTTTTGCCTCAAACTTAAAGTCGTGAGATCTCAAACTGTTCTAGATCTTTTTAGTACAAAAGTTGTTTTCTTGTGATCTTGACTTGTGATTGACAAAATTCATTAAAAAAAAATAGATTTCAACATTAAAATCTCAACATTTGAAACTTTGAAAAGTTTTTTCTTAATTATGCAAATGACAGAATTAATGCAGCCTCTGCATGGCATTTTCCATTTTGCTTTGGTTAGTACTGAATCAGGTGCAGATGAAACCCAACAACACCAAAAAATCTAGACACAAACGCATGTTAATTCACTGATCTGCACAGCAATGCATTGCAATTTGTCATAATATGGACATATAGTTCGAAATAAGAACATTGTCAATTGGCATAACAACAAGTTTGTGACAAAAAAGTAGGAACAAGTGATTATCACACAGCATGTTCACATGATGTCAGTCACGCCATTTTATCACTGGAAAGAGAGAACATGGAACAGTTCCTGCAAATACAATTTCTACTATTTAATTGCATGTTACATCTGTGAAAATAGCTGCGAAGCAACGCAACTGTAGACTGGAAGAGTGTAGCCTGTCTGAGGTTCAAGGCTTGCCAAGACCTGTTATTAGTTTTACAGTGTCTTGAAAGGCAGGGAAAGCCCTGAAGCCTCAAAAAAATCAGTGAATTACTGATTTTCACTGATATCTGCTAGTAAGGAGGACCAGAGTGCTAGTGCTATGAATGGTTCACCAGCGAGTTACTCAACAGATTTTTGGGCAGATGTTAGCCTGGTTCAAGTTAATGTGTTTTTACTGAAGCCGCCCTTCCAGCTTGGTCCTGTTTCTTTTGTTAACAAATTATCTATTATCTGTATTATATATCAACTCTCTGTTAACATTCTCATTCAACTTAATTGACACACAGAACTACTCAAACAAACAAAGCAATGTTCTACAGAGAGAGTGCTACAGAGCCACAGTCTTTATACATTTGAGGACGTGCACTCAACAAATGGTTTATAGATGTCTCTTCACAATAAAATGGGAGCATTGCACATAGCACAGTTACAGGACAAGTCTATGGGAGGTAATTATAACTCGTATGAGCAAACTGAGACAAAACCTTTAGGAAACGAAGATGACTTATTTGTCATTGTTATTAAATAGTAAAAATGTAGCATAGCCACAAGGCAAATATTGACATAGCAGGGTGTGGGCTCATGAGGATTATGCCACAAATGCGGTTGTATTCTGTTTTTTATGCAATCACTGGGGAAAGCAGTTATCCAAATATTTAAGGTAAACAAATTTTAAGAGGTGTTCCTACTCTAAGTAAGGAACAAATTATGAAGGGCTATTAAATTGTTGATCATTAATGCATAACCAAGGTGGAAATGCAGCCATGACACAAAGTGGATGTCAGGTGTGCATTAATTTCAATAATTCAATGCTTATTTTATACTAAATTATATCACAGTTGCCATATTGTCTATAATGTGTTTATTTCAAGATATTTTTCATCCCTATACTGATTCTGTGTCTACATCTACTTTTTTATGACCCAAGCCACCACTGTTACTAATTCGGAAAGAATGTGGCAAAGTGATATTGAAATGTAATGCAGTCCACAAACCTGGAACTTCTTCACAGCCATGCCATATAGAAAAATCACCTTGGAACATCTGGAATCAAAAGAATTCAACATATTATTATCTAAAGATAATGAATACATTGATTGATGTTTGTCACAGGTGATGATAAGCAGTAGACAGATTTTGGAGATGATGCAATAGGACTGGCATAAAACATTTTAAAAACAAGTTAAAAACTGTTTAATAACATAGGCCGTCGAAATTACCCAGAACAATTTGTCCCAGGAATTTTTTTTACAGGAACTTACACCCCCCCCCCCCCCCCCCCCCACCCCCCCAGACCTGTTGCTGCCTGCGTTTCCATTGTGGTCTAAACTACCGTGAGGATTAGGCAAATAAGTCTGGTGATGTATAGGACTGCGCGCAACTTTCCAGTTCCCGCTGGATTTCTCCCTCCACACATAAGCTTAATAAAGCCTGAACCTCGTTGTCGGTCTATCGGTCATATTTTTTAAACTCCATTGTTGATTCAAATAGGAAACAATTCTTACAGCATGCACTCAAGTCCACGCAAGTCCAACCCCCGAAAGTTCCTGAAAGTTACTACCTCATGAGCAGGGACTTTCTGATTCTGAGGGGTAAATCTTTATTTAGACCCTGGACCCTGCAGTTGAAACACACTGAGTACTAGGGATGGGTCGCGATTTTCGAATATTCGATTAGTTATTTAATTATAGAATATCGAATAGTATGTGCGATTATCGTCCAAAAAAAATCCCCATGTTGTCGGTGCTGATGTGGTGCTGACGCGTTCATGTAACCAGAGGCGCTGCCAATAACGCACCTAAAAGCTGCCAGTCCGCTCTCAGGGTGTTTTATACTGGACACGTTTGCTGCGGTCCGAGTCTGATTCTTCCCTCCGCCTCCGCAGTGTTGGTCTGGTTTCACACTCAACTTGAACCCTGGTGCGTTTGCGTTCATCTTACGTCATCACAGACGTGCACGGGCGTGATAGAAAACAGAACGCGGGTCAATATGGGCTTTTTTCAATTAATTTGGTGCTATTATGTGTAGCTGAGTAAACGACACTTGGGTTTACCGTATGTGTGTCGCTTGAAGGCGGCTTTGCTGCTTGCAAACAGACTCTTTTGAGGAGACGGTGAATTGCCATTAATTTGCTGCCCTGATTGCACTCTATGCGCTAATACACTGCAGGCTCGCTCTCGCGATCGCATCTCAGCTAAATCATCAACACTATCATCTCTTACGTGTATGTTATTGAACTAATGACATTGTAATCGGCTAAAACGCATGCGCTGGTTACTACCCGAGTGTTTGCACATTCACGTGAATCACGGCTCAGCTCCGAGAGCAACCGAACTCCGGTTGTGTGTTCTCGGGTTCGGTACCTCAGTGCACACCAAGCTCTGTAGGTAAGCTTTCACATTAGCAATTTTTAATGCTAACCGTGCCCCATTCCGAACTAAAATGCCAGAGTTAAAACGCCCTGAGACAACAGAAGAATAACACATCGTCTCACGCGCACGCTGTAGACTTGTGGCATTTATCAGGTAACTTGGGGCGATGTCACATTACAGTCATATGTTTTTCAGCATGTTACAATAAATATATGGCTTGGGTTGATATAGCCTATTCCCTAATGAATTAAACAGTTTGTTATCCTACAGATTGAGAGCGTGAATGGTCTCTCTCCCTCTCTCTCTGTTTATACGCGTGTAGCCTTTACATGCGTACATGCGGGGGAGGAGTTGCGATTTTCGAATAAAAATCGAATAATTCCCAGCGATCGTCGAATATAATTTTTGCTTGAAATGCCCATCCCTACTGAGTACCACCCCAAAGTTCCTAGGGAAAGTTCCTGTGGTGGAAACGTGGCTATACTTACTTACTTACTTAATGAAAGTAGGTAGGTAGCCTATAGGCAATAAATGCTAATGCTAAGAACTTAAACACATTGTCTGTGTACGTTCATAAAGTTCAACAATGATAACCATTCAGAAACAGTCTACAAAGGGCTGTAAGCAAAATCTTTATCTGACAAATCTGAAAAGTTCATCTGCCTAGAACAGTATTTTTATGTAAGCATTAATACAAGCGCTTAAGCAATAATATGAGCTTCACCATGTGGCATTTGAACCCTTCGGATGCTAGCACGAAGATGAAATTATTTGTTGTCAACTGAGTTTAACTTGTATTAAAACTAGTGGTGGGTCGTTATCGGCGTTAACGTGCTGCGTTAACGTGAGACTCTTATCGGGCGATAAAAAAAATATTGCCGTTAATCTATTCTCAAAGTTGGGTTGGGAGCTGGGTCTATACTACGCAAGCCATGATGACTTTCACCTTGATATTTTAGCACGGATGTACTCCTAGCCGAATTGCACAGTAGGGGGCGAGAGAACGAGTCTTTGAACCTGTGTGTATGCCTAGTGTTGTCAAAAATATCCATATTTCGCTATGTGTCGATACTGAAATATCTGAACGATACGATACTCATTTTCTACAGTATTGATATCAGCTGCGCTCTCCTCTCCGACCGACAGCGAGTTGACACGCACCCGCCTCCTCTCATTCAGTCCGTTTAATCCTCTGAACATTGCGAACGGGTGTTCTGCTGGACTTTTGTTAGGTGCGTACCGGTCTGAATTTCACGCGAGGTTGCACATAACGTTAAATCTTCTAATTCCCGCAGATTTCGCGCTCGCATCTGAAGTGCACACACACATACCGTAATAAAGCCGCCTCTGACATACAAGTGCAAAAATGAAGTTATTTTTCCAGCTTATTAATGGTCAAATACACTCAAAAATGTCTCAATGCCCATCTTGGTGAGTTTTAACGTAAACACAGTTGTACTCGTAACCAGCTCACAGGAACAGTGTTTTGGATCCATGCATGTGTCAGGTCTTAAAGGGACAGAAGTTATTTATTATTCAAACTACATAAAGACAAACGATCACTTAAGAGTACACATTCTGAATGCCTTTGGCAGAATTCAAATGAGCCATTTTAATCTAGATTAATCTTGGAATTAATCTAGATTAAAAAAAATAATCTATGCCCACCACTAATTAAAACGGCAACATTCCTTTAAAAAGAAAGCACTGTCCTACAAGGTTTTACTTGTCATGTATTTACAGTCAGACAAAGGTTCTTTTCACTTGTACATATGCCCTCTCTCTCTGTTCAGAATACAGCTCTTGGTTGTGCAGTTATTTCAATTTCCTTTGCCTTTTTTCAGGGACTGCAGCTGTGCCCTCTCACTCTGACAAAAGGAGGCTCTTGGTTTATCGAGGTTACGCTGAAACTTCACTTGACTGGTTTACCCAGCTGCTGCGTATTGCAATGCGGCTGCTCTGCGGTCTGCTGCTTCTGCTGTGCCTGGTAGTCTGGGCAGCTGATGCACGAAAGGGTGTAAAGAGACGTCGAGTGCGGAGTCGAGACCATTCAAGTACAGTCAAGCGGTTTGCTGTAAACTGCAAGGAAAGTTCAATCAATGGGGAAAAGTTCTTGGACTGCCAAGAGCGCCAACTGACAGCGGTACTATTGGGCTGGCCGGAGGACATTCACCACCTGCAGTTGGCACGGAACAGGATTCAGGTGCTGCGAGACAACACCTTCAGTCACTTCCGGAACCTGAGGAGCCTGGATCTTCAACAGAATGAAATCTCCCGCATAGATGAGGGAGCGTTCAACGGCCTAAACAGCCTCACCACTTTACTGCTGCAGCACAACCGTCTGCAGGTGGTGAGCGAAGGCACGTTGATCCCCATGCCGCAACTCAAGTACTTGCGACTCCATGACAATCCCTGGAAGTGTGACTGCATGCTGGACACCCTGGTTAGGTTCCTACAAGTGCCCAGTAACCGTAACATTGGCAATTACGCACGATGTGCAGAGCCTAGGGAATTGTGGGGGAGGCAACTGAAGAAGCTGGATGCAGAGCTACTGTGCTCCCCTCAGCAGGGGAACATACCGATACCGAATCCGGAGAATCAGCCCCTACCGGCTTCACAAAAAAAGTCTGATGCAACCGCTCTCTGCCACACCTACGTCCACCCTGTGCCCCGTCTAGACTGCAGGAACCGAGGTGAGAAATCTATTTATTGCTCAACAATGTGAGGTTCCGTTTGTAGAGGGACATTTGGGGAGAAGTGGGAGTAAAATAAAGTTATGATTATGAAGTAAAAGAACACATTGCTTTGTTTGGGAAAATCCAATCATTCACAATTGGCAAACCAGTGACCATAATGGCCAGTGTAAAGGTGCACACAGTATTTTCTTTTTATGTTGTGATGTTGAAAGTGTCTAAAAACAAGAGGGTTACTTAGACAAAGTAAACAACGTTGGGCTAGTTGTGTTACCTCAACGATGGTACCATGAACAATTCCAAACACCAAAGTGATTTTATGGGCTAAAAGCTTTGAACAGATACTATTTTCAGTGATTAGCATTCCCACTAAAACTATTTGAATACCATAGAAAAAACTGAGAAAATTAAACTATTCAACCTCAGTTTGTAATCTGTAATTATTTTTCAATAATTTCCATGAAACATGAATATGGAAAGATTTGCCAAATGAAATGCAATTAAACAATTACATCTGACAGAAAGATGAACAGGATTAGTTTGAAAATGTGTGGTTTCTTTTAAGTGAATTGAAATGTTGAAACAATTTTCTCAGTGTCATCATGTACTCTAGTGGTTACTCTGCAGTACCCGTTAGGGCAAAGTGTAATTTATTCCATGATAAACACTCACACAATGAGTAATGCTTTCCTCAAATCCCTAAAAACTCCCTTTTTATCTGTACTGTTTAAGAAATGATACATGCATACACAGACACGGTATGCTGAGATGTTTGTGTAAATCTGAGAAACAAATTACAATAAAAACATGTCAACTTCATGGACAGATAGATTGATTGATTTCTGAAGAGACATTTCTGAAAGATTTCTCATTTCTGCTGACTCAGCATGTGGTAAGTTACTCTAATTCACAGCAGAGTGGAACAAACGCCTGAAAACATGAAATATAAGATGCAGAGAACTAGCGGAAAGGGAATGAGTATCTTTCCAGCTTCAACATCTGACCCTACTCTAAGGACAGATTAATGCCATATTCAGACTGTTATCAAGACACCATAACTTTTCTAAAGCTTGAATCTCAGTATTATATTTCAAAAGGCAAAGCAATGCTCACATAAGATCTCCTTGTGACTCTATCCCCTAAAAAAAGTCTCAGTCAGCTTCCAAAACCTTAGGAAATACCACATTGCTATATGGCTATGCGAATCTCCATGGGAATCCGAGAACAATGCTGTCGGTGTCATATGCATGTCTTACAGGGTTTTGGGGAAGAAGGGATTTTTCTGATGAAGAGATGGCTGTAAGATATGACAAAGAAAATGGGAAGACATATAATTCAGTGTTTAACTATGAAAGAGTCCTTTGTCATTGCAACATTTTTTCTCTTTGTTTGTAATTAAATCAAAGCAGAATTGTGTTCTTTTCCCAGAAAGTCAAACACATCACCAATCAGCAGATATTTTATTAAACGATAAATACAAGATGTATTGAACACTTCAAATTGCAAATTTCTGTTATAAAAGATGTAACTGTTACTGATTAGGCTAATCTATAAAAAGATCTGCCGATCTTGGCTTTTTCCACACATATTTTTCACTTATATTGTCGGGAACACTTAGTTTCAATCTACTGCAGATGAATCTTGAGTTTACCGTCTTGTAAAACAAAGTTCATTATTTTGAAAAACTAGCTAAATGTGCTCTGACATCCATAACAAGACAAGAGACCCAGCCAGGCCAAAGATGGAGTCATCAGGGTTAGATGAGGCTAGCAAAACGTGCGTGATACAAAACAGTCAATGTGAAATAAATGAAGTCATATGGGTTTCGAAGTCAGTGGGATTTGGACTTCTCCACTTGTCAGAAATAGTGAGTCAGCAGTCTGGAGCTGAGGGAGGCATCCTGAATCACTCCCTCGATCAAAAAAGTCACACTTTTGTAGCATTACATCATCTGTTCTGGGACCTAAGGGATGTCTTTTTCTTTTGTCAGCTTTAATCGCAGAAACCCTGTAAAAGAATTTTGTGGCAAGAGCGGGAGACTAAAAGCCAAGTAACGGTATTAGTAATCTCAGCTTCTGGAAAGGCTTTTCCTTGAATTAGTCACAAGAATAACGGCATGTTAATTTCTTTGGGTACAATTCAGAAGCCTCCAGATCCCAGAGAAACTGTAAAGTAGTATAAAATCTACTCTAGTAGCAACTGTGGATACATCTGTTTATATAGGTGACCGAACAAAATGTAGCCTGCAAAATGTAAAATCTGAGCAAGATCTTTCATTGAAGGCACTCTGGGGTTTAAAACAGGTGCTCTGGCGGGTCCTAGCAGGAAGTGCAGCTGCATCTGATCTGCATGCTGCATAGCTTTCACACATGTCAAGCTGACGAGTCCCACGATAACATTTCCGAATATCACCGAGACAGTGATGTCTCGCAGAGTTTCAAGTGTGTACCACCAAACGTGTGCCATGTGTACTATTTTAATAGCTCTCTCCGTGGTGATATAAATAAATATGGCCAGGCACGGTTTGCTGGAGCCCTCTAAAAGTGTTGCGTTGAGCTTTTGAGTGCCCAGATTCTTCCAAAATAAATAGAGAGCTCCTTCACAACGATTACTGTCACACACGTGTTGCATACAATTTAAGATCCATATACAGATACTAGTTAGTTTGCATGCCATTATCAGTGAGTGTCTGAGAAAACGACCACCAACGAGGAACCAACTGTAAAGAACTACCAACAATTGTTGTGGCAGATGTTTCCATGTATGGTTAGCCTGCTGGAAATCATTTGGAAACACATAAAGACCATCAAAGTGCTTTGCAAGACAATTTTGTACTACACAATATCACAAACGAAACAACATTTTTGTGCCAAATGCACTGTCAATCAAACATGTAATTGTGCTAATTATGCATTTACAATAAATTACAGTAATTAAACTCTCTCTTCCACAGACCTTAAAACTGTGCCGGCTGACATCCCGTTGGATATTGTGGGATTGGATTTATCCAGAAACAACATCAAGCAACTGAGACAGAAGGAGTTTGTAAGCGTTAAAGACCTAAAGCTCTTGAACCTGAGTGGAAACAGTCTGGAAAGCATCGACACAGGTGAGCCAGCGGTACACAACAAAATCCAGTCATCAAGACGTATACTTATTTGATGGTTGAGGGATGAAAAAAAACAACGATTAAGTACAGGAAGCAGGTGTTTGGTACAGCAGTTTGTGTAATACAAGGAAGGAGTCTCAATAAAGAATGAGTCTGAAATTAAAGCTATAAAACATCTTGTCAAGCACTGAATGAAAAGACAACACCAGTTGTGGAATCCATAGAAATCACTAACTTTCCTTTTCGTTGGACTCAGAAAATGAGCAAACGTTCTCTTTGTACATGATATTGGTGAAGCAATCAGTTCCGTCCTCTACATCAGGTTGAAGGGATTCTATGTCGCACAATCAAGAAAATGATGAGGGTTTATGGGAAGTAGAGAAAAGAAGTCATGAGAAAAATCAAAGCCTGCCTCAACCATGCAGCACAGCTATCGAGAGCTGTTATTGTGGAGAAAGCAATAAACATCAGCATGTTAATTGTCAAGCCTTTACCAATTAGAGCAACCAGAGCAGGGGGTTTGCTGAATACAATTGCTTGTAAAACGTTGTAGGCTATTTCTTGCTGGGCAGACACATTTAGCAGCTTTGGGAATCCTGCGTTCATTCTTCCTTGGAATACAAAAGGACTTATGTGTTATAGTCTATTTAAGAGCAGTGTTTTGAAAAAGAGTGATCTGTGGAGATGATGTATAACTCGAATGAACATTTTCTAATGATCTTAATGATGGCTAAAGTGATAACAAGTCTGTATAGCTGGGTTGGCTGAGAGCTGGATCCCTAAACTTTAGGTAGTACTTTTTTTAATCTTGTGTGTCAGATACTATACAGCCAACTATGTTTGGTTTAAAGCGAAACCATTTTAGAAGTCCCTTTTATGTAATTAAAAGGCATACATTTGATTAACTGACCAATGTATTCCCCTGCCTGCATTTTTTTTACAATCAAGTCTACCCCAAAAAATGCTTCCTCAGAAGTTTTTTGGTACAGACATAGTCGCATTAGTCTTCTTCTCTCATCATAGAGAGAAATACAAACAAAAGCTAAGTACTTGCTGATGTTGCTATAATTATAATACACTTAAGCCTTTCTAAACTGCTTCAAAAAATGCACTTAATCACAGTCAGTTGGGCTCTAATGAACAGACCAGCAGGGTGTGTCATCTAATGGTTCCCAGGAGAGAGATGATAACACTGATTCAGTCACACTACAGGCTCAGGAACGGCAGTCTTCCTTCTGTTTAGTTCATCAGGCAGCTCAGAGATCACAGGGAGAACACAGCTTGAACAACAGACGATTTACCTCACTTCAATGTAAAAGATGTGTAATTCATTCAGACTTATCCTTTTATTAAAGGAATGAGCTGGCTTCAAGTTAAACACAGAAAATAATTTGTAAGCAGTAAAAAACAACAACAACAATAAAACAGTAATGCACAGATATTATTAAAAGCAGAAGTGTTACAGTCACTCCAAAGGGAGTTATTCTCAACTCTCCAAAACACCTCGATTGTAGTCTTAAGTGGAATGTACACGTCACAATTCATTCATTTAAATAATTACTGCCCAAGGCATAGGCCTATGCAAAAGAAGGGGGTGAGACCTGGTTGAGTAGTGAGGTGAAACTCGTGGTTATGGTAAGGAATGTTAGCCTGACAAGCCAGACCCACATCAAGATGTTGGGTCTGGAAACTCACCATTAGCAGGGCTCAATCCGAGGGGCGGGATAAACGGTTGTCTTTCAAATTCCATCTGCATGCAATTGGATAGCGCCATGAGAGCCACAACCAACCAGAGCAAAGAAGAAGGTGAAGCAGAGCTAACGTTAGTTGATAGATTAAACTATTAAACTTAGTATCCGAACTCCGAACACATCTTCTTTTCCTAAAGAATGACTTCTTTGTTCTTTTCTCAAAGAAAAGCTTAACTCCAAGTCTTTCAGAGTCGCAGCCAAAGCCGATTTGAAAGACCGCTCTTCGCCAGCTTCTTTGTTTACAAGTAGCACGTAGAACCTCCGCAACTACGAACTCCGAAAAAAACGTGATTGGCCTGACCAGAGCTTGTTTTTTCCAGCTCGCAGGTCTACCGAGAGTTGCTAGACTACATCGCGGCAGATTAGATTTTCTGCCGCTAGGGTGCGTCTAGATTTCTAGGCTAAAGGAATGTGACATTTCCGAAACACACTCACGGCTTCATAGAGATGGGAACTAAACAGAGAGAGTCACTGACAGATTTGGAATAGAGTTGCTGCAATAATGTAAAAAACATGTTTTTTAAACATTCAAGCATGAAAACCCATTCTAGTTGACCCGGAAACAAAATCAAGACTTTAGAAAAGGATATAATAGGATGCGTTTAACTGAATTTTTCAGTCAAGAATATATTTATATAATCATCTAAACCATGTATAATCACAAGTATGTAAAATCATACTCTCTAAAAAATGCTGGGTTGTTTCAACCCATGTTTGGGTCAAATATGTAAAAACCCAACCGTTTAAAACAGTTGGGTTTGTCCATATTTGATGCAAACGTGTTGAAACAACCTAGCATTAGAGTGTATAAATCTATTTTATTTATAATAACACATAACCAGAAATGTATATTTCATAACATTTTAATTGGTATTCAAAAGCATATCCCAGTTGAATTAAATAGAGTTTAATTTATACTTTTTTTTCTTCTTTTTTTCCCGTCGTAATTACTGATTTTTAAATGTATTTATATGTATTTAAAATGTTATAAAAGAAATCTGAAGAGACCATCAATTTACTGTTTTTTTTTGTTCTGTTTTATGCAGCTGCATTTACGGGTCTGCTGTACTTGGGAGAATTGGATCTGTCCAACAACAGCCTGCGATTTTTTCAATATGGCGTTTTGGAGGACCTGTACTTCCTGAAGAAACTGTATCTGGGGGACAATCCCTGGATTTGTGATTACAACATTCATTACTTGATCTACTGGCTGAAGCACCACCCCGGTGTTTCCCACACAGGTCTGGTGTGCAGTGAACCAGAAGAGTTTCGTGGTTGGCCGGTGGAAAATTATGTGAAGACCTACAACGCTGAGTGTGATCCTAAAGGCAAGCAGCTGGACCAGTCACCTGGCACTGACCCGACAGGCATCCCAGCTCAGGAGCTCACTGCTGAAATAGACGAAGAGGAGCTGGTTTTAGAATTGGGGCCCAGACCTTACAGAGGGTACAAGAAATATGAGATCATCCGTCTGTCTTAAGGTGGAAACTGTGATGCTGTTAAGAACTTTTTATTTTATTTTGTTACAAACAAATAGTTTTTCCAGCAAAATTTAGACTGAAACATTCATTGCAGATTCATTCAGTCCATTGAGATTTCAAGCAGTTGATGTTCAAGTATTGTGTCTAGTATTTTTTATGAATAATTTTGTAAATTGAATCTTGATAAATAAAATTACAGATTTTTTTTTTATTCATCGATGGGTCTGATGTTTGTCCGCTAACTAAGTACGCACACAGTCACAAATGCGTAAAGGGATAGTTCATTTAAACATATTCCGTCATCATTTACAGATCGTTTACGTACAGTATATTATCATTCAGTGAGTATGTTTTCATTTAATTCCATTGACTTCCATTTATACACATGCAAATACGGCACACTGGAAGCGCAAGCTCATGCAAAATGTTTTGTATTTTGCTCTGTTCCAAAGTTCAAGTTTGGTTAACTCTGACCTCCGAACGACCACAGCATGACCTTGTGGCTGAATTAAAAGAACACATATGTTTGCAGTAAAGTCAAGTAGATTTATATATTTTTATATTTTGAATGTATTACTATTTGTTATATGTTGAATTCATGTTTATAAAAAAGACACCACAGAGTGGGACGTCATATCAGGACTGTTACAGTGTCTGTAGAAATGTTGTCAAGTGTGATCGTGATCCACAGATTCTGCATAATTTCATTAAAATCAACTAACTTCCTCATTAAGATTCTCTTCAATCTGTTGCTCTGTTGCAATACTTAGAATGCAATGATAATGCAGTGCATACAGACGTGGTGTGAATTTAATTCAGACACATTTTAGGATGCAACAATGCATGAAATTGTTCACATACTTGCGCGGAGTATGTTTCAGGCCCATGTAAGCATAAATATGATTTCTTTTTCCCTGCAAGGCACCCACATTGGTGTCACATACAAGTTGGAGCCCACATTTGTAGTCCATAAGCTAATTCTCCAACAAGATGTAACACAAAGAGAAACCGCACATTCTATAAAATGGAGACATGTATATGCACATGAAGTCAGTCCTGTGATGTATATGTCTAGAGAACACTGGCCATAAATGACTGAAACATTAGAAAGGCATTTTTCTGAGGGGGAAGGGCAAGCATAATACCAGAGCCTTGGTTTTTTTCTCTTTTTTATCTTCATCCTGTCTGAAAAGAAACAGATGCAATCTGCAGTTTCTGTCACTGATTTGAGAGAATGCAATGGGTGAAAAATCTGGGGAAAATGTTCTGCAGTTCAGGTGGAGGGCCATATGGGGACTCCATGCATTTGAGGGAAAACATAGCTGGCGGGGAATCAAAGTAAATAAATGGATGAAGAGCTCATCCTTTTAATAAATAATTGTTCTCAGAAGCACAGATGTTTTCAGCATTGAATCTGAGTAGTGTGATTCTGCTTAACTTCCATTCCTGTTGAGTGGCCTAGAACATGAAGAACTGTTCTTCCGCTACTGTCCATGTTTGTCCACGTTTATTCAATTGAATCTTTAACGACTGCCATTAAAAGACAACAGACTCAACTACTTTGGTTGACAAAGTGAAATAATTATAACTGGACCTGTGTGACATCAAATGAGTTCCTTGGAGAGGGGGGTGAGGAGTTTGAGTGATAAATACCCTGAGTCAGTGAAAACGGAGGCGCTGGTTAAGCTCTCAGTGGGAGTGAACCTACCATCATACTGTGACCTACAATGCAGAGCAGAAAATGAGAGCAATGAGTGCTGTTACATTTTCCACATAGGCTTGCTGGGAAATTCAGAGCTGATTCACACAATGACGGGAAAACGGCTGATAAAATAAATTATTGAAAAAAATCATAGTATAGTCAAAGATTAATATATTCACAATAAATGTGCTATACATTAATTTTGTATTTTGGCTTAGCTTATGTTCACACTACACACAAATCCCTTTTGGCTTTCAAATCTGATATTTAGGGCTGACTGTGCTGTAATTTTTGTCAAGTGATGAAATCTGTTCCATTTGTTCAGAAAGTGTAGACAATAGCTCATGCTATAGAAATTATGTAAGCATGAGCATAATGCCAAGACACTTTGCGCCCCAATTCACGTACTTGTTAACTATTCTGTGCCATTATATATTATAGTATGAATAGTGTGAGTAGTATGTTCAGACTGAAAAGTGCACTTGAAATACCAGATGATGCACTTAATTAACTGAAAAAAGGGTGGAATGGTGGACACATTTCCTTACATGCCGAAGATGCTGGACGAAAAAATAACTTATAAAATCATACACTACATGGTAGTGCTCATAGCGCATAGTACAAGTGCATAGTGTATAGTAGGCCATGTCACTTGTGACACAACTTAATGTCACAGTGTGTCAGTATGAGGAAAGAGTGAGTGCAAAAATGTAAAATAGAAACCAGGGCTGCGTTCAGCCCCGACAAAACGTTTTTTAAACGGAAACGGTGGTGTGTTGAACACTGATGACGCAAGGGTTGCAACTGTGGCAGCTGAGAAGGCCATTCTTTGTGTTCTTTTTGAAGAATTTTCTGAGCCTGATTAAATCGGTATAAATATACTATAAAACTATTAAACTCTTCAAAATAAAACTAATATCTTCAATTGTTGCGTATACAGAGCTGCAGCGGACACATCTAAACGTCTTTACTTGGACCCATTGTGTGAGCTGTCTCTTTAATACCACGTGGTTTATACATGTTGCTGCTGATTGGGCTGAGATTTTTGTCACACCCACCAAACAAGAGAAAACTTGTGCAAACCCCATTGCACACCATTTCCCGGATAACTGACAATGGGCAAAGAGGCGGTATGTGGATGGAGCTGAGGTGCCTTGTTATTGAAACCACGCCCGCCTAGCTCAATCATAGTGGCAATCCACTTGTCACTCAAGTGGCCACACCCTTAATTATGCAGAACTTTAAGGCTTAATATAATTTAAACGGATGAGTTATAAAACAATTCCTGCTGTAAAGTTGTGGATTTTAACATTGGGGAAGATACAGATTTGACTCCATTTTGGAGCCTGTCTCTAGCGGCCAGTCGATGAATTGCAATTGGTTTCAAGAGAGACCGCGGGAGGTTGCTTGATGGTATTCCAAAACAAAACAAAAACGGTATTCTGCAGCTTTAGATTTGCTATTTTATTTTTTACAAAATAAAGTTCTTAAATATAACGTCTGAACAATCAGTAGGCCTATCACAAGCGCTCACTTGTGTGTCTCCCTTCAATAAACTGTGGGAAAAACAGTGGCTATTTCAGGAGTGGTTTAATCTTTTGTCCTTTTAAAGATCTTTCCTTACCGAAAACTATAAATAACGTTCATAACAGCACAAAGGCTGGTTCAAGCCCAAAGATATCAAGTGTTTCAGGGACTGCAATGCCAAAATAAAAACACTTGCGCCAATATCAACACATATTTTGTAAACGGTGTAGACCAATTGAAACATAGCTGAGGCCGAGGGGACAATAATGTAAAATCAAATAGGAAACCACAACGAAAGTTTTACGCAGACATAGTTAGGCTACATAAACTGTGGTGTCCTGCAGTTATCATCCTTTACAAATACAAAACTTACATGAACTAGGCTACCTCACGGTTAATCGTCTGTTTGAATGAAAGCATCTGTCTATGGCAAGCTGCATTAGCTTAAAATGTCCCCATTGTTATTCATCGTAATTGCATTTTTTCTAGTAAAAATTCAATTAGAGAGCTCTACAATTAAATATTTTACTAGTAACAATTAGAGCTCTACAAATGATTTTTATAGTCATGTGTTTCCATTGACTTCCATTCATTTTTAATTACAGAGCTCTACAATTGAATTGACCTATCGATAAGCCCCTGCCCTCGGACGCAGATGAGCCAATGGCAGTTTAGTATCAGTTGCACGGGGACCGTAATTACATAAACGAAGGTCTACATTTCAGTGCCTCCTTATTAAACTGGTTAAATGTTAATTAATTTAATCGTACCTAATCTTACCGATTGATGGGTATTATAGTCTATGGAGCGATATGGTAGTGAAAGGGAGAGCTCGCAGTTTATGGGAGTTGTTTTGCAGATAGAAAATCTATCCCCCCATAATTGAGAGCTCTCTAATTCTATTGTTACTAAAAATGCAATTACGACAAGTAAAGCTGGGAACAATTTAAGCTAAAACTGCTTGCCATATCTGTCTGGATATCTAGAGCAGGGGATTTCAAACTTTGTGATGCCAAGGACCCTCAAATATGATTCACTTTTATGAGGGACCCCCTTCCTTAAATCCATCTATTTTTATGTACGAAAAAACATTTAAACTGTAGATAAATAGTAAGTGTGACATTATAAATACAACATATTGTTTCCCAACTTAAATTGGCTATTAATGTTGGATGTATAAACCCGAAGAATAATATTTTCAATTAAAAAGTATTTGTATAAGCAACTTTCACAATAAATGTATGCAAGCAGCTTACGTACTGTGTTAAGAAAACTGCCTTACAACCCCAGTGAGCGAGATAAAGGGGACTAGTGAGAAAAACTCACTAATGATACAAAGCAAACATATACAATTCTGGAATGTATACGGCAAGAAAGGAGAGAAACGTTTAGAAATGAAACCGTTAGAATATTCGGTAGACTTCATCCATTTTTGCTTTGTCTTTTTATTCTCTGAAATTTTCTGGGGGACCCCTTATAACCTTCTGGAGGACCCCTGGGGGTCCCCGGACCCCAGTTTGAAAACCCCTGATCTAGAGCAGCCAGTAATTTCCACCCTCTGCTGGCAGAAAAGTGTTATTGCATATAGCATTGCGACCTGATTACGACGTTCACCCCAAAAAGACCAATAGGCTACTTCTGTCATAATTTACACAGTCATGTTGTTTTAAACACGTCATGCCTTTTATATATATATATATATATATATATATATATATATATATATATATATATATATATATATATATATATATATATATATATATATATATATATATATATATATATATATATATATATATATATATATATATATATATATATATATATATATATATATATATATATATATAGCCTAATAATTAAGTAGGGCCGAACAAAACACTAAATTTGGTTAAGGTAGGCCTATTTATCTGACAAAAACATTAGGCAAAAAATGCAAACAACAGATTCAGATTTTATTTTACTATACAAAAAAACAAACAAACAAAAAACAACATGGAAAAACAAAAAGCTCACATGAAAAAGCATACTTTAACTAAAACAAATGCAGTTCCTAATATTTCCTTGGTTTTCTCTTATTTTAATGTCTTCATGATTTCTTTGTATGACAGCCTGGTCAAAAAAAAAAAATACATACAATCACAACTACGAAATATGCTTTAAAATTGTTTTATTAATATTTGAATAAAGTGTGAAGATGTCGATTTGTCTAGGCCGGACATGACTTTTAGCCATAAACAAACTGAAAGTGTCAAAAGAAGTCTTTTATTTTGAAAGACAGTCGACTCTGGCGGCCATTATCAACACGTAACAGCGCGTCGCTGTCAGTGTTGTGGTTGTATCAGGTAACTTTACAGCAGCTACTAAAATTATTAACTTTTTTCCCTTAACGCACAAATGTATTATTAGGGTTTGTACCGTTTTGAGCGCATGCACCCAGCAGAGGTGTTTATTTATGAAATAAGTGCAGTATAGTGTTGATCAAGCACTGTTCTCTTGACATTTCAAGCAACAGTTAAAACGTACACTCAAGGACAACACGAAATGCTTCATCTTGCGCTGGTTTAAATGCACGAGGTTAGTTTCCCTAGTGGATCGGTTGCTTTGACAACACGGGAAGCCGCTTATGCTGGAGTAGCTCTGTTTCTACAACACAGAGTGAATCACTGGAGACCACAGCCTGAGCTTCACATCTAATCACTTGAGAGCAGAGGAGCCAATAAGGACTCTTGTGCTGCACATGTAGTGATTAGATGCTTTGTTCATGCTAACTAGGCTCTTAAAAGTGATTTAAAATAGTCAGTCCTGATGAGATGTGGCTGCATCTCTTGACTTTGCTTTGCTGAAGTCATTTGTGTTGATTTGAGGTCCTTTTCTAGAGTGTTAGTGGTCTCAGAGGGAAGTATAAAAGTCTTTTGCTTTTGTTCCCTGACTCTTTTTTTTCTCTGTCTCTGCTATGGACCAGATGAACCCTCCAGCATTAGGGCAGTCATCTGCCCTGTTCCCAAACCTGCAGCCTGCAGGAGGAGGTGGGAAAGCATCAGTCCTCCTGGGGGGCTCGACAGGACTCACCAGCTCTGATATGGAGCTCCAGAAAATGCTCATTGATGAGCGAATGCGCTGTGAGAACCACAAGACCAACTATCAGACGTTGAAAGTGGAGCACACCAGGTGAGTGACTATGCTTGATTTTACTGCATATTTATATACAGGATACTGTGTTAAACTTTAAGGTTGATCATTTCTACAGTTGTGGGATGCATTTTTGGGTTCAATTCTGCATATGTGTTTGTGTGCAGACTGCAGGATGAATACACTCGGGCTCAGAGTGAACTGAAACGACTGCTCAGTGATCGGCAGGTCGCTCAGGAGAAGCAGCAGCTGCTGCTGGCTGAGCTCAGAGGAGAATTGCTGGATAAAACACGGGAGCTGGAGGAGCTCAAACTGCAGGTACACATTACTGTCCACTTTAATCTTCATTTTACATAGATAGGCAACACATTACGCAACTTTCAGTATTTATTGTTAGTACTTTCCTTATAAGTCACTCAAAAATATTATGTAGTTTGACATACTAGTTGCTACTAATTAAAACGTATTAATACCAATACTAGTCGCTCATATATTCAGATATTAATATATATGACAATTCATAATTATTACAATACTAGTAAAAATTTGGATACACCTACTTATTGTTTATTACTATGAGTATGAATGAATAATGAATATTATTGAATGAATATATAATGAATATTACTATGGAAAAATATTAAATGCATGAAATCTTATATTTATCTTCTTGCCACACCACAATGCTTTTCTAGATATTTTAGAGAAAAGAAATAGTGGAAATGATGAAAATTAATGAAATCAGGACTATAGAACATTATTAAACATTAAAGATAAACCAGTTTTATTTTTGTATTTAAATACTATTATAGCATTTTAAATGAGCTTTTATTTTATATTTTTATATATTTATTTTTATATTATATTTTATAATTTTCAAATTTGAACTTTTTGGAATATAATGATTTTTTCAGCTTTATTAGTTTTTTGGGGCTTTTTATATTTAGCTTTAATTTATTTTTATTTCATTTTTAGGCATTTTAGTACTTCAACTTATGCATTTCATTTTTAATAGTTGTAATTTACAATAACGCTTGAATTATGGCCCGTACCATAGCTATAATGATTATGATAAAGATGTAGTCCTAAAAATCATTTGAAATATTAAAAGAATAGCAGAGTCCACACCACAACTATAAGGATAATAATGATACAGAGAAACAATATCGTTGGAATCACTTTCAGAAATTTTTTTTCCAGCCGATGAACAATAAAAACAGCCAATCAGAATCCATCCTGCTTTAAAGAGCTGGAGAATTTAAAGCACTAGGTGACGTTCTGTAACTGCACAAGCTTATCATAAACATATTGTGCGTTGGTGTGGACGCTAATATAGTTATCATTCTTGGTGTTGAACAGGCCTTTAGACATTTTGCTGACAAAGTAGCACTTTTTTATGTGTTTAAGGTGCTGACCCCTCAGCGGCTGGAGCTCTTGAGAGCTCAGGTGCAGCAGGAGTTGGAAGCTCCCATCAGAGAACGCTTCAACAAACTCCAGGAGGTAAAAGACGCCCTTCCACAACAGCTGACTCCCACTCCGCAACTCTTAACTCCTCTTGCCATGACAACCACATGAGTACATGCTACAGCCTGTCCATCACAGATGGAAAATAATCTGATTGCTTTGTCTTTACTGCACATTATAAGAGACATTTAGTAACTAATGTAGGTTTAGTCTTAAAATGTTCTTCTTTATTTCTCTCTGTGACAGGAAGCAGAGAATTACAGGTCAGAATACAATAAGCTTCGTTATGACCTCACTTTCCTCAAGTCAGAGTTTGATCACCAGAAAGAGGAGCACGCTCGTGTCCTGGAGGAGAGACGGATACGACATGAAGCTGATGTATGTTTTACCAATTTGAATCTGTATTTTGACCCAGCAGTGTCTCTTTATGAAGGAGTGTTATATATATGATTCTGCAGGTGGCCCGACTTGAGCATGATAAGGAGGATCTGGCCACTCAGCTGCAGAGCGGAGATCCGGCGCGCAACGGGAAGCGTGTTGAAGCCCTGCTGAGAGAGAAAGCTCAACTCCACCAGCGGCTCAAAGGCCTGGAAGCAGAGGTCACTGAACTCCGAGCAGAGAGAAATAACTCGGGTGCTCAGGCTGAAAACGTGCAGCGGATTCAAATCCGGCAGCTGGGCGAATCCCAGTCTGCAGTAAAAGCCCTGGAGGTGAGCGTATTTAAGTAAGGGTTTGTAGGTTTTTGGTGATACGTGTATGTTATATAAATTAAAACAATAAAGATATTTTATCAAGATCCATCTGTTAATGTGCAGGCAGAGAAGCAGTCTATTCGTATGCAGTTGGACCGGACCGAAAGTGAACTTCGTCTATCTCAGGAACAAAACACACTCCTCACAGGCAAACTGCACAAAGCCGAGCGGGAGATCAACTCACTCAGCAGTCAGGTACACGAATACAGCCTGAGTGACTTGACCAGTCAGATTCTATGATCTCATGTCCGAATGCTTGATGTCTGTTGTAATATATCCTTGTAATTGTGTGTGTTTTATTGGCCAGGTTGAAGAGATGAAGCACACGCATAAGCTGGAGTTGAGCAACGTAAAACTAGAGTGTGTCAGAGCCAAAGGAGAAATAGAAAGAGACAGAGACACACTGCAGTGCCAAGTAGAGGGTAAGCATCTTTTTCTCTTTTACTTTATTTTCTTTTAACCTGTTTTACAATAATAGAGTGCGTTTCTCTCTCAGGTCTGCAGTCAGATATTGAAGTCATGAAGTCAGCGTTGGAGAGAAATAAAGACTTGATATCAGAAAAAGAGCGAGAGATGGTGCGCAGGGTTCAGGCAGCGAGAGAGGACGAGATACACAAGATGGCCACCCTTCAGGAAGAGAAGTAAGCACTTAAATAATCAGACAAGGAACTGATTGAAAGCCTCATGCATCTTAATGCATTTATTTCATTGTCACCAGGCTGGAGCTGGAGAATCGTTTATCTGAGCTCGAACAGCAGAGAGCTCTTCAGGAGGCAACGGGGAACTCTCAGAAAGAGGAGTGGGAGGAGCGTCTTCGTGCCGCCCAGCTGGGGGAGGAGTCTGTTCGTAAGGAACTGCAAAACCTGAGGCAAGCTTCTTGAGGGTTATTTATTTTTGATTTTGAAGTCCACTTTAATTGTAGAAATGTAAAAAATTACTTAAAGGGATCGTTTACCAAAAATGAAAATTCTGTCATTTAATTACTCACCCTTATGTCGTTCCAAACACATAAAACTTTCATTCATCTTTGGAACACAAATTATGATCTTTTTGATGAAATCAAACACGCTTCAAAAAGTTAATAAAGAGATTGTATAATTAATCCATAAAAATTGAGCGGTTTAGTCCATAGAGACTTGATAGCTTTATATAATTAATAGATTTAATTTAAGCTTTTTATTCACAAAACATCTTCATTTGTGTTCCGATGATGAACAAATAATAGTAATGACTATTTTTCATTTTTGGGTGAACTATCTCTTTAAAAGCTCAGAAAATATGATTTCCAACCCCTGATTGATTTCCTATCTGATTACAGAGCCAAAGTTCAGCAGCAGGGTCAACAACTGGAAGAGCTGGAGACCTCGAGAGCAGAAAATGCAGACCTGAGACGAGTAAGTCCCGTAAAATGAGTGAAAATACTGTGAATGCGCATATTATTGAGGTGGAAGTCATGATGTATCATACAAGTCAAATAACTTTTGTAAATTGTGTTTATCAGCAAAACGCTGAGCTGAACCTACAGATAGGAACTCTTTCTCACTCGGAGAGTGAGATGCTGGACACCAACAGCAGACTGCGAGAAAGTCTGGAGCGAGTGAGAGAGGACCTACGGAGCGCTCGCACACAAATGGAACGGACCCAACAGGAAGCCGAGAGGTATGCCTTATGGTAACCTGGATACTAGCAACGCTGTCAAAGGCAAACCAAAAATATTTCAGAGAATGCTGACAGTTTGCTGAACGAGCATCAAAATGTGCTGTTAAACATTTCTTCAGATTAGAGGCTTTAGATTGCTAAAATTAAATGTTGGTGTCAAAGCAAGATTTAGCTTGTATAAAAGTGCTTGTCATCTTCAATGACAAATATGGATGATTTGTTGATAATGGTACATTAGATCTCTTTTTTTTTTTTTTTTTTTTTTTTTTTCTGAAATCATGTTTTTTTTTTTTTTTTTTTGAAATCATGTTAAAACATATCAACAAATGTGAATATATCAGAGCCATGGCATCACTTTTTTTTATCTCAAATGTACCTAAAATTATATAGATTTATTTTTTATGTAAATTATTTATCCTGTTTGTCTTAAGTGTCTGTTTTTAATAGAGATGCTCCGATCAGCATTTTTGGGGCCGATCACCGATTACCGATCACCAAGATCATGATCTGCCGATTGCCGATCACTGCCGATCACAGAATGGCAGGGGAATGGGAATCTTTTATCTATAATCTTGCAGAGTTTGCACCATTTGTAGAAATGAAACTACCGGTAACTCTAAATTAACTGTATTGAGAAGAAAAAAAACTGTAGAAATAGGCTAGAGTCAAGATCTTGAAGAACCACCAAGTGTTTATTTTAGAAAATGAGATGACTTAAGGCTACTGTAGGCCATCTTTCCCGAATAAATGTAAATAATAAATGTATATAATTATCTCACCTAAATATTTGATCATGCAGTGCATTTTTGTTTTTAAAGACAAATGTTCAGGTAGGTCTAACATTAGTATTGAGGTAAGAAATACTAAAGACATTTAATAAGAAATCAAATGTAAATTAATATTGGTCTTCCCTGAATAAATTCAATTAGATTAATCCTTACACTTAAGGTTGCAAAAGTTAGTCATTTAAGAGCAGTAAGTGTCATAAAGGTTCATCAAACAACACAAGACAAAGAGAAACTCAGAGACAGCAGCAGTTTATTTGACAGCTGTCACTTTAAGAGCGAACACGGTTACGGTTACGGTTACATGCAGTTGCACAAACGTTCACTCGCGAGTCACGACGGGGTTTACGTGCACACTCGTCAAGACGGTAATTTAGTACTTGTGTGTATCTGACCATTTCAGCGCAATTTGTACTCGCAAGCTGTTTGTAAGATGGCCTGTGTGTGTGTGTGTGTGTGTGCGCACGCGCTCACGGTCTGAAGAGCGCGCGAGTGCTGAGCGGTTTGAACACTGGCAAGACTTAAAAATAAATGCAAATGATAAACTTTAGTGACGATGCGACACTGCCTCGATTGTGCAAGTGGCAAATCCTGTGTTAACTGTGCATCTCGATTTTAGTGCAGATGCGATGGGCTGATGTGAAGCCATTTGAGCATTTTGAGGGAAAGAGAGAGCGCGCGCACGCGGTGATTCACTCGCGCTGTTTGTGAACTTACGTCTCACTGAAAGTTTTCAAATGACTACGTAAGTTATTTAATATAGAAATATGAATTTTACCTCTCCTTCAGCATTATAATTATTTTACCCGCGCCGGAAAGAGAATGAGAAGGTGTCGCTGCATATCATGCCCTAGCCCCTTACAGCAGGCACAGGGTTTTATGAGATCAGCCTTTTTACGATTATCGGCAGATAGAGATCGGTTGCCGATCAATCGGAGCACCCCTAGTTTTTAATATGATTTTACTTAAGTAAAAATAGCCTTAGATGGTATAAAACAATCAAATAAATTCATTCAACTACACTTAGGATACAAATTGTTACATTGTAGTGGACAGTGAATTGTTAAAAGTGAATTGTCAATGTTTTATCATCACAGGTTGGTGGAGGAGAGGCGGGTGGAATGGTTGGAGGAGAAACACAAACTGCAGGACCGAGAAGCAGAACTACGGGAGAAATACAGCCAGGCGAAAGAGCGCCTGCAGAGGGCGGCATTTGCTCAGAAAAAGGTAGTGAATAAAGTCTAGAAACTTTTTTTTGTAACACGAGACATTTACATTTTGCTTATACTTTGACTCTCTAAGTTTTTTTTGTTGTACCTTTTATGTTTTTATTGTCATCATGATTATTATTAAAGGTGCATTATTGGTCTGCTTTCTTATCCAGAGGAAAACCATGACTGAACTAAAAGAAAATAAACTTCAAGACAAGATTCAGCTCCTGGAAGCCAAAATAGAAGAACTTGAAATGGAAGCAAACACTGCAAAAAAGTACTTTCTTGTTCTGTTTATAACACTTATCAAGGGCCCTATAGAGAACAATCTAGAGATGCTATTTTAGTTGTTTTAGAGTCAACGTGACATTAAGAGAATATATATACTCATATAAATGAAATTAAAATAAATGTAAAATATTGTATTTTGTGTGTGTGTGGTTTTAAGGGGTCATTTTCATAGAACGCGTTTTTCCATTCCACTGCACTTGTTTTTCAATGTAAACACACTAGACGGACATCTTTTAACTTATTTTTCAGCGTCTCACGCATGATACGCCATTTGACAATTCAGGGCTAAAGTTAAACTAAGAAAGTTTAAAAAGTCTCGTTTCTTCATTCCACTGACCTCTGTCTTGTGTTTTTAACAGCACGCATTCTATGTGAACCGGCCCTTTACTTTTTAGTTTTTTATTATTTATGTGTTGGTTGTTTTTTTTACATAATATTTATTTATTTTTGTGTTTGCATGCTCAGGAAATCATCATACTCTGAAGAACACACTCAGCTCAGCAAGCGTCTAAAAGAGCTGCAAAGGAGACACAACGAGTTTCGCCGTCTGTTGCTGGGCAACCAGATGACCTCCTCCACCCCTTTGGCCCAATCCCTCCTCATCCCAACAGAGTCCATCTTCTCAAACATACAGGTGTCTGCAAACATCCCATCCACAAAGTAGAATATTCTCTTGTCAGCCATAACAAAACACAGGATATAAATCTACTGCTTTCCCATCCTTCTCTCTTTCTCTTCATCCCACTCATCTGTTCCTGCATTTCCTGTCTCAGGAGGAGCAGCACCAGAGGGAGTTGTGTGTGCTGCGGAGACGCTTGGAAGAGTTGGAAAACAGTCAGCAACAGCAGCTGGAAGAGCTGGCTGCTCCTCTGGACAGAGACCGAGACCGAGAGAGACTCTCAAGCCCACGGGACGTCCTTCCAGATCTTTCTTAACCACTACTACCTGTGTGATTACATACATCCTGTGCCAAAAACCGGACATACTGTGACGTTTGTGAGACGTTTTCTTTTAAACGACTCAGTGCTTTGCAACAGAAAGGTCATGTTTTAATAAAAACCTGTTGCATTATTTATTAATTATTCGTCTGGTGTTTTTTTTTTTTCTTCATTCAAGTTTACGTTGTGGGTTTGTGTTGCAAGGTTTTTGTTGTATAAATTGAAAATGTTCTGTAAAATGTTTCAAACCCAAGAAGCCATGTTTTATATTTTATTTTTTTATTTACCATACCTTTGTGAGTTGGACTGGAGACGGGCTGACATTGTGTATGTGTAACGGTCATTGTGTTAAATTAAAATGATTTAATTCTGACAAGAATGTCTCTAAAAGCGCTCACCCATGAAATGTGTTTTTAATAAAGAACTACATAGTGTCTTATATTTTTTTAAATTCTTGATTACCTTGAACCTTTGACAGAATAGCGATGAGTAAACGACATAACGTAAAGTAAGCTAATCCATGAACGTCTGCCAGAATTGATAAAAATGTCAATTTAATTTAAGCGGTAGGTCACAACATGCAGGCCCGGTTTCACAGACAGGGTTTATATTAAGCCAGGATTAGACCTTAGTTCAATTAGGACATTTAAGTAGTTTTTATAAACATGCCTTAGAAAAAAGCATTAGGCTACTGGTGTGCAACTTGAGACAAAATATTTTGTATATATTTTAAGATATGTCAGTGCAAGGTGCATTTTAGTTTGGGACTAGGTTTATGCCTTGTCTGTGAAACCAGGGGAAAGATAAATTATTCCATTTTTAAAGTTGAAATCTGCTAAGTCTGCGTCTCAAAACCTATTCAGCTTCCTACCCAGGCAGCACATGCCCAAAATGCAGGGCGCGCATAACCCGATCTCATGAGAAAACATGATGCCACATTTTGGTGACTTCATATGAATACTTTAAGTAAGCATAAAGGCCCTTTGTGGGTCGTAAGCAAATAATTCGAAAACGTACGATCAATTGAACTCACCACCAATTCGCCAAAACGTAAAATAGTCACAAATTACATTCTGCGCACACCATGTTGTCTTTAAATGCGACTACCTTTTGATGCTCATAAATCCTGCAGTAGTTGATGCCCAAAAGTGCTGTACACCATGCAATGATTGCTTTGTTAGGCTCGTGCAGCATATGTATCAATCCTGCTGACTCGGAATGATATGCTGTTGAGGTAGGCAGCTCACTTCGCTTTGAGACACATGCTTTGAGTCGATACCCGGACAGTGACGCTCACTCCTCCTCCAGCGCGCATCTTCTAAGGCATCAGGAAACCTGCCGCTGTCTATCTGTCATACAGTCATGAACTGGACACTGCTCATGTTCGGTAGTGTGTGCTTGCTGGTACTGGGTGAGGACGCGTTCGTACAAGGGAAGCGCAACGGTCGAACAGTAACTTTCTCTCGGACTGAACGCGGTCACTCGAGACGCAGACGGGACACCTGGTCTGGACAAGCGCTTTTCACAGCATGCAAGTCTCCACTGTCTCCCAAAGACCGAGAGCTTCTACTCAGCCACACACACGAGGTGAGAATGAAATACCGAAGTTCACACGGTCCAAAATAAGTAGGCTACCTATGTTTTTGTTTATGCTGGTTTAGTGGTTTCTACTTTTGACATTGAGGTGACTGTCAAAAAGTGGCCTAATTTACCTCAGTTCATCCTACATTTATGGCGACAAAGTTTATAGTCGTGTTAAAAGAATTTCTGTACATATTTACTAGCAGTTATATATTATATGTTTTAAAAATATATTAGTAATTTTCATTTTAAAATATTAGTTTTTTCCATAATTAATGAACATTCTTTCATTAATATATATTTTTAAGAATAAGAACCGTATTATATATTTTTTATTATATTTATTATATAAGGTTCTACATGTCTGGAACAAGGAGGGAGAGTAAATATAAAACAAATTTGTGTGAACTATTCATTTAAATGACAGAACAGGAAAGTCCACTTCCATAGTGCAAGTCTGTCCTCTCGTCTTTTTTTCTAGACGGGGTTTCATGGTGATGATGGATCCAGTTTTACCCTCACATGGGTTGGAGATGGAACTGGGGTTAGTCAATCTTGCCAAATAACCAAAAGGTTAACTTATCAGTAATATATATCTCATCATAGTTCTCTATTTTAAGGTTAATGTATTGAAAATATGGATGAACATTGTAGCATTTGTCATATTTAGTCATTACAACAAATTGTACATGATAAAATGCAGTTTGTTTAGTGTGTGTGTGTGTGTGTATTGTGGAATTATGCAGAAGTAGTGTGAACCCTTTTCTGTCCATCTCAGGTAATCCTGGTCCTTTCCACACTAAGCGCTGCCTCAGATTCATTTTTTGAAGGCGGTTCGACGCGCCTTTACAGGAGGTCAGTGGTGCATTTTTAACAAGCATCAAATAACATAGAGCTTTTGGTGCTTCTGTTAATCAGCTATGCAACTATGATAACAGGCTGATGCCAATCTAAAAAAAGAGCCAAATTTCACTTGGTTAATGGCCTAGCCAGCAGTTTACAAGATACATTTTAAATACAGGACGTCCGTACTCCGTACTGATAAGTTGAATCTTTTTACAGTGAGGACTACGGAAAGTCTTTTCATGATATCTCCCATGCCATCAACAACACATTTATAAAGAAAGACTTTGGGATAAGTGCTGGACCTGGGAACCCTCAACAGGTAAATAATTGTGCTAACATTAAGTCTGTAGCCATGGCTTTATCTCTGAGAAAGTCACTTGTCAAACGTGTCTCAACTAATTCGAATGAATTAGTTAATGACGAATATATATAGCAGCATTACCAATACGTGTTCAGAAAAACGTTGTAATTTAGCCTAGTTGTCAGTATGTGCGATTTTTTTCTTCTTTCCATTTTGACACCAGAGAGATTTTGTCCAATCAGAAAAGGCCATGAGGTCTACAACTGTCTGAAAACGGCTCATGGTTTTAACAGACATTTCTATTGACAGCAGCCACGTAGTGTCAAAGCCTACCACAAACCTCAAACAACACCTTTTTTTTTTTTGTTTCCTGTGAAGCTTATTTTCTGCTGTTGTACCATTATTCTTTGGGACCCTTATATATTTTTAATAGGGTTGTGATTATTTCACCAGAATGATAAACTTTTTGTCGCCATTACAGGTGATTCTAACAGCCAACCTGCCTTTCACTGAGATGGCAGGAGGAGTTATTCTTACGTCGATGGATGCTGGTGTGACATTCAGATCAGTGCAGCTTCCATTTCACCCCTCACAAGCCATTCAGTTCCACTACCAGGAACCAAAATACCTTGTGGTCATCAGTATTGATGTGAGTAAGCTTTCCCCACCTGTTTCATGAAGCCCCCTTAACAGTTTGTGTGGTGACTCAGGCCTTTTCCACCCACTTATTGTATTTTTACTCATTCGTCTTTTGTCTTTTTTTAACCTCTCGCTTTAGGATGGACTATGGCTCTCACAAGACTTTGGGAACAGTTGGTCTGAAGTTCACGAAGGAGTTCACACATTCACATGGTGAGAACAATAACACAATAACAGGGATCTGAGTGAGTTTTAAGAACACACTAAAGATTTGAGAATGTCTGTTTTTGAATATATATATATGAATAAATATGACTTTTTTTATTCCTTTCAAAGGGGATCTGGAATTACTCTTTTCTTCAGTTCCAGCCCGAAAGGAACAGGTGCGTCTTGTTTTTTTCTTTCCCATTAAATCCTCATTAGACAAGAATAATCAATCTTCTTTGAGATACATTTTTTGTATAGCAGAACAAAATTGGTCATGCAATTTAATGCTAATGAATTGATTTGATACATTTATTAACTCTATTCATTTGAACCAGTGGAGGCAGCAAGACGAGGCGAGCTTGTTCTAAGACGGACACAGGATTATGGCAAAAGCTTTGCCACCATCGCCAAGAACATCTTCTCTTTCGGATACATCGGTGGCTTCCTGTTTACCTCAGTCATGGAAAAACTGGTGTGGATCATTACAGACAACATGCACACTCAAGCATGTGTTCACTCACATGAAAACACTCCTTTTCACTTTCCCTTCTGAAAGAATCATCATGGCATGCTTGATTTATGAGATGTTGTGTTTACAGGGCTCTCCCCGTGTCATCTATGTGTCCTCAGACCAGGGTGACCATTTCAAAAAAGCACAGCTACCATCAGCCACTACAGAGCAGGTGTGAAGAACACAACACACTTATGATACAAATTATAAATAAATGTATTACAGTCAAACCAAAAATTATTCAGACACCAGATATCATTTTTTACTAGTGGGTGCAGGACACTACAGTTCATTTATGTAAGTGAGGATAGCAAAATAAAGTAAACTGTGACATATTATGCCCAAAAATTCTTCATACAGTGGACTACCAGTAAAATTGATATAAATTTGGGACCAAAATTATTCAGACACTCTGACCTGACCATGTTTTGCTCAAGTGTTTTTTCACTTTGAAAAAATTGTGAAATTGTGATTTCACAATTGCTAATGCGACCTTTTACACCACAGACTGAACAAAATGAAGCATTGCTTGATAATTGGCTGACCTATATTGGTATTATCTAATTATGTACTTAAATTTAATAGCTGAATGGTTGATTGTAATCCATTACATACCTTTCTATCAAAGTTATCAGACATTATCAAGATTAATTTGTTCTGACACAGTTTAACTTCTAAACTATTTGAATAAACTGTGATAATGTGAAAAAAGGTGTCTGAATCAATTTTGGTTTGACTGTATAATTAATTAATTTGAATTATACATTACTATTAATATAATTTAATGTATTTATAATTATTTGTAATAAATAATATATGACTGATATAATATTATAATTACTTAAATACAATAACAATAATACTTATTATTATATTTATTATTATTATTAATATAATTAAGTGTATTTATTTCGTTTTCATAAGTATGTTTGGGGAAAAGTATGCGAGTTGTGCCATTACTTCCCCTTCACACTTCCAAGTAGGTCCTGCTGATTTGGCAAGGGGAAAAAAAAAATCACAAATATAATTCAAGAGCTACACACTCATAACACGGTGTGCAACTCTTTAACTCACTGTTGATGTTTGTTTGCAGTTCTACTCCGTTCTGGACGGCGACGAGGACATGATCTTTATGCATGTGGACAACCCTGGAGGTGCTTTTTTACGCTTTTTAACTTCCTCTATTCCTCTTTCTCCATACCGTCAAAGCTGTAAAAGAGAAGTAACGCTATTATTTAACAGCTCAACCACTGTTGCTGTCAGTTTAACAGTATGGAGGCAGGACTTGTCAAGCGAGTTCCACTTTGTGCTGACATATCATAGAATGTCTCTGCACAAGTTTCTAGACTCTTTTGGGTCAGCGTGTACGCTATTCATCTTCGAGTCTGGAGGTCTTTGTGCAGCGACGATCACTGGAAACAGATAAGAGTGAGGATGGTGTAGTCTTTCAGCCAGGTCTTAGCTGTCACGCTAGAGTAAATTGCACACAAATACACCCCTCATTGTATTTACATGTATGTATGACATACAGTACATGGCTCATGTGAAGAGTTATCTAATTTCCCATCATGCATCATGCGATCTGTTTCTCACTGGACGTCCGATTCACATTCACATTTTGTCACATGAAGCCGGTTAGATGGGTCTGCTGTGTGTTTGGATAATGATGCTCATGGCTGATCTCTTATCTCGTCTGAGAGAAAGCTGTGTCAGCGGAGTGTTTGTGTGTGATGTGATCTCACATGCTTACAGAAGACACTTATTTTGGGACAATCTACACCTCTGATGACCGTGGAATCCTGTATTCTAAGTCTCTGGAGCGCCACCTGTTCGGCGGGGAGGGGAAGAGCGATTTCACTAACGTTACATCTTTGAGAGGGGTCTATCTCACCAACGTACTTGAAGAGGGTATGAACATTTGTTTCATGTTATTTCAATTGTCCTTAAAGGTTTAGTTCACCCAAAAAAGAAAATTCTCGTCAAGGATGCACATTTGAGCTTCTGTTTACCATATTTGATGTGCTCCATAGATGTGTGTTGAGCAATAGGTTAAGAAAAGCCATAATTACATTTGCTCGATTAATATGGATTACTTTTCCAATATCTTTATGAATTTTAGTGGAATGAAGGGACAGAAATCACTTAGGTTTCATTAAAAATATCTTCATTTGTGTTTCGAAGATTCATTTATGGCCGAACTATTTCTTTAAAGGAATAGTTCACCCAAAAATGAAAATTCTGTCATAATTTACTCGCCCTCAAGTTGTTCCAAACCTGTATGAGTTTCTTTCTTTTGCTGAACACAAAAGAAGATATTTTGAAGAATGTCGTTAACCAAACAGTTAATGGACCCCATTGACTTCCTAATTTTTCCCTACTATGGAAGTCAATGGGTCAACTGTTTAGTTCCCCATATTCTTCTAAATATCTTCTTTTGTGTTCAGCAGAAGAAAGAAATGAATACAGGTTTGGAGCAACTTGAGGGTGAGTAAAAGATGACCAAATTAAAATTTTGGGCTGAACTATTCCTTTTAAGTACCAAATAAATAGCCAATCACACTTGTAGCGGCACTGAAATCATTACTAAAAGATGTCATACTCCTCTTGGGCCGCAGATGGACGCATTCGTTCAGTCATTTCATTCGACAGAGGTGGGCGATGGAGATTTCTGAAGAAACCAGACAATGTGGATTGTCCAGAAAACTCAAAAAGGGTAACAGCTGAGGAATGAGTGATGAGAAATTGTATCTGTTGAAGTTTTGATAAGCACAGTTTTCTTTGCCCAGGAAGTTGGGCAAAAACACATTGAACATATTTTTTTAATTAGCCAAAATTGGAAAAGCCTATTTTAAAAATGTACATGTGCTAAAAATGTTTATGAACACATTTGCATATAGATAAGCCTCAAAGCTTTTGACGACAGAATTTGCGATGTAATGGAGGTAGTGACAGATGTTTTCTTCTGTATTGTGATTGTAAATGTGAAACGGATTATCAAAATAGAAAAAATGTAGGGCAGGGACTTGGTTCTATCTATCAGTTGTTGATTGGATGGACACAGATCTGAATGTAAGCTTGCAGTCGGTAAGATCAATAACATGCAATTAGAAAATAGATAGTGTGAATTTTCATTTCATGCCGCCTTTTAAAGGTTACTGTAAATGTGTGTTCCAGTGTAACCTGCACATCCACGGAGAGCACAGTCACTTCAGCGGAATCACTCCCATGCTGCCTCTCTCTGAACCCGCCGCCATTGGTCTGGTCATCGCCCATGGTACTAGTCCCCCACCCTTTTTGCTCACAACTTCCACCTTGCCCAACAAACTAGTCTAAATGTTAAATGTTACTGCAGGCAGTGTCGGAGACTCCATTTCTTCTGTCCGGCCAGATGTGTACGTGTCTGGGGACGGAGGCTACTCCTGGTGGGGTACTCTGAGAGGACCTCACCACTACAGCATCCTGGACTCTGGAGGCCTAATAGTGGCTGTTGAGGCGCATAGAGACAGACAGATCAGCTCCGTAAAGTAACACACTATCCCTTGCCCTGTTGAAAACATCTCTTTTATGATAAATGGAGTCTTTTGAAATGTTATTTGTGGTCGCTGTTGTATATGACTCTATGTGTGTCTGGATGTTTTCAGGTTTTCCACAGATGAAGGACAATGCTGGAATACGTATAATTTCACAGACCACCCGATATTCTTGGCAGGACTGGCATCAGAGCCGGGCACTAAGACAATGAATATCAGCATTTTCGGCTACCGCCCAGATGATGATGATCAGCCCATGTGGGTGGCCGTCACCATAGACTTTGAGCACTTGATCACCAGAGAATGTAAGAAACTTTTCAAGAATTCATGGCAGAATTCAAATACTGAAATACGCATTATGTAAATATCATCAAGGCTCAGACCAGTGTTGAGGAAAGTTACTTTTTAAAAGTAATGTTACAATATTGTGTTACTCCATAAAAAGAATAGCATTACTTAGTGACTTTTGCGTTACTTTTTCTCATCTGGGTTGGGCTTGCTTGTTTGTTTTTTTAATAACAAAAAATTAAAGTTATATTTTAAAGGCCCTTTTGCACCAAAAGTAAAATGAATAAGCCTCAGGGTGAAGGAAATGCACATTCACTATCACGCTATCACCAGACCAAGCTCAATTTAAGATTGAACATTGGTCTGGGGAGTCTGCTCTGTATTTTCTACTGCACAAGAGGTGAGCATTATTCAAATGACACTGTACGCAATCGATTAGTCCTTCAACCAATCAAACCATAAGAAGCGTGATAAACAGACATAATTCAAATGACTCTGTATGCAATTGGATAGTCCTTCAACCAATCAGACCACAAGAGTTGTGATCAACAGGCAACGACCCATCGCTTCTCTATCCGTCATCGTGTTAAACCCGCCAATAGCGTGCCAGGTGGATAAGCCAGTCTGTGATTGGTTCCCGCAAAAGTATAACAGATGCAGCACAAATGAATGTACAGGTTTCCAGACTGAGTTACTCAGGTGTGTTAGATGAGGGAGACATGCAAAATGTGCACTGGTGGGGGGTCCCCAGGACAGGTTTGAGAACCACTGCACAAGACTGACCCTGCATCCCAATGTGCATCCTATCCACACTATCTGCCCTAAATAGTATTGAGTAGATATTTTGTTGCAAATTTAAAAGTAATGTGTTACTTTACTAGTTACTTGAAAAAAGTAATCTGATTACGTAACTCACATAACTTGTAATGCGTTACCCTTAACACTGACTCAGACACACCAAATCGACATTACAGAACTTGCGAAGATAACTGTGGTGTCGCTTCACGTCGTTTACGCCTGGGCCAAAAAAATTGCGCTTGATCACACTGCAAAGACTACAGCCAACGTGTAACATGTGTAACACAAACATTTTGAACCTGCATGAGTGGAAAAACTCTCCATAACAGCAGTTGGCAGTAGTCTGTATTCATCATTCAAAAAGGGAAACTGGAAGAGCTAGGACTGTGGATATATAAACTGTAAACAAAGCAGCATTTGCTTACCATTTTGTCCTCTTATCTTCCATTTTTCTTCTTGTGTACTGGTTTGTTAAGCTGAATAGCCAATCATAGTAATCTCTCTCTCTTGCCGACATGCTGTGTCGCAGATTCAACATGCTCAATGACAATTGTCCAACCATCGATTTGGTGTTGCTGCAATAAAAAAAAAAAAAATTAGAGTTCCTTTGTAAAAACATTTTTTTTTTTAAAATAAAAGTTCTTGCTAGTGTAACCAATCCTACTCAGCACACTCTGAGCGGGATTTGAACCGGGGTCTCCGGCATGGGAGGCATGCGCGCTAACAAGGACACAGCCACTAGTGTGCCTCTTGAGGCCAGGGCAGTGGGGTTTACACGCACAGCTCTTACTGGCCTACGTCCGTTACACTCACCCCCCTAAACCTGGTTACCCCTAAAATTGCTTACTAGCTCAATTTTCCATGATATTCTAATCCTTTAATAGGGCTCAAATATCTTCTTATAAGAAAACAAGATTTTTTTCACCAGTTTTATCATCTACCAGTACAATTGCTTAGAAAAGTAACGCCATTGCTTACACAAATTAATTTAATTCATATCTGTACCACAAATGTGCCAATTTAAATAAAAGGTTTAGGGGTTTGTTCAAATCATCATATTTCGTAGGTGGTGAACAGGACTATGTGAAGTGGTTGGCGCACTCTGACTACGACTCTGACCCAGAGACAGACGGATGTCTCTTGGGCTACAAGGAAACATTTAGAAGAATGAAAAAACTTTCAGCATGTAGAAACGGGAGAGGATATGTGGTCAGCAGGCAGCAGCGCCCGTGTCTTTGCACTAGACAAGACTTCATGTGGTAGGAAAAATTGCACCATACTGATGTTTAAACTTCTGCTTGTGACCCAAAGAAAGTGTTTTCTGAACATCTCTCCTGTCAACAGCGACTATGGCTTCTATCGGCATGAAAACACCTCGGAGTGTCTCCCACAGCCTGACTTCCTGAATCAAACCCAGGATATTTGCTCAGATGGGGAGCTAGAGGACCTTCAGACTTCAGGGTGATTAAATACATCTTGTTTTCTATTTCTAACAAATTCCTAAACACAAACACGCACTTCCCTGTTATAATTATACCACTGTGTCTAACAGGTATCGTAAGATTCCCGGTGATAAATGTGAGGGGGGTTTCAGCCCTCCGAGAAGAAACAATGCTTTCAAAAACAATTGTGGGGAAGACAGTTCACCTACTTCCTCGATTTTGCATACTGAGAGATCAGTAAGTGGTCTATTTCTATATTATATATGAAGAGCATAAATACTTTTAATAAGTAAAATTTGATTATGCAATATCAACAAGAGCTGTATTTTGGAATATCAACATGACTGTCATTCAGCAGCATGTGCAATATTTTTAATAGTTAAATATACAAGATATTGTTAAAGAAACTATATTGATATATATATTGAGAAATTTGCACTGTGGTCCCAAAATTGTCAGTTACTTTTGGCCAGTTTTTGCTTTGTCTGTTTTTTTCCCCCAGTGAATTATTCACATATGCAGCAACATACTAGTTTAACAATATAACTGCAGATCAAATCAGACACAATTCCCTCCCTCCAAAATGCACAGACTAAAATAAGAAATATTTAAGATCCTTAATTATTGTTGATAAATACATTTACTGTCTTTTTTATTTGCAGCCAGGCATTCTGGTTCTTATTGTGGCGTGTACTTGTGTGGGGGTCATTGGTTTGGTTATTACTGCAGCTTTAATAATCACTTCAAGAAGAATAAACTGTAGGCAAAGGTAAGGTAACATAAAACTTCCATTGTCCTGTATTTGATATTACATCCATTTAAAGCCATATTTCGTATCTAACATACAAATTGCCTTGCAGAAGTCACATTCTCTTCTGGTTAAACTCTGTCCCCTGCAGGTCACCAGCATATCGCTTTTCTGTTCTGCAACTGCAAGAAGATGATCTGTGTGTTAGCAATAGCAGCGAGAGCAGTCCCAACGGCAAGATAAATGGTTTCCAGGTCCAGGAGGATTCAGATGATGTGAGCTTGATGAATTATCCTCTCCTGCATTAATTCAGTTTGGCTGTCTTTCAAGTTGAACACATAATACCCCACTCATAGTAATTCACTTGCTAACCTTTTTACCTTTTCTTTAGGATCTCATTGAATGAACAACATATCAATTGGAACTACTCAAGATTTGCAGACAGTGTGAATTTGTTTGAAATGAATCTCTTCTCAACCCCAGGCACTGTGACAGGACAATAAATGGCTATAAATAATGGTGAACTGCAAATGATATCTTGCTGCGGTCAGGTTCCTGTTTTGTTCTATGAAGTGTCTTATATAGGGACCAGAGGATAATGTATCATTACGAGTGAATTTACCTTCGCACTCTTTGTCTTTTGCACTGGAATCATTCATATTCCCTCAGGCTGCTGCTGGCAATCCTCCTTGAGCTTTGGGACTATGTATTTTCAAATAGACCGATCTACTGTTTTTGAATTGTAAATAAATTAAAATGCATTTAAACAGCCTGCATTATTAATGCTCTTCCTATCATCCACATTTAAATCATTATTTTATCACACTGTGTTAAGTATCTTTATATTACAGAGTATATAATTATAAAGTGATTTGAAAATGTTTCATATACAATAAAGCGTTACATTGCATAGTGCAGGAAATTGCTCTGTAGCTTATACAATACCACTATATATAGAAAAAATGGCAAATGAGAAAGACCAAACAGTTGTCTGTCTTTGAAAAACATATAAACCACAAGCCTCACACGGACATACGTTCACCTCACATTCTCTCACACATACACTACATACTACACTGCACACCAACAGACACTCACACATCTTCACACCTACATAAAACACCCATCTGACTCAAGAAGAATATTTTATAGCAACACAGGGTACACGACAAAATAAGTAAAATAATGATAAAATAAACTCTATATTATTGAACATACATTCACATGCTGTCCACACTATCTATAATTTCCTATAATATAGGAATAGGCATGGCTTACTTTAGTTTAACGCAACATCTGTCTTTAAAAACAAAGGATCAATCTGATTACTAATGTAACATCTACGCAGATGGGCGGGCCTCCTGTAGGACACGCCCCTGCCTCGACGTTTCTGTCTATGCTCAGCACACGTACACACACACGCTCCTCCTTGCTTGCAAGTGGACCCGGATGTGTCGGGATATTCAACAGAACAGTCGCCGTGGCACCAAGGAAATCAGGTACGTTGCTTCTTACTATTCTCCTCTACTATATTCAATATCAGTCTAACTGTAGATCAGATGATATTGTACATGCTCTTCAAATCATACGTTATGTGTTTGAAGGTTTATTGTTGTGTTTTGTTTTGATATTCGTCTCATGCTAACGGCTACTGTCACTTTACTTAACGTACACGACTTCACCCTAAACACCGTTTAATTTCCTTCTGGGTCATTCCAGTTATACAGTAACTTTTCTGCCTCTATGATTTACTTACTCATATTTGCACATATTTATTAGAAATGGCTTAAATTATATATTTAGGTCTTTATCACTTAAACAGATATAATAGACATTTAAATTGTATTGTACACTGTAAGTTACACACCTTTTTATTGATGCATTAAGTTACATTGTAAGTTATCGTGCTCAGTGCAAAGTTTTATCAACATCCACAAGAACTATAAACTATGAAAGGATAAAAAATCTCAAAATATTATTAGATTATGTTATAGAATAGGCTAAACTGCCTCTAATCATACATTAAAATAATGAGAAACTATAGTTATTTCTTTTTACAATGTTCTTCACTTACCGTGTCCCTGAAGTCATCTTCCACCCTGTTAGCATGTATTTCTCGACTTCCAACATTTCATGCTGGAATTCAGCTGTACAAACGGAAATAAACCTAACAGGGTGGAATTTCTACTAGAATAAATTGTATTTAGTGTATATTGCAAATTCCATATACATATATATGTATATAGCCTATAAATATTATATTTTAATAAAACAATATTATATAGGTGCAGTTCCACACATTACTGATGGCAAATGCAGGACAAAGACGGAAAGCTCATCCAATGTTATGGTGTTCCACCCTGTTTTGCTCCATTCCAACCTGTTAGATGAGTAATTTTTAAATAATAATTTGACTGCAAAGTTAAATGTTTTGCTTATTTTGGGAGGTGAGGAGCATTAACAGCATATACAGTATATGTTTTTGAACAATTTTCTTTTTATTATTTACCATCCTGTTGGCAAAAATGGGTAGAAAAATTACCTGTTCTTAATAATCAAGACATTCTATTCATCAATAATTGTTTTGTTATTGTTTCAAGAATAAAAAAGTAGTACCATGATGGCATAAGAGACATATACTATCCAAGAAAAGTTTGTTATTGTTTAACATTTACATTATTAACATAACAGGGTGGAACACCTTCACGGCCAGAACAATGAATCTACCCATTTAATTTTTTTAGTTACTGAGCTTGACCAATATGTATTCCTAACAGTTAAACATGTCACTATTTTGGTATAGAGTGCTAAAAATATGAAAAGCATGCAACTTTTTTTTTTTTTTTAAATGATGAAGCCAAAATGATACTGGATAACCGGAATGACCCTTCTGCCATCTTTCTCAGGAGGTTTTCAGGATGTATGTGTTTTACACGTTAAATCATGAGCTGAATTTAAAGCTAACAGTAACATTGTTTTTGTTGGATGTTTAATTGGCTGATGTGGACCAGAATCGTTTTCAGACATCATGACAATCATTACATCATCATACTAATAGGGGTATTATTAATATGATTTTTTTAATGGCTGATACTAATATAATAATGCAATATTTACTTTGAATTTACCTAAATGGTAAACAGCCTGGCTGTTGTTTCTTGAGAATTTGGATTCATTTCCTGCTGTAATTCCTGCTAGTAGTGTAGTTGAAATATTTAGGAATTCAGGCTTTTGTAATATGATATTTGATCACTCAGGTGTGGTTCACAGGTGCTTGCTGAGCCATCAGGATGATGCGAGCAGGAGGTTTGTTCTGCTTCTTTCAAACTCACAGTATACATTACATGCAACCAAAGGCAAATATCTGGTCAATAGTCATTGACAATACGTTGTGGGAGTGTGTGTGTATGCTTGTCAAAATAGTAATAATTAGAAAATTGCACTAATCCTAATCCAGTGTACAAATGTATACACAAATAAAGTTAAAATGAAGTATAATATTTTATTATAAATGATCATTTAATACAACTATGGACTTTATAGGTTTAAGAACATGCAAAGTTTGGTTTTTAACAATTTAGGTTACTAAATATGTTTGTTATTCTCATTGTACTATTTGCATTAAGCATCATTACCCCCCTTTTTTACAGGACTTTTGAAACTTGCTGTGCTGGTTTCTATTTTATTCCTGGCTGTGTTCCTGGCCTTTGAGCTATTAGAGACTCATATGAATTTTAATATGGGGAAAGTCTTTGGTGAGTTAATGCATGCAGCCATCTTCTGCAGCATTCATCACACACACAGGACTTGAAGTTGAAATTGCACACGTTTTCTGTTCGTAAAGTAACCTAATTTGCTTGTTTAGTTAAGGAATGGCTTAGATTTACCATCTTAAAGTGTTTGCCTGGCACGTTGCTATTGGCTAATCGACATCTGTTTCTCTACAGCACGATATGCACCTGCAGAGACCGTCCGTGAGTACATATTTACAGTTTTTTTTTTTTTTTTTTTTTCCAGAGCTGAGGATTGTAAATGAGTTCTATTCCTTGATCCTCCCTAGTTCTTCTTGAACATTTGTTTAGAACTCCATGTAAAATTAAACTAGAAAATGCAGATATAATAATGGAATAAAATAGCAAACGGAGATGTGCACAACTCAATCATAGCCTTGCATATTAAGGCTGAGTATTAACAATATGAATGATTCATATGTAGGTTAATAGTGTGTGTAGTGACATGAATAGTATGTAGGTGTTAGATTCCTGATATCAGGGACATCGTTCCATAATTGTCTCACTGGATGTGTTGTTCAGCTGCCATTTACTTAATCATTTGATAAAGTTGGTGTGGCCTTTTTTTATAATTGAATCTACTTGAGAAATGTCTCACAATACAAAATAAAAAGTGTGAAATTGATTCAGCGTGAAGATGCCTGGCCACTAAATGTGTGCATAGATAAACAACTAGCCCAGACTAGAGCTTAGATCGGGCCCAAAAAAATCGAGCCCGTGGATGTTGTGTCCGAGTTCGGCCCGGCCTGGCCCGACACGACACATTAACTGTAATTATGAGCCCGAGCCTGATTTAAACCCGACCATTTTTTTTATATGTGGCCGTTCTGACAAGAACGAGCCTGTAATGAGCGAAGCGGACCGGTGTGACGCTAAGCTCAATAATCCACTCTATGCAGGCGTGCTCCACTCATGAACCGCTCACCAGTAAAATGACGTTCGCTCAAATGCCGCTCAGACCTGTAGCCAGGGCTCGACATTAAGCCTGTTCACACGCTTGTCCTTCGGACAAGTAAATCTGTCATTCACTTGTCCAAGTAAAACATTTGCTTGTCCGGATGTTTTTTGTAAATATAATCTATTGTGAAGCAATATTCTCACCAGTGTTTAATCAGCTTTGACATATTTAAATATGCATATTTGTCATATCTGTACCTTTTTATAAAGGGCATTTTTCCATAATCTTATTAAATATTGGATATGCTTCAGCTTTCCTTTTATATTCTTAAATTTGATCTATAAATTAAATTAGAATAAGACACTATAGGCTGTTACCAATCAAATTAAATCATTTACACTGAAAAATTACAATTGCATTAAATAATGTTATGATATTATTTTAAATATTTTTGAATAAATAAGAAATGTTGGAAAGATGAAACTAAACCACCAGTAGGTGGCAGCATGTGACCGTCTTAATGAGCGAGTCATTGAGTCGATTCAGTGAAACGGCTGATTCATTCAGGAATTTGGCGGTCGTTTACGAATAGGCCATTGAATCTTTGATTCAACCGATTCATTAAAACGCTGAATCATTCACTAACACACAGTGTTGCTGTGAGATGCGCTACGGTTCTGCAGTGATATTTGTTTGGAACTATTTTCGCTGCTGAAATAGAACAAAAACAGTCCATATTCCTTCTAAAATGTAAGTGACTTAATGTTAAATAATTGTTTATGGAACTGGCGTATGAAATCAGTGTCATTTTCAGTCGTGATGCACAATTTTATCTGTGTATGTTAACTGAGTTTCTGTGTGTGAGTGGCGCTCATTTGTTTTCGATTTTCTCCTCGAGAGGCTGCGCGAGCCTCAACAGCACAACCTTGTTAACGTCAGTTTGTTTTTTATTATCCACTATCGATCGCCACTTACACTAACTGAATGCAGAATCATTCTTGCACTTTGGTGATTCCCTAGTTATTTTTTGTTTTAATGTTTTTCTCAGGATACTTGTCCGTCGGGCAAGTAAAATTGTTTTTCACTTGTCCCTTCAAAAAATCCACTTGTCCCGGACAAGCGTTAATGTCGAGCCCTGCCTGTAGCCTACTATACTTGTTGTAGCCATTAAACTATGTATTTTGTTTCATATTTATATTTAAATATTATAATGTTATTTTAAAATTTCATCTAGGCTATTGTTTATGAAAAGTGCAAAGATGCGAGTGGGTCAGAAATGATTTTGACAACTTCATTAAGTTTAGTTTTGTAGAAAGCCTTTCTTTAAAGGTCCCATGGCATGACATTTTCATTTTATGAGGTATTTCAACATTAATATGAGTTCCCCTAGCCTGAATATTGTCCCCAAGTGGATAGAAATGTTGATCGGTGTAAACCCGAGTTCTGGCTGTATTTCTCTGCCTTTGAGAAAATGACAGGCCAGACGAGCCAATCCTGAAGTCTCCTGGTTTGATGTCCAAGCAGGAGCGGTTACCTCCCTTTCCTCCGCCCAGAGAATCTGGCACGCCCATGCAAGCGCTCAAGAGATCATTGCTTGTGAACGAGTGAACGCTGGCAGTTTCTCTGTGTTTGGATGTACAAATGAAAACAGAAGTGTTTTTTCAGTTCCTTCTGATCTGTGATCAGTGATTTCTGATGTGTAGCTAATTATTTATTATTCGTGCACATGCAGCGGCTTCTCTCTCTCCCGACAGAACGGTGTTTACTATCTTGTGAGTCAGTGTTTTTGTACATCCTCGTCGCGTCTATCTGTTCTAAAATGTGCATACAGTCGTTTCTGCTCAACATCAGCAGACTCACATAGGCCTTCAACATCCCCGACCCCCAGTACTGCATCTGGCCCACAGCGGAGGCGCCTTACGCGGCGCGAGTTTAAGCAGATGGGGGGGTAAGCGTGAGAGTATCCGGCTAGGCAGCTTTCCCCACAATAAACTGGATTACATTCGATTACTGCTGTTGTGTCTTTGTTTGCGCTGTGTACTCAATGCGCATCACTGACGCTTTTCAAATTATAGGAAAATATCTAAAAATAATGCTATTATCAACACTTACTCGTAACTCGTTCATCTCGACACCTGTAATGGTACTTTGCATGTGTTACAAAGTTGGTAATAATGATGAAGACGGACTCGGTGTGACTGGGACTCGTGTTTATTCAGAACTCTCAGATACAAACAAAATAAACTTGCGCTGACTGACAGCGCTCTCATAACTCAGTAGTTACTATAAATAACTTTGTTAGCAATCGCTCCGTCTCCGTGAAGTCCAGTTCGCGAACAAATCATTCTTTTGAATCGGTTCTTTTTAGTGAACCGAATCAGTTCACCAAATCGGACTGAATCGTTCTAAACGGTTCGCGTCTCCAGTCGGCGCAGATCCATAATTTACTAAAGTTACTAACTTTCATGACATGAGTGACAGTACCTCCGACTAGAAATAGACTAATATAACCTGAAGTATATGCTGTAACTACAACAGTTCACTGAACTGAGACTGACAGAACTGATGTGAAGTGAACTCCGGTCTATCCGTCTCTCTGGCAGCAGCTCGTGCCTGCTCGTGCCTCGTAGACCTCGTTAAACCACGCCCCCTCCGCTCATTTCAAATGCAAAGATGTCAGCCAATCACAACAGAGGGCGTTTTTACTGAAGTCTCAAAGCAGACACGCCCCTTGAAACAGGGCATTCAGCCACAGGGCAAACAGCAGTATATAAAAAATGCCTTTTATTTCTAAATTATGACATTTTATGATGTAAAAATCATACTCACAATATAAGTACACCTTAGGAAACATTATAAAATAATAGAAAAATGCCATGCCATGGGACCTTTAAAGGGAATTTAGTTTTGTTTAAATTGTATTGTATCTTAATTTTAATCAACGTTTCATCAGACAATTGCCTGGATTTAATAAATAAGAAGCAAATAGGCTATAGCAGACAATAATCGTGAAATGGAGGTGCCGGAGCGATCAATTGCATTGCTCTTGAAAATGTCTCCATATATAGACCAAAACTCAGGCTACTTGTCTCACAGACATGAGAAATATGTGTATAGAAAGCTTGAAATGTCCACTTTTAAACTAAACACTGTTCACGCGAGCAGCTCATGACTGGCGTCTTCACTGCATGTGCTGTGAGTTTAACACGCATTTTAGACTAATCCTGACATTTGTTTCTTAGTTGTAGTATTAGTTCTTACTTTGCTAAAAATATATATTATTTCTGAGTATGGCATAGCTTTCTGCCCACCCAATTAGGCTAATAAAGTAATGATTCAAAAAACACAAACGCTTGATCAAGGGTCCGAGGATAGTGGCGGTAAATATGGGCCTGGCCCCGGGTCAAGTTCAGGCTCGGGCAGAGAATCTAAACTCTAGCCCAGACAGAGGGCAAGAACACACCTAAAAATAATTTTGCTCAAAATTTTCTTTTTTTTTTTCAGCAACCAAGCCACTGCGCCACAAATGTGACCTTTCTAAATCATGTCCCGAGGACCATTTTGCCTTTAAGATCACCAGTGGAGCAGCCAGTGTAGTTGGACCGAAAATATGTTTTCAGGACAATGTGTAGGTTTTACACACATCTTATTTGTACAACACTATTGCATAAACACTATCGAAAAATACAAATCCTGTCTTCTGAATGAATTTTAGCTGTGTGCGTTAGTGAAACATGAGAATTTGACAGCTGCTGTTTGAACTCTTTATTTTATCAGACTAATAAGCGGAGTGAAGAACAACATTGGACGTGGTATAAACATCGCATTGATCAACGGTACGCCTCCTTTTTGTCTCGATGATGCTTAAACCTTTAAAAGTAATCACAGTGGCAGTATGACTATGTAGGCAAATCTGTTTTATGGTTATGGTTCGTAGATACTGAGAAACGTTGGACTGCATTAATCCACAATCTGTTTACAGGGAAGACCGGCGAGCTGACCAAGACGGATTCTTTTGACATGTGGTCTGGAGGTAAATCTGCTTCTACACTCCATATCTGGTTTCCATTTGCAGATTTTGCATGTGGCTCGGAGATCCAGTCACAAGTGCATAGTGCATTCTCAAACTTTTTGACTACTATTGTCCAAAACATTATTTGAAGGCCCACATGTAGGCTAAGGTATTTTTGGAAACTTTTGTTGTAATGAAAGCTGCTCATTTCAGTCTTAGGAGTGGCATATATATAAATTAATTAAATAAAACAATTTTATCATTTAAAGGGGCTATATATTTAGAATTCAGAAACCCTTCTTATTAGCGACACTGGTGGCCATTAAGTGAACTGCAGCCGGCAACTTACTTTATTACTCATGCACACGTAAGGTACAAGAGACTGAACTTGATTCAAAGCCCACGGGATATACTCAAGGCATAGTTTTTTTTTTTTTTTGCTTGGAAGCAAAAAAAGTTGGAAATGCCTTTGCAGCGATTACATTGTTAATGAACATCCTAGCGCCATCCACGCTGCTGAGAGCAACTTTTAGATGAATATCTAAAAAGCATGCTGCATGCTTTCCTCTCAGTAATCAAATAAACGCATAACAAAAATGACAGCGGTGAGAAAACGGCAGTAAAGAAAGCATCTGATTGTAGCGATGTGGATTTGTTTGCACCAGCTCTACAATTTACCGGCATCACATGGACAGTTTGATTATAAAGGACATAAGGAAACATGTACATTATAGTACAGAATAGCTCTTTCTGTTTTATCCTAAACATTGTATAAGCATCTGTTTCATTTGTCATAGAAGGGAAGAGAGACTCAAGGGAGTGCGTGTGAATGTCATACTTTTGAATTTCACAACGTTCACAACATTGGCAGTAAAAAAAAGTAATTAATAAAATTGAAACAATTAAATTTCATAATCCCATGAATTTCAAGAACTGAATGTTCTTCAGCATTCACACTCTTTATGACCAATGACTTTTATTATGGGATAATGTTTTTTATTTTAATTATTATTATTCACAAATAGCTATTTCTACCTGACTAAATATTTTAGTGCCTGACCTAACTAGAAAACAAATCTATTCATTATAGTAATTTCCATGACTTTTCCAGGCCTGGAAATCACACTTTTTATAATTCCCTTATAATTTAAAAGACTGTGGGAACCCTTATTCTTGAAGGAACACGCTGACTTTTTTGGACTTTAGTTTATTCACCGTATCCCCCAGAGTTAGATAAGTCCATACATACCATTCTCATCTCCGTGCGTGCCATAACTCAGTCTGACGCACACACCCACCGCTAGCCTAGCTTAGCACAAAGACTGGAGGTAAACGGCTCCAGCTAGCCTACTGCGCAATAAGTGACAAAATAATGCCAAACATTTTCCTATTTACATGTTTGTATAGTTACATCGTGTACTAAGACCAACAGAAAATGAAAGGTTGCGATTTCTCTAGAGAGAACTTTTCATTTTCCGTCGGTCTTAGTACACGATGTAACTATACACATCACAACATGTAAATAGGAAAATGTTGGAGTTATTTTGTCACTTATTGAGCAGTAGGCTAGCTGGAGCCGTTTACCTCTAGTGTTTGTGCTAAGCTAGGCTAGCGGTGGGTGAATCAGACAGAGTTATGGCACGCACAGAGATGAGAAAGATAAGTCCATACATACCAAACTCTTGGGGATACGGTGAATAAGCTAAAATCCCAAAAAGTCGGCGTGTTCCTTTAACTAAAAATGACAGTTGTTGAGGGAACAAATGTAACTAAGAAATAAAAAAATTATTTTAAATCTTATTTTAAATCATTTTAAGGCCCAAGTGTGCTAAGGCTCCTTGGTTTAATTGGCTCACAAGAGACTGATATTAAAACCAGTTGTAAACACGGCCACTGTGTCATGGTTTCACTGGTAAGAGGATGTAGTAGGTATGTGAAATTCCCTTTGAGGCTTAGAGAAAACGTAATATTTTTAAATATTCATTTTAAATGTTCATTCTTGTCTAGATGTCACCTTGCTCATCAAATTCTTGAAGGAAATAGAAGATGGAAGCATTGTCATGATGGCCACTTTTGATGATCCTGCAACAAAGTGAGCCGCTTCCTTACATCTTTGGTCAAACCTTTACAGATGTCTCGATTTGTTTATTTATTGCATTTAAAATTGTTTTGTTTAATTGTATACAGGCTGAATGAAGAGGCCAGAAATCTGATAGCAGATTTGGGCAGCTCAAGCATCAGCATACTGGGCTTCAGAGATAACTGGGTGTTTGTTGGAGGAAAAGGGATCAAGACAAAGAGCCCCTTTGAGCAGGTAAACTTGCCTTATGTCTTTTTTCCTGACTGCAGCCCCCTAATAATGAGGGACCATGTCCTGTTCAAATTTTGGAGTAATATTACTATAGTAATAGTCTAATAAACCATCTCTTGTGTCTCCAGCACATCAAGAACAACGCAGAGACCAACAAATATGAAGGCTGGCCAGAAGTTTTGGAGATGGAAGGATGCATTCCTATAAAACAAGAGTGAAATCACCTTAAAATAATTTAGCATGTTCATATACAGCCTGAAGAAGATTGCAGAACTCCCAATTGAATGTCACAAATATGCAATGTTGTATTGTTTGTAAGAGTAGAATAGATTTTAAATTTTATTTGCTGCTCTATATTTGTATTTATTTAACAGGGTTCCCACTCTTTTTGAATTTCCACTACTTCCATTACATGATCACTCGATAAATCCATTTCAAATGAGTTTTCAAAGGGCAATATGTTGCCAGTAAAATATTTGACCAGAGATCTCCACAACTTCACTAATTGTTGTGAATTTTCCAGCCCTGAAAATCACCTTTTTAAAATTCCATGCTTGTGGGAAGCCTAATATGTAGGTTTTATCATTCCAACTGGTCCATAAACAGCCAGTTTTCTTCCATTTGTGAGGATCCAGTGTCATAAGGAAAAGAGAGATATTGAACCTGGAGATTTACTTCATGTTGTCTTGTGTAGCTTTTTTTTTTCTCCCTGAAAATGAAGGTAGATTGTTTGCTCTTTTTTTATTATTATTATTTATCACTGCACTGTGACACTAAATGTTGACCAGACTGGATTGAAGATAAATGGCAGAGGGCTGCTGTCACCAAAATAATGTTTCATTTTATTTATTAAATTTTTTGTTTTGTTTGTAGTTCTATTTATGTTTCTACTGGCAACAGGATTTTGACTGTTGGGTTTTATTCCTGATGGTAGATCTTTTATCTTTTATTCTTTAATCTTTGAATTTTAAAACCACCCATACATCTGGTGTATGATGGGATAGTGTTTTATTATTTGGACCTTCTACTGTAAAACTACTATCTCTAGTTGTTTGTTTTGAATAGCTTTTGGGAATGTTACATTTTGGGGTGTTGTCGCATTCAAAGATGTCCATCAGGTCTGCTGATGGTCCATATGGTTTCTGCATATTCTGAGATGATTTGAGCAGTACGTCTAGCAGCTTTTAATAATATCATACAATATAACTGCTTTCATCCCTAATTGTGCCTTCTGCAGTATCAGTAGTATGCGCTTTCCTACCAGGTAGTAAAGTGTCCCACAATTACTGAGGTATTAGAATGCAAGACCATCATCTCTACTTGTTCATGTTATAATTCCCGGCACAATTGTTACTATTTACTGTGAAGTTGTGGAATGAAACATCCCCTTTTTTTCCCAAGAACAAATTGTGTGCCTTTTTTTTACCACACTGATTAATTATACCAAGTGATTTTGTGAAATATTGTTGCACGCCAATGCCTTAATATGTAAAGGTGTTTTGAGGATTTCTTTAGTACAAATTCAATTTAGATCAAATGAATTGTGTGTATTGTGATTGCAGAGTCTTTCCTAATGACTCAAAGATTTTTTTTTTAAAGATGATAAAAAAAAAAAAAAAGTTGAGTAAATGGTTGTTGGTTTCATTCCTGGGTTTTGTCTTACCTCTGTTTAGATTAAGGCTGAGAACCCCCAAGAATAACCCTAGCATCTGTTCTGCCTCATCAAAGCATGCTGCACACATCCAAATTGGTGCATGTGTTTATAAAGGAGATTGTAGATTCCTGGAAGGCATCCATTCGGTTCTCATTGGCCTAAGAAAAGACCAGAGAAGGTTTCAAAGTACACACAGCTGCACAAGAAAGAGATGGCGAGTTTCACTCCGTCAGCTTAACTGATAAAAATCATTTCTCAATAACAGATTTATTCCATTCTGAAAATATCAAAATATATATAGGTACTGATGTAGGCAACAATATAATGTACAGACCCAGTCTATACAAATGTCAATTTGTTATTGGCCGAGAACTACTTTTTATGCCATCAATGAATACCTTATATTCTGACAAGTCACATTTAAAAACTATATCTCCTTGTCTCCATTTTGAATACTTTAAAACAAATGACTAGAGGGAAGTGCTGAACGTGATGTGATTTGAAATACGGTAATTAATTCATTTATCCTGCAGCATCTGTCCTTCCCCTCCACCTGCTCAAATCCAGCATCATCATTATGACATGTCGATATATAACCACTATTTACAAGTGCATAAAACACATCCATGAATTCCAGAGGGAGAGAATTTGAGAATTGTAGGGAGGGAGCTTGTACAGCTGTAGAACTCGTTAAAATGTTCCAGGTTCAATGCTGTCAGTTACCACAGAATAATTTCGACCTCTTTAGTTTCTAATAAACAAGAATAACGTTTGCTTTATACAAACATTTGTTTTTAAGCTGTAGTTGTTGTCAAATTCGTAATTTATCAGTGGGGATAACGTTACTATTCTAGTCCAATTAGTTTGTTGCTTGGCCAAGTAATAATGGCCGTTTGACTACATTATCCTGCTAACAAGAAAATAAAGTTACACTTTATTTTAAGGTGTCACTGTTACAGTGTTATGATGTATTTAAGTACTGAGTAATAATAAACAACTGTAAGTTACTCACTATAGGGTTACCTGTTATGCATAACTTGCTGTTATTACTATATGAAGTACATGTAACAATAATACTGTAAAATAAAGTATTAATAAATAAATAGGTGGAAAATTTTGAGTTGAAATTACCTGATTTCCCCCCTTAGGAGATATAAAGGAGACACTAGATGGCGACAGTTTCGTTTTTATATGAAACGGAAGTGTGAGCGTTGCAACGGACGATAGCGACTGACCAATTAGAATCGAGTATTCCAAGTGGCTGGCTTTTTTCACTTTACTTGTCCCGTTTTAACATTATTAATATTGTCTAATGAAAACTAAGAAACAGCGAGAAATTAAGTTTATTCCAGAGCAATGTCTTAAACTTTCACTATAAGTGGATGGCTGGAAACACGATTTTTGCTTGTTTATACAATCTGAGGAACGAGTCAAAATTATTTTGTTGTAATACAATCGAACCCGGAACAGTCATTCAAATTAAAATATTTTTTGGCAGCTCTCGGAAATAATACATCAACTGTTAAATATCAATCTGTGTAACTGAGACTCTTGGGACGATGAATGAATACAAGGATCTTAACACTCAACCTATAGCTGTGATGTACAGAAACAGTCCAGACTCCAGACACATGAACAGAATTGAACAGAGAAATATTTTGGTTGCTGAAAATCACATAAATTAGAATCTCTACAATATGTAAAATAATATTGGTTAAAGTTAAAAATAAGATTTTTTTAAAAACAGTTAAAGAAAAAAAAAAAAAGGCAAATACATACTTTTGGCTTTGGAAACAAACCTATTTGAACATGTCAGAGATATAAGAAGCAGAGTCAATGGAGACTTTACACTCCAGAGGCAAAGACCACGAAGAGCGAAACAAACATGGCGTTCCAATGCATGATGGGAAACCAGGTCTCCACACTAACACCTCAATAAGTGCAAAATAAATAATGCAACATCCCAATCCTGTAATCCAACAGATTTGGTACCATTGTAAGCTTGCAGAGATATGATGCGTGAATTGTGATAGCCAAAAAAATTCCTGGAGGAAAAATAATGACATGATGTTCAGGATGAAATATTACAAGAGGCGGATCTTGGGATGTCCAATGAGAGCTACCGGAAGGTTCTGAGACCAGTTCAACAAGTCTTTCTGACAGCATACAACGAGTTCTGATAATAATTTTTAAAAATCTGATGATGCATAACACTGTCCTGTGGAGTATTTCATAGGTTCTAGTATACTAGGAAGTTGGGGCAAAATTTCTTGGCCTCTAGGGAAAAACAAAACAAAACATGTGCTGCATTGGCACTGATAAGGATGCAAACTAAATTGTGGTGGCGGGCGGCTCATTTGTGACCGGGTAATATTTAAAAACAGACAAAAAAGCCTGTTTGCTTTGAGGCAAACCCTTCTGTTCCTGTTACAGGGATTTTGAAGGATTTGTAACTTAAGGCAAAGGTCATTATGATTACTTTTAGCTTTAAACTCATGATTCAATTTTCAGAAAGCTTAAGCAGTAGAAAATTAGGTAGAAACTGTTTAGTTGATCTAAGGGGAGAAAAAAAAATGGACGAAATGTAATTCAATACAATCAGAAGGTCTTGACTAACTAAATAGAACGTTGTTGGAAAAACAGTTTCTTGTATATGCTTGATAAATAACATTTTGCATGCAATGAAAAGAAAAAGTGGGAAAAAAATTCAAATAGGCCCATCCCCATCACGAATATATAGTTTACGAACGAGTCGAATTTAAATTAAATGGCTAAACGTTATTGCACAAGTGCCAACGTGGACACCATGTCAGAGTATCAACTCTAATTTCATACATTTCTGCCCCGAAGCACTTCAGAACATTCAAATACATGATTTAATGAGATTAGGCCATAATAATAGGTTTAAAATAATCCTAAAAGTGAACTTGGCGGGGCGGTGACCTGTGCAGAAAAGTGTCAAGCATTACAGAACACTTCAGTTGTGCTTCAACATACAGTAAATTGTCGCAGAGGCTGTTGTCAGGCAACGAGGCTTTCGATTTTGCATGAGGATGTTCGAGGCGTTAAGCCGTGAAGGACGAGCCTGTGCTTTCCGATCAGGACCTTCACATCCCTGTTTTCTACCATCCAAGGCTGCGAGCGAAAAAGAATCCAGAGAAATTAAGGGAGGGACACAAACCGAGAAAAAAAAAAAAAAAAAAGAAGTCCTGACAGATCCTGTAATCACACGCGGTCACTGCTACATTTAAAACTGTGCATATCCCATACAAAGTTGAAAAGATTAAAAGACTAACACCTCTGAGCACTGTACTGGTTACTGGTTTGTGTTACATGCCCCTGGCTTCCTCCTCCAATGATGGGCTGATTGGCAGTATCCAGGACCAATAACATGGCAGCATTCTTTATTTAAACACCAAAAGTGGTATTGAGGTTTGGGGGTTCAAAATGGAAGAGGCGGAGAGTGGGTCGGACTCCTATCCAGAGCCTTCAGACCGGTCCGTTAGGCGTAACCTCAGCGGAAGTGGGTGCCTCGACTCTGTAGAGGCATAGGAGTGAGTAAGAGAGGATGGAGGCAGTTTTTTATCCACCATATAACATCAGCTTGATCCACATTCACTGTTACCTCGTCTCCGTCACAGTGGTGGCGTCTGACTCTTCTGTAGGCGCTGAAGACTCGCTACCGTCGGTGATGCTGAGCTTCTCCAGAGCGTCAGTAGGCACCTCGCTGCGGAGAAAAAGTGCAGCCAAAAATACTTTTATGTCCTTACACATCAATAAATCACTCTTTGAAAATCAGTTTTCAATCGTTTTAACTGGTTTAAAATCATTTAGACAAGTAGAGTGAGAGGTGTCGTCACATACATTTGTGGGCAAAAACAGTTGTAGGGACGCAGATGGTTTTATTAGTCCATACCTTATTTAAAACAACCACCATACAAAAAAAAAACGCAGAAGAAAATTTCCAAACTTAACCTCGACTTTCTACTAACACAATATTCCATTCAAGACAAACTGTTAAGGGCACAAACACAATCTTGCACAATACGCTGCACAGCACTGTGAAAAAGTTTGTTTGACCTTCTGTTGCGCCCACTGAAACTCATCATCACCTTCCTTATATGCACTCAAAATACCCATACACCCTCTAGTGTCACAAACTAATAATAAAACTCAATATAATGGTTCCAACAACAGTCCACTGTCAGCAATGCATGAAGCACGGCTCAAACCGAAGTCAATTTCAAACCAAGCAGCTTTCTGTTGGTCGACACTGCACATTTGTAAGACAAAATTAACCCATTGAGAAATCTTTCACGGCTACAAAAATTCCAGATTGTGTGGATTCTGAGGCCGTGTGTCCCCCAAAGCGTTTTTTTCATGCAGCTGGCTGGTGTATTCAATTGTTTTCAATGGGAGCGCCGCATTTTTAGAACGCCATGAGCGTAGCGAGGCGCTGTGCGAGTGTTTCATGCTCAAGCGCTGAACGTTCAGCGTTTTTTTTACTGGTCGCCGAGAGTTGAAGAATGTTCAACTTTGAGTAAAACGCAGTGCTCATCACTTTTGAGAGGCGGGACAAATACAACACCGACCAACCGGTCCGCCACATTCTGCTAGTACTGTACAAAGTCAACAGATGACAAAAAGCAATATAATAACGGAACAAAATAGTTTAAAACAAGAGCCAGAGCAAATACTTTACATTTTATCAGCATTTTTATATAGAATCAATACAGAAACAAACTATCTGTGAAATGAGATACTAGTTACACTTCCGCGGATATTCCGTATCATAACAAGCAAACAGTCTCAACTGAAAAAAAAAACCGTTGCGCTGCCAAAACGCTCTCAAGCGCCCACAGGGAGGCGTTTTCAGCAGAGCGCCTAGCGTTTTCAGCTGGATAAAAATGCTTTGGTGGACACGCGGACTTATTAAAATGTTCTTCAGATATAGGAAAGTGTCTGAATGGAATTCACATTTGTCACACTGTCATATGTCTCTCCCCTTAGGCCCTGATCAGACAGAACGTGTTTTTTACAGTGAGAGGCGCCTTTTTTAAAGTCCCCGTGAACTGGAAGTTGCAACCGACTTTTCCCCAATGCTGTTACTCTATTACTTCATCGCTCCTCCCTTCCATCTCTCGCTCATAGCAGACTAACGGTTGGAGGGGAGTGGTTAAGCGTTTTTCGACCCAAGCCTTCAAACTGAATGTCATCAGAGAAGAAACACCATTCCAGCCCAGAAGTAACTTTTCAGATTTTGATTAAAGATTACCATGACAAACTATTTTTTTCTGTGTATTAACTTATTAATTGTTCGGATTAATTGTTCACCACAAGATTAGTAATATGCGCCAACAAAATAAATAGGGTCAATGACGATTTTAAATTGTTTTCTATTGGCAGTGAGCGTTTTGACTCCTCGCGGTTTAACTGCCTGCTGCGCTTCGCGTTTTTGTAGGAGTGCATGAGGTTTTAAAAAAAAAAAAGGCAGAGAACTCAGCGTGAAATAGCACCTCGTTACGCTCCTGCCGTTTTAAAAACGCGGCGCTCTCCCATTAAAAACAATTGGAAAAATACGCTCGCCGTAGGACAAAACGCTTTGGTGGACACACGGCATTAAGAGTGTTTTTTTTGGAGAGCATAATTTAATGATCACTAGACTACGGGTCTTTTCATGGCCATTTAAAAATGGGAATATTATTCCCTTTCTGAAGTCATAAGAATCCTTTCTGAATTTCTGAAACTACATAAAAACACTTCTGCTGCTATTACTTTGCAAAGTATTCTTACCTCGAGGGTGTTGTTGTCTTGGTGCTGATGTCTTGGTTCGCAGGTGTTTTTGGGGAACCCTCAGCCTTATTTTCACCAGGGTCCTCTTCGCTGTCTGAGCCTCCAGACGAGCTGCTGTCTGAGGCCACCAGAGGGGCTTTTTGCCCAGGACTTTCTTCCCATCCTCCTGTAGCTGAATCACTGCTGGCTGCTGAAAAAAAAATCCAGACACCTTAAGGTTCCAAACAGCAAAAATGTAACCCTCTTCTAAGTTTGTCTAGCGTATCTACTTAATCAGTATTACTGCACCATGCCATTAACATGTAAATGTAAGCAATCATGTGTTAATGTTTTGGGTTTTCTGATATCAAGAACTTCCAAATTATGCATTTTTACAGCTCAGATTCCATAGATGGGCTTTTTGTACTGGAAAGGAACTTTTGATTTACAGCATATATATATTTAAAAGATCAAGGAATATGTGATTCTCCAAAATATTACTGCTTTAAATTTGATCAGGTAAATTTAAGACAAAAAAAATCAGACGCAAAAAGAGCTGCTCACATTCCTTCCCTTGGCCTTGTTGAGGTTGTCCCTCAGTGTTGCTGTAATGGTTTAGGAGAGAGAAAGACATTTCAATAATTCAAATATGCAAACAAACCAACATTCTGCTCACTTTAACAAACATTCCAAATCAGGTGTCATATGTAGCATTAAGTGTTCTTTACCTGCTGAAAGGCTGGAATTCAGTGAAGGTGGCCCAGCCTGTGTCCTGCGAACCCTGATTGCCCTGCTGAGGGGAGCCACCCCAGGAACCAGAGGAGCTCACCTCCGTCTCACCAAAACTCGCTGCCCAGCCAGTGTCTGTGCACAACACAAATACAAAAGAATGTTTATGGAACGAATTCAGCTGAAAGATTCAGAATTGTGGGGGATGTTTTAGCACTCACTCTGAGTCTGAGCTGCTGTAGACTGCTGAGGACTGCCCTCTTCCTCAGCATCCTCTTCCTCAGAGGCCGACCCGCGGCCTCCACCCCCATTCCTCACGGCACTCTTGGGTGAACTATCAGAAGAAAGAGACACCCCGAACCTGGAAAGAATAAATAGAGAATGTGAATTCAATAAACAAAACAAAAATCAATTTCCTCAAGCATATCAACTGTGTACTCTACCTCGATCTGGATTTGATTTGTGTTGCATAGTTAATTTCTTTTTCATCCCAAATATCCTCCTCTTCCTCACAGTCATCGAACTGCTGGATTCTTTCTTTACAACACGCCTCAAAAGCTGCAGCATTGGCCTAGAGGAGCACAACAACCCGAATAAAGCGTCAAAACAAACACTTCTAGCAGGGTTTAGTGATTGTTTGAATAATGAATGTTTTTTCCAGTGACAGGCACTTACACTATGATCATCTGCATCTATATTAAAGTTAATTTCAGCAATCCGATCGAATGCAGCACTGTAAGATTAAAGAGTTTTTTTTTTAAAGATCATCACTGACAATCTTCACCGCAAAACATATCAAAGCTGTACATCAATGCAAGTCTCTGCAGCATTTTGACATTACTTCAACACTTATCACTAGATCTGAGAAACGTTTAAACGTTTTAGACACATGCAGACACACGGCATCTTTAGCACTCACTTGATATTTTCATCATGTTCACTGAACTCTTCATCATTAAAACCAAACTGATCCACAAAGTTGGCGGTCATCTGCTGAATCTGGTAATCAGAGAACGCCTGAAAAAAATAACACACTTATCCAGACTGCTGTAAGGAGCTAAAAGTAGACTCATGCTGGCTCTTTATTTGTTGCTTCTTACCTGTTGGATAGACAGATCATTGGGGAACGGGCTCTCCATGTCATCATCCTCACTAGATGAGTGCAAGTTATGGGTGCTCACCTGAAACACAGGATGAAATCAGCGTTAAATCATGTAGCATTCTCTGAATTTGACATTTATTAAAAATAAACCTCACAATATAACCCTGATGATTGGTGTCTACTATAGTGAACAGAGCTTTAAAAGCCATTTTGACGATTCAAGGTGTGATGTTGCATATTTATATATTTAGTATCTCAGGAATATTTACTATTATCATCTGTTTCAGTGGACAGATTTGTTAACTCTCTCAAAACACATTTTGGAAGAGAAAAAGAAGACCGGGAATGATTATATTCTTGCTCTGAAATTAAAAGAAACAAAATATAATATAATTATATTATTATGTAATAATAATATTTTATTAGTAATTTGTGATTGAATAATTCATGCATCAGAAGGGTTAAGACTGAAGTCTCTTCACTAAAATCGGATGTAAATGTCCATTGACTAAATGCAATGAAATGTGTGTGTGAATGCATTACTCACCAAATCCACTGTGTTTCTCCTGTTGGTCTCTCTTAGAGTCTCACCCACAAAACTCTCCCAGCGGCCTCTGCAGTCCTCTGGCAGCTCTGTGTATAAACAAGTCATTGTGATCCCAGTAACCACATCCTCATCTCAGCCATCATCGCATAAACTATAATGTGGTTCTTTCGACATATTCCTGCACTACAAACCTTTAATTAGGTCATTAATTTGGGAGTGAGCCAGCCCTTTCTCCAGGTTTTGAACCACAGTGTTTGCAATTCTTGTCAGGTGACCCATGTTTCCCCTCCGCCTGCCCCCTTCACCCCTAGAGATGAAGGTAGAGAAACCATAATCAGCTAACAGACAGATAATCAAACGCATACTGAAACAGTGATTGGTATGAAAATGAGCCTCATGGGACTGTCACACCCTGCATAATCATCAATGACAGGAAACAGAGGAGGAGCTCTTACTGGGTTTTGTCATTTTCCTCCCAAGCATCCAGAATCCGTTGCACCAGCTGACAATGCTGGAAGAGCTGAGGAAAGCAGACAGCCAAACATTGTGAATAATGTAGATAAAAGGAAAGACAAAAAAAGACAAAGAACAAAGCAGCAAACAAAAGTGACACACCCTCAACAAACTAGAGGATTTGAGCTATCATTCATGTTTGTAGCACAAACGGTGCAGGATGAATTAAAGGTCATATTTCAGTACTTGGGCTTGGTGGTTTGTTCAGATTCCTAAACCTAAGTATGTGCAATGCACTACTATTCAAAAGTTAAAGATCATGTTTTTGAAAAGTATTTTATGCACAGTAATATTGTGAAATATGATTATAATTTCAAACAACTTTTGGTTTTCCATTTTCTGATATTTTAAAATGTAATTTATATTTGTGATGGCAAAGCTGAATTTTCAGCAGCCATTACTCCTGTCTTCAATGTCACATCTTTCAGAAAGCATTCTAGTGTGCTGATTTGGTGCTCAAGAGACATTTATTATTATCAATGTTGAAAAGAGTTGTGCTGCTTAATATTTTTGTAAAAAAAAAAAACAGCATTTACTTGAAACCAAGATCTTTTGTAATATTATTCTACTTATACTATCAATTTAATACATCCTTGCTAAAAAGTAATTCGTAAGCGCCACTAATAGCCCCATTACCCTGCTTCCTCTAAGCTAATCTGATAATCTGACAAGCGCTGTAAAAAAAGCGTTCATGATCGAAAACAGATATGAACTACAGCAGATGGCCTACATTGGCAACAAGAGCATCTTGAATTGGTGTGTTTGCTTGATCTGAGCTGCTGTTCTGGCCAGGTGTTCCCTCCTCCGCCTGGCTGTCTGTGCCAGTAGCTGGTCTCTCCTCGTGGTTCTGCAGACCTGGGTTCTGGAGGTCTGCGTGGGAAGAGTGGTTCAGGATGGATGCCACACACAGTTCCACTTGCAAGTGCAAGAAATTATTCCAGGTGTATTTAAAGAATAAATCCTGCAACCAGAGAGTGAGGGAGAGAGGAAGTGAGGAGGAGAGATAAAAAAAAAACAAGATCATCCACCCACAGCCAGCTCATAGTGTTGAGTCTGCAATATTCTGTGTATGTGTAAGTGATTTACCAACAGCAGGTCCATGGTGTTGAGTCTGCAGATCTCTTGGCAAATGCTGAGGTCGCAAGTCTGCAGCAGAGAAGCCACCAGTCTGGCCACATGAAGGCGGGCGCTCCCCAGGGGCTGCTCCAGAACGCCCACTGTAGTGAGTATTGCACTTCTCTGTTTCACAGCCAGCGGAGGGAGAGTAACGCATTGTTAGAGGGCCATCACTTACACCATTGCACAGTGATTGTTGAGACAGTAGCGGTTTCAAAACTTAGCAAGCTAAACTTAGTAAGCCAACATAGACTGACACACTTTAAGGCATCATTAAAATGATGCTCCTGACGACTGTTCTAAAAGGTCAGCAGCAATATTATGCTACCTTCTAAGATAAGTCACAACGAAATGGAAGCAGCGAGTTGCGACAGATTGTTTCTTCCGAAATGTGACATACAGCCAAGAGTATCATTATAGAAAAAGTTTAGACTTGGTTCTACACATTGATTGTTGACTGGATTTTGAGATGTGGGCATTGCACTCCTAAATGAATGCGAGTTTTGCAGTTGATTGCAGTGGGGTAAGCTATGACATTTTGATTTAAAATTACACTATAAAATAAAACTAAACACGCATGGATGAATAATAACATTGAAAAATAAGTTCACAATGAGATCAATAGCATGCATCTAATTCATTGCCAAAAATAATGAAGAAAAAGTTTTAATTTAATGAAAAAAAAGTACTTTTTTAGTATTTATATGCTTATTGAAATGTATGCCGTTAGCTTAGAAACATACTAACATTGGAAGCAATCGAGTCTCTCAATGAGCTTATTGTGAAGAAGAGTGCTATTTAAGTGACAGGAAGGAGTTGTCCCCTATGTAGAGTGTTCAAAATCAGTCACAAGGTTTCACTTCAGTTATGTAGGCAGCAAAGCATCTTAAGTTTTGAAACCCGAGCAAAAGTCAACTGTGCAAAAAGCTTTAGCTTATATCTTTCATACATCCTTCAAGAAGCCTTGAGATGACATTTATAACCAAATAAGAGTTTAGTTGCATGTGTGTGTGTGTGTGTGTCCTGGTACCATAGGAGGGTTCAGTAGGAGCTGCTGGAAGTCCTTTAAATGAGGCTCAATAGCACGTAAAATACTGCTGTTGACAGTGTAAGACCTTTCACATCCCTGAGAATACAGGTCCATCAGACCCTCCAGCCTAACAACACCAGACACAGAGATAACAGAAGGTCACGGAAAGATAAAAAAAGAGGGAGAACAGCAAGCATCAGAGCACTGCTGTTTATTTCAGGTTTAATTAGGCTGTGTAATTAATGAACTCACCCTGACCTTCGTGACTCCAGTAACGTAAGAAGCACTTGCGTTCCATTGACGACAGACGCTTCAGTCCTTTCCCCTTCAAACATGTTCTTCAAAAGCTCTCCCACATTCTCTCGCCTGCAAACACATCAACATGAGTGGATGTGATACTGTCTGGTCATCAGTCTTTATTGAGTGGATTCTTACACATGGCTCACTACATTACATGACTGTGATCTTAGCTAATAATATTGGGCACTTACGACTCCAGGACAGCGAGTAAGGGGTCTGGTTCTGTGACCTCTGACAGCTGATTGGCCTGGTCTCGACTGAGTCGGATGATGTCACAAAGAGTCTGGGATGCATTAGATTGTCTCTGCAGAAGAATTAAGTGAACAAGAATGTACTTGGATGGTTTTTTTTTTTTTTTTTTAAACTTCCATAACTGAAATCATGTGGGCTGGATGTGAAAAGTTCAGCAGAGTGAGTGACATTTCTACCTCTTCATCTCTCCCTGTGTGCATTAGCTCTGTGAGTCTCTGGATGAGTCTCTCCTCATTCAGCCACTGCAAACACACACACATTCATTCACAGATCAGAATTACAGCCCCGTTAGCCTGGCGTGGCCATACTCAATTCTAGTCAGAATATGAGTCTGGTACCGCTCCATTGAGCTTTGATTATGGGGCGTGTTTCAACCGAGCCAGGAAAGACCTCAATTGGATAGACCCACAACCAATCAGAGCAACGGAGCGACGCGTAACGTTAGTTGTCAAATGTCAACAGAACTCAACTGCACTGTGTTACCAAGTCTGTGTTTTTCTCCATGTCCGCGGGTTGAAGAGACCCCAATTATGTGATTATATAAACCCAGGAATGCGAATTTTAGCAGGCAACCTTGCCAAAATAACATATTTTGCCAACCAAACGCCATTTTTTTCCGGAGAACCCCCCAGAAAGTTATTGTTTTGTGCTATCGTTTTGAGTAGCAATTGTGCGTGACATTGCAAAAACACTTGGAAACCCTGTCTGCACGCACGCTGGATTAAGTAACGTTACAAGAAAAAGATGAGTGTAAACGATCTTTGCCAGTAATAAAATAATTTAAGGATACACAGAGTACTTACCAACACGATCATCGTTTCTGAGAGAAATAGTGAAGGTGAATGCATATACAAACACGTTCTCCGTTTAGGATACGAGCAAATTCAACCCAAGAGCCTTCGATGACGTGGATGATTACGTTACTGTTGATCATCTGTCCATCATCGTCTAAAGCCCGCCCTGACAATTTCATTGGTCCGAACAGTTTCTGTTCGGGCATAATTCCTCCTCTATGGAGCGAGTCCAGACTGAATTGCCCGAGCAACATTTTTTGTGGGCGGGGCTAAATTCGGCTGGCATCCAGGCTACAGCCCCGTAATGACGAGTGAGGATTCAGCCAGGGCTTGGAGGTTAACAGGCTAAACGTCGGTCAATGTCTCATTTAAGCAATTGAATCACTCATTAGCATTTCTAAAAGATATGCAAAAGGTTCCTGCTCCTAGAGGCAGAACAACGTAAAATGCTTTTGAACAAGATTAACCATCACATGAACCTCTAAATTCACTTGTTGTAGAGTCAACAACACATGGGACCCTTCACACAGGACATGTTATTGCATTCAAATATAGTTGGATGCAAGAAAAGAAACAGAATGCAGCTCATAAGCAGTCCCTTAAAAAGTAGAAATCTGTTAAATATTAGTGCGCTTACATTGAGGACCTCCATCCTCAAAGGGGCAGGCTCTACACAGCTGATGAGGCGCAGCAATAGGTCCATCATGGCCGAGGCATCAATGTGATTCAGCACCAGACTGATAAAGTTGTGTTTTTTCCTTAGGAAAGAGATTACCTGGATGTGGAATAACACACATCTTACTAAGAATGCAAATCAAACAAATAACTCAGAATTCCTTTGTGCTATCTGGTGGCTATCGAGCCGTGCGAGACCAGGTGTGCATACCTGGTCTGTTTTACGTGCAATCAAGTTGCCGATGGTTTTGCTGAAGAAGGAGGCCAGTAGGGGATTAAGGGGCGGCTCCTGCTCCAGAAAGTGGTAGAGCTTCTCTAAAAGGGATTCATCCCCACCCAGTTTATCATTGATAAGAGCCACATCAGAGGTCAGGAGCTCACAGGCAATGTTTGGAAACCTGGGTAAACAGAAAAAAATCAAAACGTCCATATTACCTAGAAGTTACATGTGACAACACTATCAAACAGCAAATGCAACAGACCAAAAAAAATCTATGGTGACTTGGCCTTTAACATGACAAACAAAGCCAATGTCTGTGGTTCCAACAAAGGCATTTCTAAAGTAACACAATTGTTCTGTAGCTCTACTTATCTTCCGCCACTCAGATAGCCCTAAAGTAAACACTGGTCAGCTCAGTGGTGCAGTGTTGTCAGTGCCACAAGAGAGGGGAATAAGCTCTGCGTCAGTGCCTTATATCCTGTTGTAGGATTCTGCATTTCACAAAAATATCACCAAGCAAAAAATCTGGATCGATGCTAGTGAGAACATACTTCACTCTATGTAATAACATTTCACAATATTCGGAGAGAAAAGACATTTTGAGTGAATCCACTTGCTCATTTTAAGACAAATGATTCTGCCTCCTACACACAGAGAACCAAATGATTAGTTTTAAATGAACTGTAATCTCTTTTTTTCTCTCTCCCTCTAACCATATGGCCCCAACAGAGAGCGCTAAAACTGATAGATTTCAACCCTTCAGAACATGAGAATTTCATATATTTTACCCTGAACAGCACACCACAAAGAACAACTCCGTTTTAAAACGTAAAAGTAGCAAAATGCTATGCATGAGTATACAGATCACCTTTTAACAAAATCACTTCTCTTTTCTCTTTCCTCTTCCTTCATTTGTCAACTTAAAATGCACATCTCTCCACTTCTCCACATCTTTACAGTCAGTTTTATAGCTCTCCTGTAACCAGGAGCTCTGAGCATGCAGGGCCGCCAGTGAACAACACAAATGTCCTACCATCATAATTTAGCAATTCTCAGTAGCAGTCGGAATACTTTTTACTGCCAGCTGTATTTACATGTAGGCTATAGGTCATTTGCAGTGAATAAACACTTACGTTATAGCCACATTAGTGACATTTCTGCAAAATTCTGCAGTTACAAAAGGTCCACTGTCTATTGACAATAGTGTAGCGATGTATGAACGCTCATACAGAAGTCACTTTCAAACCAAGCAGCTTTATGTCAATTTAAATTCTGCATGGGGAACTTTTTTCACATCTCCAGATTGCAAAAAGTTTTGCAAAGCAACAGTAAATGTGATCGCACTTTCAAACTTGAAAAAAAAAGTTAGTAATTTCCATGACATTAGCATTACTTAGCGAAACTGAAAATAACGTCTGTTTCAAACAGGTTTCCTGCACACTTCCCCATCTGGCAGTTGTCGATGAAACGGGTAGCCTCGTCCCAAACTCATGTGATTGATTGAGCCAATGTCGCGATGTCCATTTGGCCAAAATTAGCGAAATAATGCGTTTCTCTTACTTGAAGCGAGTTTTCTCCTCCAGATCAGCAGGGGGCTCCTCTGTGATGAGGGTGACCAGCTCTTGCATACATTGTTCCTTGGAGAGGAAGAGCAGGAGCTTGCGGTTCTGTGCTTTACACTCCTGCAGGACATCCTCCTCTTCCATCAACTCTCTCAGAGTCACGCCCTCTCGATCCAGCAGCTGGTCGATATGGGAGGTGTTGTTCAGGTCAAATTTCCAGAACATGATGGCGGCGGTGGCAGCTGCAGCAGGAAGCACAGGCCTGAAGAGAAGACATGAAAGTGAGGATAACATGAAAACCAGGGAGTGATAACGCACAGTGCACAGGATGTTTCTTTTAAAATGAAATACCTTTTGCATAGAAGGCCAACCCAGAATGAGAATGCGATAAACACGATGAATTTTTTTTTTAAATCTAAGGTTGGTTGATTCATTGAATGAAATGCAAGCATATAGAATTGCCTTACCTTTTTGATTAAAATGCCACCTGTTGTCCAACACAATATTGAAAAGCTCCCTGACATTGGTCATTTTTGGTATTTCTGCATAATTATGACAAATTTGCTTGTTTTTGTTGTTTATTATCAGAAAGTCGAAGTATTTCCGGAATCGAATACTCTTTATAAAATACAAATTTTGATTCCTCATCGATTTCTTTGTGTGCATTTTAATATGACTTTACATCATTCAAGCGCAAGAAGACCCGCACAGCTGTTTTCTGTGCTGTGCACACATCCCAAACGTGCGTTTAGAAAGCCGCCTCTTATACTGTATAGTGCGCGATACTGAACTAAGTTCTCTTTTGCGTCTTTTTGTACTTGAACGGACAAATACACACAAAAATATATCCTTGTTAGCACAAGCGGGTTTGTCTTAAGTCAGCGCAAACAGTTGAGAAAGGATCCATGCAGCTCTTAAAGTGATAGCAGCATAATATTCCTGCTGCCGTCTCTATAATAGCATTAATCAAACAACAAAAGACAGAGAAAAATGAATCACTTTTGTAACTATATTTGTAATGTATAGTTTATTTATAAAGTGCAGTTTTATTTTACATTTGAATAAAGTTTCAGTCCCTGAAAATCTTAAAACATTGTTTGTTTATTTCAATCGTACCTTTGTTCAGTTGAATTTATTTGTGCTGTCGCTAATTTGTTTATTTGATCTTTTTTTAAATTACTAAGCATTTTCTTGTCTTTAATATTGCTTAATATTCCTTCTTGTGTAAGTGTTCTTTAGCCTGTTGATTTTTGTTCATGGTTTTCAGCTACAATTAAATGTTTCGCAATAAGACGTAGTAGAATAAATGTTTTTTATTTTACCTTATTGGAATCAAAATTAGGAATTGATAAGCATAATCTGAATCTGTAAAATTCAAACGATACCCAACCCTAGTATTTATATATTAGATTAATTAACCACGATTAATTTTGTCATTTCAGAAGTTTCAGGAACTGTATTTTCTTCAAAAACAACTAAAAAAAATGCATTATTATGATATTATATAAGTAATACATTTTACATTAGTGTATAATTTCATTTCTAAATTTGAGTTTGATTGTAAATGGTTAAAATTTTAATAATAATTTATTAATTCTAATACTTCTTATTTATCTTGAAGCCCCCTAGGTTGAGAACCTCTGATGTAGACGGTTCCAAATCAGTCACTTATTAAAGTTACATGATGTTAGAAAGCAACCTTAAAAAGCAGCTATCTAAGTAGGCAGCCTAATAGGTTTTGGAACAAAGCTATAGAGTGAGTGGGAGGAGGGAAGAATACCGATGGAAAGCAGAACTAACAGATGAAAGAGAATCTGGAGAACAGAAGAATAAGGAAGGGGACAAAAAATAATTGATGGACTTTTAAAGTGTCCAACTAACACATCCCACTCAAAACAAAACATGAATCAACTGGAACATAAAGAACTACTTTCCTTTCAATACTGATTAAAATCACCTGTCCTGTACTGTGAAGATTTTCTAACAACTCTGGTCATGAACAAAGCAGACCTTTCCCACAAGATGACTGGTACCCACGCATCACACCCTTGGCGATACATTTCACACAGCCTGATAGGCTTCGCTTGCTCAAAGAGATGTGATCTGTTAGTGGGCCTGTGTAAAAGACTCATCAGGAGCTCAAGCCCTGGGACATTAATAGCATTTGTTAAATGAATATATTTTTACCAGCTGATGAAACGTGTGAATCCTTAGTTACACCTCCTCCACAGGCAGACAGGCATTTGAGTGGCAGAATGCAGACAGCACAGAATGACCTAGCATTAATCTGCATGAGGTCCACTTCCCACCAGGCCTTCCTCGAATGCACGCCTCAGACGGACTGACACTGGGGGAAAAAAAGAATCGAGTATGAGAAAGTGCAAAGCAAACCCTTCAAAAATCAATGCAGGCATGGTGTAAACAACACTTTAAACCAATGTGACCGACAATGCACAAAGTCAGTATGATAATATAGCAATGTATGAAGACGCGCTGCATCATATAGTCTGGGAACCTTGAAACACTCTGCAAGACTAAAATCAGAACTATGAGGTATTGTGAACTGAAAATGTAGTGTTTGTACAACCATAATTTCCTTGACAACAGTGAACAAATGCACATACACGTTCTCTTCCTCAAATTCACCCCCATACAGACTCTCTAGCAGATACACAAACAGTTATTTTTAAGCATTTCAAGCCTTCAGATTTTAAGCATGCCATAGTTTGGCAATTTTTTGCAGGGAAAATCTAGCCATTTCAACAAGAATCCACGATTTGCAGTGCTGACCAAAAGAAATATGCTTGGTTTGAAAGTGTTTCATACATTTGTACATTATTGATTGACTACAGAGTACAGACAATGGCTCTTTTTTGCCCCCGATATTTCGCTAATGTGAACTCACCTTCAGACTAAATACTAGAAAGTTAAAACAGAAGGTTCCACTTAAATGCACTGTCTAAAATGAAATGCGACCACATCTTGTATGCATATGGCACTCAAAGCAGCAGCTGTAACAGCTTCCTTGAGCACTACACTCATCTGATGACAAACAGCACAAAGAATACATACCGGAAATAATCTCTATCATTGATCTGCAGCTGCGCAAGCTGAAGCACTTCTTTCATTTGGGAAAAGTGGCCAAAAAAGACAAGGGGACTTGTTTCCTTCTTTTATGTGGACATGATTGTGTGCACGTGCAGAGCTTAGTGCGACAATAACAACCAGAGAACTCCCCAATGAACTCTACACAGGAAAGCAAATGTCTCTGCTCTACAATTCATCAAAAATAGTAACAGGCAGCAGCATTTGCACACAGCAAAGCTGCCACACAAAGCAGACACGAGCGGGGATGTTGCCTGGGATCTCTGACAGCAGCAGCTGAGGTCAAATAAGCTGCCATTGATTGCACAACTGTCCAGAAGCTGCCTACTTAGGAAGTTGATCCAGCAACTTGTGCTGACCCCTGGACCCTAGGAGGGGTGTTCGTTGCATTACAAAACTTAAAATGAGAATGCAGTCGTGATACTGAACGATCGTGTTGTACAACTCAATTGATATATAGCTGGAGAGGATGAACTGACTTCTGAATTAACGTTACTCATTTGGCTGCTAATGACAACTTGATTTGAATCCAGTGTTTACAATAGACGTCAGTAACATACCAGAGTATTCACACCTTATAAAGCCGGGAACGGGTAAAGAAGACATAACAACGTTACTACTATCAAACTCACACATGCCGTGGCGATGATTATAGGTGCAGAACAACAGTTTCAGCAGAAAATCTCGATGGTTGCATGTTTACAGCTGGGCCCCGCTAGCAAGCGTTAGCATCAGCTGCTAATATTAACAAAACTGGTTTCCGTATTTTCATAACAATCCCAAACTCGACTCAAACAACTCAAATACACACTCGTTTATATCTCAAAATGAGTTAAGAGGTGTGTAAAGTGCGCTTGGCTTTATTTAACGCTAAATAATTGGATGTTTTTTGGTTTGTTTGCTAGCTCGTCTGGCTAACTTCAGCTGAATCTCTGTTACAGAAGTTTCTTCTCCTCTAAGGGGAATTAAAACGACACATTTTCTAAGTAAAACACGCATTAACAAGCACAGTTTGGTGTAAAGCAGAGACAGTCGGTTCCAGCAGTGCCATCTGCGCAAGTAAAACAGTGCAGGTAAGCTTACCCCCGCTATGAGTGTCTGTAGACGGACGGGCTAACGTTACTGGTTGTCAGTTACTGCTGGTCTGGCCCGTGCAGCGGTGGCGCTGCTGCTGCTGCTGCCCCGCGCGCTCTGTGAAACCCTTCTGCTGCCACGAGACCGTTTTCCTCTCAACTATCTGCCCAAAGCGCGAGCCATCGTCCTCATTAAAGTTGTGTTTCTGTTCTCTTTTATGTATAAGTTAACGGTTAGGAAATCAATCTGAGGTAAATCCCTACGTAGAGTTATCTCGACCACTCACGGACGGCGAGGGAAGAGGGATCGGAAAATAAAAATCGTTCATATGTTTGTATTCAAAATGGCGAAACTCTGTCATAGACGCGCTCGTGCGCGTGCTGTCAGATTATTGCCTGCGCATCGAGTGCGCGCTCCCCGCATACGTACAGCTTAGAAAATATCAACATAAATAATGCGAATTAAAAATAATAATAATAATAATAATAATAACAGAAGAACATCCTAAAGAAAAATGGAATAAAATAAACTAAACAAAATAAATGTGATTATTTCCTGATAAACCAGACTCATAACCTAAACTTTCTCAGTCTCCTAAAATATCCTAAAATAAAAGAAACATGAAAAAATCCCTAAACTGTAAAGCACAACATAAAACAAGCATTGATTGTTTGTTTGTTTGCTTGTTTTTTAATGACAAAAAAAATTGACAATGCAAGTTTTTGCATTACCATACTTTCGTATATGCTATTTGAGAGTTTTACATTCAAAAATTTTAATACACAAATGATAAACCCCACATTAATATCTTTAAGCAATATTAGATGTTTTATTTATTTAGGTACACTTTCAACGTCTATTAATAAGAAAGCAGTCAAAACAAAGAATATTTACCATGTTTGACATTCTTTCTTAACATCATCGTTTGTGTACAGTCTTTTTATTTTATTTTATTTCCCTTCTTCTTTTCTTCTATTGGGCTCATTTTAAGTGTTACGACCCGTTCAAAGATTACTATTATACATCATATTAAACTTTGATAGTTGTAGATAGGTGTACACATTAGTAGGCCTATGTAGAAATTGCTTTTTTTGTATGTTGAATTTGAAATAATAAAAACGCATGTGGGATAGTTCTGTCATCATTTAGTCACGCTCAAGTTGTTCCAAACCTGTATAACGTTAAATTTCTTTGTTCTGCTGAACACAAAGGTAGAATACTTAAATGTAATGGAATAATGGCTGCCGAGATCTGCTTGGTTGCAAAAATTCTTCCAAATATCTTCCTTTGTGTTCAGCAGAACACAGAAATGTATACAGGTTTGGAAAAACTTGAGCGTGACTAAATGATGACAGAATTGTTGGTGTGAACTATCCCTTTAAGTAGACAGATTTAAAAAGTGTCGGTTGAGGGAGAGATCAGCTGTGCGTGTAAACGGTAAACATACGAGAGGCATATCTTTTAGTGGATTTGCCATTTTAATTGCTGTTTTTTAATACATAATTTAAAGTATTTAAAAAATATATATATATTTTGCGGCCTCCTTTTTGAGAACCAGTAACGTTACCGGGCGTAACAAGACATTCCTCCCCGCGTGAGGGCGCCGTTCAGCCTCAGTGATGACTGAACGATGACCGAGGACGCTACCATCCACATAAGCAAGCGGAACTCAAATGGATCCTTAAGTCAAAATGGACCCGTTTGACAGCTCCGATTCCCTGGAAGGGCCATCAAAGGCTGCGGCGACAGGTACAGAGGTATCGGAGCCGTGGTCGCGCTTCTCTGCTTGGCTCGAGTGTGTGTGCGTCGTTACCTTCGACCTCGAGCTCGGACAAGCCATAGAGGTACACAAATGATGTGCATGCACCGCTAACATCTGTTTGTTTACTTATTATTGTTTATTAGGTACTCGCAAAACCACTTTACGCGACAAAATCTAATTGTGAAAGATGCTGACACGTCCTGATTGTAATATTACACCGTAAGCACAGCAACAGCAGTCAGCATCACTGTGTATCCGTAACATTTTTAATGTTGCCAACAGCTCGTTTACCCCTATGATGTCAAACTGACGGAAAAGGAGGTAACTTAAGGTCAATTTAATTCAAATAATGAATACATTTATTTTCCAGTTACAGTATTTTAAATGTATATAATGTGTTACAACAATTTTCAAAACACTAAGTTCATTCTAAAATGCCCCTACAATCATTAATTGCCTTCTTTCTTTTAGAAAACAAGCATTTGTTACTTATCCTTTCCTGACTCATACTCAGGTAATGTGCTGGCAAAGGCTGATGCTACTCTGTGCTATCATGATAAACAGCTGAAACATTAGCTTTACAGTTAAGTCACATGAGTTCATGTCTATCCCAGGATGCCTCGGGGACACTCAGTTCAGCTTCAGACTGCGGCAGTCGGTGGGCCGCAGTAGCTCTTGGTTTGGACAGGAGGATGCGTACAACAAGGATGCACCTGTGAGCCTGCAGGTTAGAAATATGCTTTATATATTAAGCAGCACAACAGTTTTCAACATTAATAATAATAATAATAATAATGTTTCTTTAGCACTAAATCAGAATATTAGAATGATTTCTGATGGATCGTGTGACACTGAGGACTGGAGTAATGGCTGCTGTAACTCGGCTTTGCCATCACTGTAATAAATTACATTTTGCAATACAGTTATTTTAAATTGTAATAATATTTAACAATATTACTCTATGTAAGACACATGAAAGCCACAACATTTTAATAATTCAAATGCTTTGAATTGAGACATTTCCCAGCACCACCACTGATTAACATCTGCTTTGAACCAATACATTCCAGAAATAAAGTGTGCATGTAAATTATTTTCCTGTCTTTCAGAAGGAGCATGCACATTTCCACGGGTATGTGTATTTCAGGCAAGTGAAAGATGCGTCTGTCAAAAGGGGCTACTTTCAGAAGGTGTGTAACTGAACTGAAAGATACACATGTTAGTTCTGGTTTTTCATAATGAGCTGTTGTGGTCTCTTTAGACTTTATGCTTTAATTGAATGTATACGATATGCAATGACTGTTATGTGAATGTTGTAAATAATTTCAGTTTTTCTATATCCCTAGTCTCTGGTGGTGGTGTCGAGACTGCCATTTGTGAACCTGTTCCATTCGCTGCTGCAGGTCATTGCTCCTGAATACTTTGAAAAGCTCGAACCTTGTCTGGAGACAGGTGAGGCCACCTTGATTTATCCATATATAGGTTTGGGGTCAGTAAGATTTTTTAAAAATGAAATTAATACTTTTATTCAGCAAGGACGTTAATCAAAAGGGACAGTAAAAATATAAGAATGTTACAAAACATATCCGTTTCAAATAAATGCTTTTCTTCTGAACGTTCTATTAAAGAAGTGTATCATGGTTTTTCACAAAAAGTATTAAAGGAACACGGCAACTTTTTGGGACTTTATCTTATTCCCTGTATCCCACAGAGTTAGATAAGTCCATACATACCATTCTCATCTCCGTGTGTGCCATAACTCTGTCTGACGCCCCCACCACTAGCCTAGCTTAGCACAAAGACTGGAGGTAAATGGCTCCAGCTAGCCTACTGCTCAATAAGTGACAAAATAACGCCAACATTTTCCTATTTACATGTTGTGATGTGTATAGTTACATTGTGTATTAAGACCGGCGGAAAGTTAAAAGTTGTGATTTTCTAGACCGATATGACTAGGAACTATACTATCATTCCTGTGTAATGATCTAGGAATTTTACTGCCGTACCATGGGTGCAGCGGCGCAATGAGATTATGCAGCACCTGAAAATAGGCTAACTTCCGTCAACATAACCAACGTGTAACAGACTTCATTGTGCTTTATCTTATAATTAGTTTTTTGTGTACATTTGACATTTCTGTGTGTTTAAATAGGTTTAAGGTCTGCATTATCTGTCTTATGCCTAGTTCAGACTGCCCGATTTTAGCCCCGATTTTGACCCGCCGACAGGTTTTGTGAAATCGCAGACAAATGCCCGAAATCATAGGCAAATCGGTGCTCGTGCACGCGAGTGACAATCACGCAGTGTGAATGATCAAAGACGCGATCAGAGAGAATCGCAGATGAGTAGCCGACGCCCGCGAGATATTTGGCATGCCAAATATCTGTACCTGTCTGTGTTTCAAACACCTGCTGTGTGAAATGTGTTCTGACTGAAAAATACATCGGCGATGACCAACAGCCAATGAGAGAGCAAGATACAGGACAGCGGGAGGTTCAGGTGGGAGTTATAGACCATAATATTAGTATTTTAATAGATATATGTACAGTTATATCAAACAGAAACAAAGCACAAACATTTGCTTGATCAGCCGCAACAGTAGCACATTGCAATATTATTTATTTACCTCAAACTCTCTTTGCAGAACACAATCTTTGCTCCCTGTGTCCCCAACCATTTCCTCTACCATAATCTTTTTTATTTTTCTCCCTTTTGCTGCAAATCAGAGCACAGACTGCAAGTTTCTGCACTGCAGTCTATATTTTAATAACAATTCCAGTCTAGCGCGAGAACTCCAGTCTGACACACGTGTGATCTCGCGTTGTTTCCTTCTCTCTTCTCGCGTGTGCTTTGTTGTGAAACGTAATTTGCGGACAGGACAGAGATGTGGGCGATTATTCCTCTTGTACAGTCATGCAGTGTGAAACCCCCTGTCGCCAATCCATCGTGCGGTGTGAACACAGCAGTGACTGAATGCTGGCCCAGATAGTCATGCAGTGTGAAAAGAGCAGTGATCCAACCAGTTTGAAAATCGTGCAGTCTGAACATTAGGGCGTTTTCACACCTAAATGTCCGCACCATGGTCCGAACCGAAGTTCATGTTTTGATACATTTTATACATTTGGTCAGTTTTGGTTTGGTTTCACATTGCAATTATGTGAGCGGACTAAAGAACTTTACATAATGCACTTGCGTCCACTCGTCATCATCTATGTGGGCTGCATCTGGACATTGATTGATTTGTAAACGGACGTGCGTCTGACGCATATTGTTGCCACTATTGAACAGTGCGCATTGCTTGACTATTTTCATTTCGTTACGTTTAAAAGTGGACATTTCAAGCTTTATATACACATATTTCTCATGTTTGTGAGACAAGTAGCTGCTGAGCTGCTGTGCTGAGTTTATTTGAGACACGCTCTAGTTCATGTACAAAGCATGTGATCGCTCCCGCGATTATTGTCTGCTATAGACTGTTTGCTTCTTATTTATTAAATCCAGGCAATTATCTGATTAAACGTTGATTAAAATTAAGATACAATTTAAACAAAACGAAATTCACATTAAAGAAAGGCTTTCTAAGCAAAATCATACAAAAGTTCTTTCAAAATAATTTCTGACCTTCTGTCTTCTGACATATTGCGCATTTTTTAACTTTTCTTAATCAAGGTAGCCTAGATTAAATTTAAAAATAACATTATAATATTTAAACATAAACAGGACCTTCCTGTAAATGGTCTGAAAGTACGAACCATACAGAAAATGCTTTCACACTAGAAACGAACCGAACCTTTGTTCAGTTTGATCTGGACCGAGACTACCTCTTTTCGTCGGACCAAATTTCGTCTGTTTGGTCCGGACTGTGGTCCAGGGGAGGTTTCACATCTGTAATTTTGATTCGGACCAAACTGAAAAGTCCGAAAATCCGGACCAAACAAGGTAGGTGTGAAAGCGCCCTTAATAAGTAGGGACTTTTATTTTGACGGATGTTGTAGTCTACGGAAAGATAGTGAGAGCTTGCAGTTCATCGGAGTGGTTAGGCAGATTTAAAGTTTGCAGTTTGTTAAGCACCCCCCGAAAAGGCATAAGGTGTGTATGTTCTTGTTTATCAGATCTGTCATCTGTAATGAGTATTTTTGTGTATGTTAATGATAATGCTATGAAGAGAGAGAGTTTGTGAACGAGGTGTTAATGCGCACTTCTTTCCATTATTTGTTCAGCTCTTACGGTGATTTTTTTTGGAGATCAAACGGTTTCAATAAACTCCATGAAACATCAGTAAAGTCTGGCCATCATTCGGACAGGGTCCGCTACACAACGTGACAATCTGCTTGCACAGAGAGCACTGGGGACTATTATCAGGTGCTGCATAATATCATTGCGCCGCTGCACTCATGGTACGGCTCAAAGTTCCTTGATCATTACACAGGAATAAGAGAATAGTTCCTAGCCATATCAGTCTAGAAAATCACAACTTTTCATTTTCCGTCGGTCTTAGTACACAATGTAACTATACACATCACAACATGTAAATAGGAAAATGTTGCCGTTATTTTGTCACTTAAGGAGCAGTAGGCTAGCTGGAGCCATTTACCTCCAGTCTTTGTGCTAAGGTAGGCTAGCAGGGAGTATGTCAGACAAAGTTATGGCACGCACGGAGATGAGAATGGTAGGTATGGACTTATCTAACTCTGGGGGATACGATGAATAAGCTAAAGTCCCAAAAAGTTGCCGTGTTCCTTTAAGCAACACAACTGTTTTCAACATTGATAATAAAAAGAAATGTTCCTTGAGCACCAAAATCAGCATACTAGAATGATTTCTGAAGGATCATGTGACTCTGAAGACTGGAGTAATGATGCTGAAAATTCAGCTTTCCCATCACAGGAATAAATTACATTTTGCAATATATATAGAGGGTATGCGTTGATGTCACTTTCCTGACGGAACACACCCCCTTAGCCGGACTGAGTGGCAAAACATCCTGCCACATGACTGGCTCTAATAGGGGAAACTGCAAGAACGGAAAAAAATGGAAGTAAAACAAACTACCAGCTTCTTAAATTAAAGGCAGTTGGACTTAACAGTGTTCCTCACAACAAAGAACCAGTGGCCCATGGACATCAGGCTTTCATACATAAAGGAAATCCTGTGAATGCATTATCTGCTAGACAACACTATAAATACAATATAGGTACAGTCACAACAAAATTTATTCAGACACCTTCAACATTTTCTCACATTGTCACATTCACTTTAGTTTAGAAAATGGTAATAAAATATGACAGACTCAAGAGTTAATGTCAGATAACTTTGATAGAAAGGTATGCAATGGATTACAATCAACCAATCAGCGGTCAGCTGTTAAATTAAAAGTACACAATTTGATCATAAATGGTCGAATTAGCAATTAAAGAAAAAACACTTCAGCAAAACATGGTCAGGTCAAAGTCTCTGAATAATTTTGGTCCTAAATTTTTTTACAATTTTACTGCTTTTCCACTATATGTCACAGTTTACTTTATTTAGCTATTCTCACACATAAATGAACTATAGTGTCCTACACCCACTAGTAAAAACAAGTATATCTGGTGTCTGAATTTTTGGTTTTATTGTAGATCTAAATCTGTATAATCACTTATATCATAATCTATCTATCAATCGTATGGAATACTGGGTTTGTCTAACATTATCCAAACATTGTAGAACACAAACCTCATAATGTTTTTTTTTTTTTTTTAAATAAATAAATACTCACATAAACTTTACAGTTAAGCAGAATATAAGATGGTTTATATTTAATTGATGAGTTGTCAATACAATATATGACCTAGGGTATGGTTTTTACCTCAATATTCAACATATCTGAAACAAAATGGCAACTGAAAATCCACGTTTCACTGCCTGGATTGCAGTTCTATTTGCTTATCTTTTCTGTAGCTTTCGGCAGCCTGTAGGAATATAGCTCAGATTTTTTGTTGAATCTGTTTGTAAAGTCAATTGCACAAGTCTTTCCCATTTTAGATGTGTTTTGTGTGGTTTTTCACTGCATTCAAGCTGAACACCAATGCTGCCAATGCCACTCAGTGGGTGTATCTACTGTCATGTCATGGTCATACACTCTATTAAAATAGAAAGCAGTTATTTTAAATTATTTTATTTCACCATATTACTGTTTTTCCTGTGTTTTGATCTAGTAAAAGTGTAAGAGACTTTTTTTAAAACATAAAAATAAAATCTTACTGACCTCAGACTTTTGAATGGAGGTGTATATAACGTAAAGATTGAAGGCACATGAAAACCACTCACAGATACAAAAATACTCATACATTGTCTAGAATATGAAACAGATCTGAAATCCTATCATATTGGTTAATGTCTTTTAGTCTGTAATGAGATTGACCAATGGCCAGCACCAGTACCAGGGCAGACCCTCAACTTACCTGTGATGGGTGTGGTGATGCAGGTGAGAATATTATGGAATGGAAAAAAAATGTTAGTTGGTGTTTTGATGTCTTGTATAAATGATTTAGATAACAAACTCTCCTCCATTCAACTTCTCAAATGCTGTGAATTTGCAGGTCAGAATTCCCTCAAAAGTTGAAACGTCAGAAGGAAGCCCTGTAAAACAGCCACAAACTGAGGTGCCTAACTCATTTCACTATGGCAATCATTCACATATGCTTTTATTTTTTACATACGGTTGATATGTGGTTGCATTTTTGCAGAATCTGCTCCCTGCCCCCACAGTTCTTCCATCAGTTCAAGAGCTGGATCTTTTTAAGTGAGTATTACGCTGCTTGTACATGTGTTCTGTAATTGCTAAACCATCTGTTGATTTTACAGCCATCACTAATAGCTGCCCTAATTGACCTTCATCTAATCAGATGTTTCCAGTCAGTCCTGATTCACGTGCAGATGCTCTGGGAGCTTATGTTGCTAGGAGAGCCCATGGTTGTTATGGCACCCTCTCCAACCGTCTCCTCGGAGACTGTGCTGGCCCTGGTCAGGTATGGACATTGCGTTCTCAAAGCTCTCCTTCCAGAGGAGCATACACAAGTTATTTTCAGGAACTAATAGTGACAATAGGTCTGTTTTCTAGTAGAGTTTATGCAGAATTTTATCCATAATCCACAAAATCCAAGAAGATTCTGTCTGGCGCTTCATATATAGAACCTTTTAGGGGGCCCAATCATTTTATGGATGTAGTTTTAATTAATTAATTTAGTTTTAATTCATTTTTTTTTATTTCAAATACATTATATGAATTAAACAGCTCGTAAATATACATTATCACTAGAACAAATTATAAAGTATTATGCAATCATTTAAGACATTTCTCCTTATATAGAACCTTTTTGGCATAAAGAGTTCTTTAAAATGGAGACAAGAATCCTAGCGTTCTATATAGAACTCCACTGAACATTTATTTTAAGATTACATTACAGCAACAACTCCAAGCCACACTATTTCATAATTTTTGGATGTTTATTTAACATTGCTGTTTTTTTTATTGTAAAACTATGAGCTTTTTAAATGCATATTTTCTTCTCAATGTTAATTAAATAAAACTATATAAAAGAATATATAAAAGTTTGTTACATTTTTTTAATCACTTTTCAACAATAAAAAATTGTTAGGCCAAAAGGTAGTTTTTTTAATATATATTTTATGCTTTTTCTTTTTAGCTCCATCACCCCACTGCGCTACTGTGGTGATTACCGGCCGTACTTCACCATTCATGACAGTGAATTTAAGGAGTACACCACCAGGACTCAGGCTCCGTAAGCAAAAACACACACTCCACGTTAAAGTCTGTCTTCACCCAGAAATGAAAATTCTGTAATTGTTTACTCTAGAGCTGCATGATTAATCGTTAAAAGATCTTAATCATGATTCAGACACCTACGCAATCTTATTCCTGAACGACAACGATTTGTCTATGTCTAAACCTTTGACAAGTGCGATTACAGCGAACATTCAAATCTGAGTTCACTTCACACAGTTGCTGATCCAGAGAGAGCTGTTGTCATGATGAGATCAGCTTCACAGTCTTTTCAGCCTCATTATTTCTGTTACAATAATTCAAATTATCACAGAAGAATTGCGATTAAACGTTTATATTTTGGAAAGAAAGACTAATGTCTACGGTTGCGATCAAATTAGAGTAAATCACATTTTGAAAGAAACTTGACACCTCAAATAAAGATTGGATCAGTTACATTGTTACATCAGTTGGTGGCGACAAGTAACCGTTAAAAAAAATTATTCGTCATTGAATTATTCATTCAGCAGTTTCATTGTTAACAGTTTAAAAGCAGATTCATCCAGTAATGAAACAAGTGAAGTCTTTATGAGCGAGTCATTGAATCATTCATTCAAACCAAATTAATTCAAGTTAAATAGACTGCTGCAATTAACATTTTGTCAGAACCTCTAGTAAATTACACTAGGGATGCACCGGTTGACCGGCCAAAAACCGGAACCGGCCGGTTTTTGCTTCTAGCGCGCGATCGGCAACCGGACGATTTTCTTTGTATTTTTCTGCCGATTTATCCGGAAGTGCGCGCGCGTGCACATACGCCTATATTGCAATCATTCGCGAACATGTCACTTGTGTGTTACAAACGGAAACTGGAGAACTGAGGGAAGAGACGAGATACGCTGAAGGGAATGAAGAGCCGCTTTCCTGCGCGAACTGAAGTTGCGCGAGCTTACCTCTCTCCGCCTTGCACATACGCAGATAGTGAGCGTTTGTTCAGCTCAGCTTCTCATGAGAACGAAACAGACTAACGTGACAAAGCCGATATACTTCTTTTTGTAGCCTAAAGAAGAACATGCATGCACTTTTGAAATTCAGTTCTGTAGCCTATAGAATGATAATTTTTATTTGGTAACACTTTAGAATAATGGTCATTAGTTAATATTAGTTAACTACATTAGTTAACATTAACTAATAATGAACTACACTTATAAAGCGTTTATTAATCTTTGTTAATGTTAATTTCAACATTTACTAATGCATTATTAAAATCTTGTTAACATTAGTTAATGCACTGTGATGTTTATATTAACTAACGTTAACAAAGATTAACAAATACAGTAACAAATGTACTGCTCATGATTAGTTCATGTTAGTTAATACATTAACTAATGTTAGCTAATGACCATTATTCTAAAGTGTTACCTTTTATTTTACCTTAAAATTACATTGACTTAATTTGATTTAAAAAGCACGTGCTGTAGCATCTTAGTTTTTTTTCGTTGCACTAAACATTATTTGATTTAACATTTTGGAACCATTATATACTTTGGTTTTATTTAATTTCACTGGTAAAGATTTTTTTTCTTTACACTGAATTTAAAAACAAATGCTGATTTAAGTAACATCTTTGTTTGGATTGCAGAATATGCAGTTGTTGCCTTTAATTTCACCTTTCAGCCTTTAAATTTCCAATTAAATTTCCTGTTAATTTCAGATTGCGGACTTGTTTTCATTAGCCAAAAGCCAATTTAGCCTGTTAAATACCAAATAAACATCTTGTTCATGTATACTTTCATTCTTTTATTGTGTACATTTTTTTTTTTAAATCGGAAATCGGTATCGGAATCGGCCAGTTTTCTTGAAAAAAATCTGTATCAGAATCGGCCATGTAAAATCATGATCGGTGCATCACTAAATTACACGATATTTTGTTTAGTGGTCTGTTGAGAATCGAGAAATGTGATTCTCAATTTATCCAGAATCGTGCAGCTCTAGTTTATTCCCCATCATGTTGTTCCAAACTCCTGATTTTCTTTCACAAAAAAAAATGCTATTTCTGAAGAATGATCCGAGACTTTCTTTTCCATATAATGATAGTGAATGGGGACTGGAACTGTCAAGTTGCAAAATGACAAAAAGCACCGTCAAAGCTGTCCTGACATGTAATATAGCACACAAATTGTATGGACCACATTTATGATGCTTTTTTTTAATGGTATTTTTTGTCATTTTAGTAGTTGACAAGGCCAACAAAAAAAAAACATGAGGCAGGATATTCTGCAAAGATTTTCATTTTTGGATGAAACCTTGACTAGATGTGAGCTACCCATGTAAAAAACATAATTTTCAGGTCAGGAAGTAATTCTTCAGTCTATTTTCTGCTTTCAGGCCCAATGTGATACTGGGTGTCACAAACCCTTTCTTCATAAAGACCTTTCAGTGCTGGCCACACATTATTCGCCTTGGAGACCTTAAGATGTCTGGTAAATAATGCTCAATTTTAGGCTCCTTTAAGAGCCCTTTTGATTGCGTATGATTTCGGCATATTGCACATGAGAGAGGTTTGAAAATAGTTTTTCTGCAGGTGATTTACCAAAGCAAGTGAAAATCAAGAAACTAGCAAAGTTAAAAACACTGGATTCTAAAACAGGTACACATCTTATGTGCTGAATAACACTTTGGTAAATGTGTGTGTGTGTGTATTTATTTATTTATTTTTAAATAAATATATTTTTTATCTTGCCATAAAGGTATTTACACAGCATACAAAGCCTTCTTACACAAAGACAAAGCTCTCATCAAACGACTCTTGAAGGTAAGCTACTGATGTGAGTTCATGAAAAATGTAATATTTAAGTTTAAAGCTTCAATGTATGTATACGACTCGCTTTGGTTTTTAATCGTTCTTTCAGGGTATCCAGAAAAAAAAGCCGTCAGAGGTGCAGAGTGCCATTTTGAGGCGGTATCTGTTGGAGCAGACGCAGAGTTTCATTCTTCCGCTGGTGAAGTTCTTTTGCACCTTTGTTCAGAGTTTTTATTTCACTTTTTTCAGTTTTCACTTGAGTTTCACACCCATTTTTATCTTTAGGAAAGGTATTTGGAAAGCCTCATGCCACCGCAGAGGTCTATGTCTCCATGGAAGGTTGGTTCAAGATGATGTAGATCAGATTTAAAAGACAGTATACAAGGCATTTAAATTGATTATGTTGGACCTCAACAGTTATGTTGTGTTTATGTCTCAGACACCTCCTCAGATCCGGGCCTTCAGTCAGGACGAATTCATGAAGACCCTGGAGCAAGCAGGGTCACAACTAACACTGAAAGGAGATTGGACGGGCCTGTACAGGTAACACACCAGGGTTGCGTTTCCAAAAGCATCGTAAACCCATTGGCACCAGTAATCTGAACGTTCTACTTACGGCTTACAATCATTTCGAGAAACGCATGCAGCCCAGGACATTTGGGTACTAATGACTGAAACTTTCTGTTAATTATGCATATCATTTAATAACTGTTTGTTTGTCTTTCAGGCGTTTCTTCCGTTCGCCAAATTTTGATGGCTGGTATCGGCTCAGGCACAGAGAGATGACTCAAAAAGTGGAATGTCTTCATTTAGAGGCCATCTGTGCGGCTGTGAGTATGATATTTGATTTGGATTCGGTCTCTTCTCATACCATTATACTTCGTAAATCTTTATTATTATCACTTCAGAGTGTGTGTGCAAATAAAGAATGTTTTAAAGGACTTGCTCACCCAAAAATGATAATCCAACCATCAAGTTGTTCCAAACTCGTTTGAACTTTTCTTCTGTTTAACACAAAAAGAGAAATTCTGAGGAATTGAACTGGTCGCTCTGTTCCATGCAATTACACTGAATGTAAACTGAGACTTTGAAGCTTAAAAAATGATACAAAAGCACAATAAAATTAATCATAAGAGTATAGTAACAGTAGTCTATTTAACTAACACTGCCATTCAATGGTTTGTGGCAGTTTAAAAAGAAAATAAATGAATGCTTGAATTCAGCAAGGATGCATTAAATTGATCAAAAGGGACAATGATGATGACATTTATAATGTTACGATTTCTATTTCAAATAAATGCTGTTCTTTTGATATTTCTATTCATCAAAGAATCACAACTGTTTTCAACATTGATAATAAGAAATTGAGCATCTAATCAGCATATTAGAATGATTTCTGAAGGATCATGTGACACTGAAGACTTTGCCATCACAGGAATAAATTACATTATAAAATATATTAAAATAGAAAACGCTTACTTTATATAATAATAATAATATATCATTATATTTTATAATGATATAAAATACATAATAATATATCATAATAATTAATATTTATGTTTTACTATATTTTTGTTTTAAATAAATAAATGCAGGGAACTTCTTTCAAATGCATTAAAAAACAAACTTTTGAACAGTAGTGTATGTGCTTGTCTTTTTGAATCTATATGATCACATTAAGTGAGGGACAGGCTGAAATTTGAGCTGGTATTAACAAAATCTTCTCAACCAGATTCGTGAACGAGAATCATTCCATCAGGTTTTAAAATGGATCAACCGATTATTAAAAAGAATTCAAAGAAACCATTGAGAGCAAGATGTCAACATTTTCAGTGAATAGCGACCTAAATTTCAGTCTTTTGAGTTGCATGGAAAAGCGCGACCAGCACAATTCTTCAAAATCCTTCTTTTGTGTTCCACAGAAGAAAGAAAATGCTACAAGTTCAGAACAACATGAGGGTGAGTAAAGAATAACGCTCATTTTCATTAATAAATTACTCCTTTAATGGGTCTACATTTAATTTGTTTGACTCTGGCTTTGTTTTCATTAATCCAGGATCTGCTGACGTGGACAAAAGACAAATCGGAGGTAGAGATTGTTGACCTCATCCTGAAGTTGCGGGAGAAACTGGTAAGTGAAACTTAAACAACCGCCGCCGCCGCGTTCACACTTGTAGTTCGATTCGTTTGGTTTGTTTGGTCCAGACCAAAAAACAAAAACAAAACATATAGTCCTGGGGTCCGTTCTTCGTACCTCGCTTAATACATCTAAGATGATTTGACAGATCCCAGATCTTTTAATCGTGATAACTGATGTCTGGCTAATTTGGTTCTTCAAACGAATTTGCGGATTGGATTAAAATATCTGGATTAAATGATCTAAGATTACTGAGCGTTCTTTTTTTCCCTGAAGAGGGCAGATGCATCGATACTCGAAACCACGATCAGCAATGCAGCGATTGGCTGGCGTCAAGACAGCAACGTAATGACATCATATAATTAAAAAGCCACCTGGCAAAAAACTTGACAAATTACACAAAAAAAAAACAAGAATTTCTGGACCTTTATAAGGAAACAGCCAAACGACCAAACCAACATAAAAGTTATAATAGATAAATGATAAATGTTTTTTTTTTTTTTTTTTTTTTAAACATGATTACCAATTATTTATATTCACGATTTTATACATTATTTGTACACCCTTTACATTTTTATTTCAATGTTGTAATTAAATTTTTTATTTAATTTGAAGCAGATTTGTAACGTGACAGTTTCTTATGGGTCAAGGTAAAATGATCCTCTCTTGGGCTGCATCAAGCCACTCCCATAATATCCGGGATCACTTAATGCACGGCTCAGATTAACTGTACAACATGTGTGTAAACCAATAAAAACAAAGTGATATAAAATAATTATTCCATCACAAATAAATCGCTCAATCAAGTGGCTGTGTCTATAGTATTATACACAACATTATACATTCTCATACAATATAACATTTTTATATTATTATTTAAAATTATTATTATTGCCCCTGGTTCAGTAATGCACTCTTGTAATAAAATAGCAGTGGCTGGGACAGATTTTAAGTATCACCTCAAGATGCAATCTAATCCTGTTTACATGAAATAAGCCTGCTCCCGAGCAGGTTTAAGCTTACGGACCTGTTACTATGACAACAAGTCCAGGATGAGCTTCGAAGAACCAAACAATCCAAGATCATGCCAAATCGTCAACAATCAAATCCAGCTAACTGAGTTAGCGAGGTACGAAGAACGGGCCCCTGGTCCGCTTGGCATTCACACTGGCATTTTTAACAGCGAACCTAAAGTTACCAAACCAAAGGCATAGGGATACGGTCACAACCTGATTGGTCGGCTTTTATGACATATATTTCATGACAGAGCTTTCTTACTGAACTTCAAAACAATGCTGTGTGCTGGATTAAATGCAATCATTTTATGCGTGTACATATGGTTTTATTTTTATCAGCTGAGAACTCACGAAGAGCTCATAAATTGTTCAAAACAGCAATATTGATGAGGCACTTTACCTCCTCGTTGCTCCACGTTTGCCCTCTACTCATTTTGGATACACCGATTTTTCCACTTCGTCAAATCAGCTGACTTGTAGCGTCGCATCTTGTGACATCACTTCCTGTTTTTGGCTTGTTTACATGTCTTTGGTCCGTGTTGCGTTCATATATCAATCGAACCGTACCAGAGTTGGCCTGGAAGCGGACCGAGGCCGCTAAAAAGATGGGTCTCGGTCCGCTTCCAGGCCAACTCTGGTACGGTTCGATTGTTTGGTGCGCACCAGGGTTCGGATGGCAGCGTTCACATATGTTCAAATGAACCACACTAACCGAGCAATCGCACCAGGGTTCGTTTTAATCGAACCAAACATGACAAGTGTGAATGCACCCTTAAGGCCTGTTCACACCGGGATGATTTTTGCACGTGTTTAACGCCGACGTTTAACGCCTCGGGACTAAACAAAGGGCGCCAATGTGAGTGTGCACACCAATGTGCAAAATGGCAGGCGTAAAAGCGTAATTTTTTTTTTAAACGCCTCGGGTAAAATATTTTTTTTGACGCGTTAAAAACTGGCCGACCAATGAGATTGTTTATGTGCCTGGAGCTGCTGAAGTGACATTAAAACACGGCTGGGTGGTGCTCAAGCACAAAACGCTCTTGCCGAGCACACATTGATACGACGAAGAAGTAGTAAGTAGACAAAGAAGAAGATGAGCTGCTAATGCTGCTTGCCAGTTAGTAAAAAGTGTGTGAATGGTTTTGGCCATAGACATAATATATCTATGGTTTTCGCAAGCACGTAAAAACTGTCTCTCTTCTTCTTCTGTGTGACAAGTGAGTGTCAGAAGCGTAAAGTGCCGCAGCACCACCTTGTGTACCGGGAGCGCATCTACTGAATTTGCGCGTTCACTCGGCGCATCGCCAGTGAAAATCGCTTGGGGGGTGAACACTCAAGATGCGCCGAAAAACGCTGGCGATAACCATGCGCGATATTCGTCCCGGTGTGTACAGGCCTTTAATGTGATGGGGCTAAAAGGATTTTTTGGGCGCCATGGTGTTTAAATAGCAAATGCACTCACGCCAATCTGTTCACCCATGGGCATGCTGGTCTGAAAACAAGGTGTGTTCAGGCACATTGTTGCCGCATTGCTATTTTAAGGCAACTGAAAACGACTGCACCATTGACCAACAAAAACCTGGTCTAAAGTCAATAGCGCAGTATTTTTTGTTTTAATTTTGTTTTGTTTTAATTTATTTAAAGGGTGCGTTAGTAATACGCGTCTATAGGCGTGTCCACAGCGCGCATACACTCTATTTATTACACACACAGGGACACGCAGCAGCACAGAAACATGCCAAATATAAAAAAAAAAACATTTATTCCACTCTGCAGAAGCGTTTAGACTTTCCAATTGCAAATTTCGGCATGTAAATAGCGAATCCACCATGGTGCCAGTGCAACTGGCTTTTAAAGGGAACGGGAGATGAGACTCTGATTGGTTTATTGCATGTTACGCCCAAAACACACCTATGACTCATTAAGAGACCAGGTACAACCCTTTTAGACCATTTTCCTTCATTAAACTAGTAACTAGCACCCTAAGTGCACTAGCGCCATGTGCTCCGATCGTTAAAATAGGGCCCTGTGTGTTTTACATTAAGACATTTGCATGAAGCATTTCTCTTCATTTATATGTCTTACACAGATGAGAGCTAGAAAACACCAGCTTCCAGTGAAAGAAGAACTTCTGGAGAGATTAGAGAAATCCATCCAGACCATCATCAGCTCCTTGCCAGAGGATCTACAGACAGTATTACACAGACAATGACAATCAGACCCATGTGAACATTAACCAGCAGATCCACTGACATACACAGACTGTCTGTCTGGAATATACCAGCCGTATATGAACCCATGACGCCTGCACAGGTGTCAACCAACCTTTCTTCTGGTAAACCCATACACTACCACTACGAGGCCTTTCATTTTGGATGTACAGTACTGAAGAGAAACAACAGATATTACTATAAAGGTTCTAGATTACACAAGAAGAACACAGAAAACATTGATTCTTAAAATTGTAATAATTTTAAGCCCTCAGCTAGGCTTCATATTTGAGATCTGCTAAATTGCAGACATCTGCTTAACCAAGTATTTAAAGCCTGCAGTCATTTAGAACTGCATGAACATTACATTTATTTTATAAATCAACATTTAGTCAAATTAGATGAATAAAAAGGATGAACAAATTGACTCTTAATTAGCATATTAAGCATTTATTTAGCATATGCAGTCAATGATGTTCATATGAATGACATGTTCATTTAAGATGCTTTTATGATTTATTATTTATTAAATATCAATGCTTTTATTCCAGTGATTAGTGTTAGTTATCACTTGGGGACATTGTGGAGCACTGTAGTAAACCTGACAGCGTCATTTGGCCATTTTTTTTATTATTTTTATATTAGAAGCTATTTGTCTAGGCGATTTTATTGGATCTCAACCAGGGCTGGATTAACAGACTCTGGATTAAGACTAATCTAAAACTAGACCGATTTCGATTGATAATCATTATTGAGAGTATAATATAGTCCAGGATTTATGAATGAGCAGTGAAACTTGGTCACATGAGCGAATTAGTTTGTGTTTCATAATACATTTTGTGATTTGGAGATGGTCAAGTCATTAAATACAATACTATCATCTATTAGATATTCTGTGTATATATATGTATTTTGTTTGCCAGTCACAAATGTTCCTTTTTTATACAACCTGAGCCTTGTTTGGTTGTTCTACAGCACTTTTTGTTCACAATTTTGAACCTCACTGCACTTTTAACCCATATTTTGACTTTTTTTTTATAAAGTTAGTTTGTGTAGGTGTATATTCTTTGATTGTGTTTTCTTTTTATTTATTCAAATGGATGCACATTTAATTTGAAAGTTTGCCACTTTTCCAAAATTATAAAATGTTTGTTTGAAAGAGCCATTTTTTAAAAATGTTTTTATGGTTGGGAATGTATTATTAAAGTCTATGTTTGAACTGACCAGCAGTAAGAGTTTGAATGTAAAGACAGGTGTTTGGTTATTTATATTTCAGTTGTATGCTTATTCATGTTTCTCAGTCCTAGAGTTGGAGGACCTCTAAACACTGCACATTTTAGGATGCTTTCCTAATGTAATGTATCTGATACAACTCATCTTCTCATTAGTAGTGCTCACAAACTGAATTGAGTTTATCAATGGGGACACTTACAAAATGAGCAGTTGGGAAAAGACTGGCTGAATTCGAATAGCATACAATTAGTATTTCTGTCATATTTTTAAATGGCAGAAATAGTAAGGTATTTCTTAAATGATGTCTTCACATTGATTACTTTATACTTTATTTTCTAATGATATTACAAGCTGAGGAAACATGATTGTGTTGTGTGACTGAAAATGTAACAATAAAAATGTTTTTAAAAATGTATCAAACGTATTTATACACTAATATAAAACATAAAATCCTGAAGAGATCAAAATAGTTTATTGTTTTGGTCAAAGATTGAAAATATACATTTATCTGACTGATAAAATGTATTTAGAAGACTGAAACTGTGAAGACCCTGAAAATGATCTGTAATATGTTTTCTCAAAAAAAGAAAAAAAAAAGAGCACAATATATATACAGCTTATATTAAGAGGTAATGGTGTATTAAGCAAATGTCCTAGACTATGGCAGAAAAAAATTGAACCAACCAAAACTGCTATATATTTGCAAACTCAAAGCAGCTGATAATTTTTTTTATTTATAAAGAAATATTCTCATTAGAACCCATGGAATTAGTTTTGTGTTAAATATATGCATGGAGTTCACCATGACGATATATGAAAAGTGCAAGGCATTACTTGCTAGTTTCCCTCTTAGAAGTCTTGGAGCTTACAATGTCATTGTAAAGTCCATTTGAGAGTGTCTTTGGCATAACCCATTCTTTAGATGTTAACCTTTCATCCAAATAGTGTTACATTAGGTCTCCAGTTATTATACAAAATCAATAACAATATTTTTCTGCACCCAACTCTGTTGATTATACAGATTGAAGACGGCGTAAATCCAATATTATGTTGCACAGGAGGGAAGTATTGGATGATGGACGATACATTATCCAATACTGGACTCCAACCATTTTCATAAAAGTGTTTAGTATCCTTTCATGCAATAGTTGGGGTATACATGTCATTATTGGAAACATATCATCGTTGTTGCTCCTGTTATTTGGTACCTTCTCACACTGCATACAAAAAAAGTGGTCAATAAAAATAAACAAATATCTCCACACAGTAGAACCATAGAGTTTCTCTTCTCAACTCGTTTTAATCATCTCATCCCTGTCATCCACCAACTGTGTGGCTGCTGCTTCAGCACGGCTTGTTTCTCTTGAGGACTAAAGTGCAAAATGGTCAAAATGGCCGTGAGAGTCTGCTGGCGCCCCCTGGTGTCATTAAGTGTGAGAAACCTATAAATGACGTTCTTGAGGTACTCGAGGTTGGCCCCATCTCTTCCCTGGTCCCGAATATGCTTGTCCAGCTGGCATCGTAGCTCAGCAATCTCTTCTTCATGCCGCTCCCCCTTTGCGATCAGCTTTCCTTGTAGCTGGTGCAAGTCTTCCTCTAGACGATGCTTTTGTTTGCGCAAGGCGGTCACTTCCACCTCTTTGCGTGCCAGCTGTTCGGCGTAGAGCAATAAAGTTGGCTCGTTGGGCCCAGCTAGTTTTAGAGCTTGAGCTATAATGTCACTTTCTTCTTGTTCTGGATCAGCTTCCTCTAGGTCACCCCCTTCCATCGCTGTACTGTTATTTGTAGCGTGCTTCTGATGGCTTCCAAAAGTGATCATCGCCGCAGCCCGAAGTCGCTCCAGCTCGAGGTCTTTTTCTGCAAGCAGGGCCATAGTGCGATCTCTCTGTTTGTGCAACTCTTCCTCAAGCCGCAAGAAATTGTCCCTGTGTTGAGCCTCCAACCTTTCGACTTCCTGTTTGTGCGCTTGCTGGAGCGCTACAAGCCCTTGTTGCCGCTCCTCCAGGTTCCGTTTGTGCTGCGCTTCCGCTTCATCTGAAAGAATGCGAAGGTTGATGTACTTCTCCTTCAGCTCGGCCAGCTGGTCACGTGCATCTTCTAACTCTTTGGACTGGCTGCCATCTTTTGTGTTCTTGTTTTTCAGAACACCCTGAGCCCTCATTTTGTAGCGCTCAAACTCCTCCTTTACCTGCCGGAGCTCTTGTTGGTAGTGGAGCACTGATGCCTTCTCTCCCTCTGAAACTTCCTGGTCCTTTTCTCCTTCTAACAGCCTTTCGATTTCCAGACTCTGGTCTTGAGATCTTTGCGCAGCCATTAGGAGTAACTTCTTTACCCTCTCAAGTTTGTCCTTTAACAGGTCCACGTTCAAGTTGGCGTCCTCGATGTTTAGATCGGAGGTCGTCGTCCTATTGACCGCTGCGATGGCAAGGGTTTTGTTCTCGGTGTCGAGTTGAAGGATGCGTTCTCGCAGCCTCTGAGCGTTCTGTTGGTCCTTCTGTCTGGCCTTCTCGCAGGCACCCAGCAGTTCAGAGAGCTCAGATACTCGCTCCTCAAGGCTGGCTACTCGTCCCTCCTCCATCTGTGCCTGTTCTCGGAGAAGCTCATCTGCCTGTGCCACCTACATTGACAGATATAAAAAGAAATAAGAATAAATGTTTAGCAATAGAACAATCTCCAATCCTGGTCCTGGAGGGCGACTATCCTGCCGAGTTTAGCTTCTATTTAAATTAAACACACCTGAACCACAGGCTGAATCCGTAATCGCCCCCTAAACCCTCAATCACTATTCCCTACTTTAGTCCACTAATACAGTTCACTTAAAGAGTGAATGAAAATGATTGGGCGAATTCAGACAGTCTTCAAGTGTACAACGGCTGTACACTCATTATTGTGGTGTATTGTGGGATAGAATGAGTGCACTCGTTAACATCCACTATGATTTTGGACACCACTACAAATGGCTGTCCCCTCAAATAATGCCCTATTTGAGGGTATAGGGGGCAATTTCGGATTCAGCCAAGGTCTTCAGGATTGCTAGACATTTCCAGGAAAGTGTGTTGGAGCAAAACTCTGCAGGACACAGTCCATCCACGAACAGGACTGTATGAAATAGTATGATTATATCAGACAGGCCAATTAATTCAGACTAAGTGAGCAGACACAATGAGATTATCTAGGAATGCAACAATTAACAGATAAATGGTCAATATCAAAATTCTAAGTAAATTGAGTAAATTGAAAATAAAACACTAAAATAAACCATTTTGTATAATTTTAAGTGAATTTATGCCTCATGTACAGAATAAAAAAAAACATTCATTTTGAGATTTAATAAAGATTACATTGAACGGTGTTATTAAATTATTAGTGTCTTTACATATTAATATGAATTGATACCGATATTACTGAAATGGAAATTCATCCTTTCTAATTTTAAAATGCATGACTTTGTTGAGAACAATTCATCCATGCATGTTTTTTACCTTGTAATTTTTAATCAAAATGTCCTAACTGAATCTTCTGGCCAGACGATAATTCTCCCATGACGTATGCTGATTTCACAAATAATTTTGTCAGTTTAAAACTCCACACCTTTCTTAGAATCAAATGCAAGCTTGAACTCAGATCTGCCTCCATTCAGTATACAAATGATGTGTAGTAGAACAGAGTCTAATTTTTCTTTCTTTCCAGATAATCCATTTCACTTGGATGTATGTCACAACATAAAATCTGTCACTACTTCCATTACACTACGATTTCAGTTCAAACCAAATCTAATATAGGCTGGTACGGATAGATCATGTATTATACATTTTCTGTTGGGAGTACATGTCTATTCAGTATTCCACAACTTGGCCTGTCCCCAAAAACAACAGTGTGAGATGGGATAAATAATATGCACACACTTAATACACTATTAAAGTCAGCATGAAACGGAAGTTGCGATAGTCTTATCTCCCCTATTGTGATGTATATCCAAGTGAAACGGCTTCTTAAAAATGAAAATAATCCATCAGCAATTGATTGGATGGTTGGTTGTTGTTTGCTATTGCTGTGATCTCATGTGAGTGACAGGTTGCCCTGCCCTCGGGCCAGTGAACGTCATCAGAGAAGAGAAGAGCTGTTGTTGCAAGAGGGAGGGGAAGTTACTTTGATTAAAGATTATGAAAGCTCATGAATTTAAATAAATAATGATGTGCACGATAAATTATTTATAATAAATACTGCAATATTCCATCATAAATATATTGAATAAGAATGGTCTTTTTTGATTTCATGGTGACTTTAAAAGTTGAATAACAAAACAGCCTGTTTAATTAAGTGGGGTGGAAAGTTACTGTAGTCTTAAAGGGATAGTTCACCCCCCAAAAAAGTTTATTTCTTCTGCTGAAGACAAAAGATATTTTGAAGAATGTTAGTAACCAGACAGTTGATGGTCCCCATTGACTTCCATAGGACGGGGGGAAAAATATGGCTACAGTCAACTGTCTGGTTACGAACATTCTTCAAAGTATCTTATTTTGTCTTCAGCAGCAGAAAGAAACTCACACAGGTTTGGAACAACTTGAAGGTGAGTAAATGATGCCAACATGTTCATTTTTGTGTGAACCATCCCTTTAATGATGACTAGAATGAATGCTAACCTAACAAAACTGTAAAATAGGGCCTTTTTAAAAAGTACCTTTCTGATTTCCTGCTGTAGTTGCTGATTGAAGTGAGCTTTGAGGTCTGCAATCTCTTGCTGGAGCTCCTCCACACGTGGGTCAGGTTTGCTCCGCTCCGCCGCTGCAGCCTTCAGGCTCTTCCTCAGCTCATCTCGTTCCTGAGTGATCTCTTTCAGCTGCGATTCGTAATCTATCCCTCGGTCTGCTGCCTGCACGGCTTCAGCCAACGCCTCCCGCGAGTCCTCCAGTTTGAGTTCGGCATCCTGTCTCAGTCCCCTCTCCTCCTGCAGGAGTTTCTGAAGCTCTCGGAACATGAGGGCATGATTGCCCTGCTCCTGCTCCCGTTCGTGTTGCTGGGTGATGACACGGGCTTTGCTCTCTGCCAGCTGCTCCTGCAGGTTTTGAAGCTCCATCTGGTGCTGCTTCTGATCTTCCTCCATCCTGGCTTGCAGCTCCTCTAGTTCCTGCTTCATCTTCCTCTTGTCCGCCTGGAACGACGCTTCCATTCTGGACTTTTCTTGAGTGACGGTTGATAAGGAGCTGGTCAGGGTGGACAGCTGCGTCTTTAGTTGGATGACACGGCGGTCTGTATCGGCTGCCGGTGGTGGCGGCTCCGTACATCCACTGCTGCTGGTGCTGATCCCACTTTCAGACCCACTTGCCTCCTCAGATTGCTGGGGTAAGGCATGTACAACTCCAGCAGTGGCTCCATCTACAGCACAGCTTTGGTCCTCCTCTATTTGGTCTCCTTTAGTGCTGTTGCTGGTCACGCTTGTAGCTGTCTCAGCAGAGGCTGCTGTATCCTGGCTGTCTTCACTGTGAAGCGAACATCGGTCATCCCCAAAGTCAGAGGGCAATGATCGTTCAGCATTTCCTGTAGCACCACCAAACGGCAGGTTATCCCCATGTTGGCTTAAATCAACCTCCTGAGAAATGCTCAGTACTTTCAGGCTGGATTCCAAGGCCTCCTTTTCCTTAAGTAAGCTTTGGTACGCCCTGACAACGTCTTTAAAACGCGTCTGATACTTCACAAGCTGTTTCTTCTGCAATTCGATGGTTTCCAGAAGGTCCTTCTTGCTTGGACCTCCGCCGAAGCTCATACCAAACTTGTCCATGCTGTATCCCTGTCAGGCTGGTTTCATACTCTCTGATATGATCTCCACCTGCAAAGTAAATTCAGATTGAAGACTTCTATATATAAAGAAGTGCAATGTGGAAAATCTGTGAGCAGCTATTCACAATATTTGGAATTTGCTTTAAAACTAAATATTCCTCTATATATATATATATATATATATATATATATATATATATATATATATATATATATATATATATATATATATATAAAAAGGAATATTTAGTTTGAGATATATATATATATATGAGATATATATATAATCCTTTTGTGAATAATGTTTGTTTCAAACTTTAGAATTATCCATGAAAAGCACTGGCTTTTGAAAGCATTCATAATTTGACTTTTAACGTTCTTGTTGTTGTTAGTCTTTGAGACTGCTTTTGTCCATTTTTTTATTTTATTTTATTTAATACTGACTATATTTTACCGCATTTTTTTAATTTTACATATACTTTACATTTGTTGTCTGTAGCTAATTAGTTAGCATGTTGTAAAGGTGTGAGAACAAATATATTACATCAAATCCCACATTATGAATAAACTTAAAAGCTTTGCGAATAAGGCGTTAACTGAATGTGCTCTTAGTTTCATGTACTGTTCATATAATTGTATTGTATTTCAAGGCAGATATATTGCATTTACCCGAGTACGTGTCCTGTTTACTTGCTGCAGTCGCTTCCGGGTGTGGAAGTGACGTTTGATGGCAAATTAAAAGCTTAAGAGTGCAAAATAAATATTCAAGTTTATTACAAACCAATGTTATATGCTAAAATTATTTGCTTTTTAAATGTCATCTGTAAAATATGAATCATGAATCGAGCAGGGAAAACAACATGCTAAACGATGAATTGGTGGTTTTGAGATTTAACTATTTCCTTTGATATTTTTTTTAAATGCCAATATATTTATGAATTTTTTTTTTGACAATATATTTATCTTTATATAAAGTCTCTCGTTTTTTAAAGCCTAATTCAGGTTTAACACTAACAAACGCGCTGGCGTCACCGATCCCACGATAAAGATGGGGAGTGCGACTCAGGTGGGAGGAAGAAAAGTGCGACTCTATTCTTTGGAAAAGTTCGTCACTTTTGGGCTTTTAGAATACAATAACAAAAAAGATAGTAAGTGATTGTTAAAAGACTAAACTGTATGTGTTCACAGTATAGAAAAGAGAAGTATGAACATTCAAGATTTAAGTTTAGCTACCCCAAACGTTAAAAGTTTAGCTACATGAGCTAATTCATAACATTTACTTCTAATTTTTTTTTTTTTTTTTTACAATAGTATTTTTTAAATAAAGCTATTTAACTAGTGAGAGTGTGCAAAGTGTCCAATAATGTTCCATTTACATTTGTCAAAATCCTACAATTTGCCCTACAGTTTAGTTCAACACACACACACACACACACACACACACACACACACACACACACACACACACACACACACACACACACAATAATCAAACAGTTGATAATAAGGATTTCTGTCCAGACATTAGTAAGCAAAATGAAAATGTAATATCAAATTATATTTATTTAACTAGGTTTTACCAACTTTTCCATGGATCATTTTGCACTCCCTTTGGCCCTCTGGCAATGTAAAAAACCCAGTTGACACAGTCCATGTAAACTCTACAAAACTTTGGGAGTAATTTGTGTGTTATTGTCCAATACTTTTTTAGTAAACTTTGCAAAGTGGCACAATATGAAGAGGTTGAACTGAGAGCGGCAGTGCTGCTAGTGTTTGATAACACACAGGTCCTGCCCAATGCCATGGCAGTGAACAAAGGCCTCCACAGTCTCCAAGCCATTTTTATTCAGTGTCTTAAAAGTAGTACATCTTCTATCATTACCCCTTTGCTTTTACAAATGTTGCAAAACTGCTTTAGTTTACCTCTTTGTACTGCAGGTATGTTCAAGCCACACACCACCCAAGGAACTGGACATGATGAGGGATTAGATTGGTTATCTAAAATTACAAAAAATAGTTGGACCAGATTGTAAATCAGATGCAAATAAATAAACATGAAATGCGAGATGAGTGTCGCGGCACAGGAAACGTCGAAATTCTCTTTGCTGGTTTGAATTCACATTAAGGACTTTGCAATCAGTTCCTGTTCTAATGTATTTTCTACATTTTCCTTCCCCATTTCTCATTCCTCTGTCACCCTTTCCAGATATTTTTTTTAAAACCTCATGGTTTTAAAAGTCATTTGCCCTGTATACTAAATATATGTACTATGAAACATAAAATGAAAGAATGTAGGTACAGTATTTTGCAGGAAGACAAATTATTGGGGTTCAAAGCATAAAGCATTTGAATAAGATTAGGAATTTTCAGATGTCCTCTCATAAATCATGTCAGACCAGTAAACTTAATTAGACAAAAACTATTCTTATTCCACATTGTCCTGATTGGAATCATTTAAATCTATTTTATGTATATTTTGCTTTTTAGGTTATAGGACAGAATTTAATTTTTCAACATTGATTTAACCACAGATAATTAGATGACTCTTGAAAAAGAACAAAACAAAAATGCATAGTACTTTATTTATTATATTATTGTTAATGCAGTTATTCAAAGATTTCAAGCCTGTTGATTAAACACATTTGGAAATAGACTGTAAAAAGTCAATTCAGTGCACTTAAGTTTCTGCTTTCACATATCCAAGAGAAAATAAAATTGTATTATAACACCTCACTACAAGCTCTCACACTTTACATTAAGATTGGAATCTGAAACTCAATGTAATTATACCACCCACTGTAATATTGTCAAAAATAAACCGCTAAGCCGAGTCTATTAAGATTTCTGCATAAAGATATGATGTGATGAGCAGGTCCTTAAGTCAAAACATGCCTGTATTTGTATGAGGAAGCTGTATGTTAATAGATTGTGTGGGTTAATTATAAATACAAATCTATAGTCATCTCCATCAATACAGTAACTGGGACCACTCAAGCATAAATTGGGGCTACAATATTGACAGCATTTAATCTTGCATCAGATGAATTCTGTGACCATAGTCTGTAACATTGCAGTTGTACAATAAAACACGTTAACTTACTCAGGTTCAGGTCAAATACACCTGACACCATCTAAGGCCCCTAAATTGGTGTAATAACGTCTTCTTACAAAAGAAATTCAATGTGATTGTGCTAAACATCAGATGGTTGCAATGGCGGTTTCAATGTGAGGGCACCAATTTGAGCTGCTTGTTAAAGTGGCTAAGATCAGTCCATATTATCCTCTTTACTACACAATAACAGGTTCCCGCTGGTTGTTCTGCCTTTTGACTACAAAAACTTTCTGTCCTGAGATGGTCACAGCATAAACGTAATCTTCAAACATCACTGTGGGGGAAGAAAAAAAAAGAAAATCACACAGTAACATCCAGATATTTATTAAGTGACAGCTTTAAACAGAATTTGAGAATAGTTTACTGTAGTATAGTGATAAAAATCATGCTGTCCAGATATTGCAAAATGGATCATTTAAATTTTAGGGTGAAAAATGACCCAAACACATTTTAGACAGGCTCAATTAAACCTAGGTGGCATGTATAGGTCCAAGCGATGTTTCTTACCTGACATGCGTTTGAAAGGAGGCTCCGCTGTCCCTTGCAACCTGAAACGACAGGCAGTTCTGACCATCTGCATGATCACTCCTGCCGTGTGCTCGTCATTCTCCAGCTCTCCTGCGGACTGTAATAGGATAAGATTTTTACAGAAGAACTTACCACTTAACAAAAACAAGAGTCCACAGTTAAATACCTAATATTGTCTGACACAGACCAATACATTATCCATCCACACACACACACACACACACACACACACACACACACACACACACACACACACACACACACACACACACACACACACACACACACACACACACACTCTAAAATTATAAAATGCATATGTTCAGATATTACAATACGTTTTTAATAAGAGCAAAGACCCAGTGTTGGGACAATTCTCTTATTCTTTCTTCATCTTTTTTTCCTTTGAAACTTAATATTCTCTTTTCAACACGTAATATCTTTATGTTCTGTAGTTGCAATAAGTAAAGCGATTCATTTTAAGCTTAAATGTTTAATAACTTACCGCAAGTACACCGTCCTCACTAATAACCAAATACCCAATCTGATCGGGTATTCTCTCTAAACCTTGGGTCAGTGCGGTGGTCTGCAATTCAACACAAGGTAATGAAGGAATTAAACAGTTGCATAGATCATCTGTTTAATGATCCATTACAGCTTTCTCCATCACATGATGTATATCACTTCTTATGTTTTCCATAAGCATGCGCACAACACAAAACATTACAATTTAAAAAAACGTTCTGTTTCGTAACATTTTTACACGTTTCGTTTAGACAAATGCACCAAAGTAACAATTATATTTACCATTTTAGGGAGTGCTGATGAATTTACAGTGTTGTCTTCCTTCACACCTCGCCTCACGTGACTGACAAAAAAAAAAAAGAGTCGCGTTTATATAGCGTCATCGCAGAAAATATTGCTTCTTTTCCTGTATATTTTACATCACTTTTATGTTTTTATTCCTCGGAAATGTACAATATGTGATGATATCGGCAAAGGGATTAAAATGTATCTTATTGTGACATAACTCTGCCAGTGTGTTGGCTGTGCGCGCACTTAAACTGATTCAGGATCAGATTTGTCACAATCACCAAAGCGGAAGTGCACTGCATTAACACAAGCAGAAAAGATTCCAGATCAGCTGTCTAAATAAAGCGCCTACGTTGTAGTCAAAGCGGAAGTGCAGTAGTCAGCTGATTAAAGCATATGATCCAACAGGACAGACAAAACGTTTTATCCATTCTGTCTTTTATTTGAGCGAATATAAGAAAAACAAGCTATGCCTGGACGGGGGAAATTAATCGCCGTTATTGGGGATGAAGACACATGTACCGGATTCCTCCTCGGAGGGATCGGAGAGCTCAATAAAAACCGAAAACCCAATTTCTTGGTGGTGGAAAAGGACACTAGCATCACAGAGATAGAGGAGACCTTCAAGTAAGATACATTAAAATCTCTGAATGATGTAAATATGCCATAGTAAATATAACTCATACGTTATAACTCACGTTATAATTCTCGAATAAAATTGACTGTCTGTCGTCTATCTATCTATCTACATTTGTGTGTGTGTATATATATATATATATATATATATATTATATTTATTTATTTATATAAATTGTGCATGATAAGACCATGACAGAGATAGATTTTAAACTTTAATTAGACCAGGGGTTTTCAAACTGGGGTCCGGGGTCGTCCTCCAGAAGGTTCTAAGGGGTCCCTAGAAAATTTCTGAGAATAAAAAGACAAAGCAAAAATGGATAAAGTCTACCGAACATTCTAACTGTTTCATTTCTAAATGTTTCTCTCCTTTCTTACCGTAAACATACTTTTCAGAATTGTATATGTTTGTTTTATGTCTGTCTAGTGAGTTTTTCTTATTATAGTCCCCTTTATCATGCTCACTGGGGTTGTAAGGCATATTTTTAACGCAGTACGTAAACTGCTTACATACATTTATTGTGAAAGTTGCTTATACAAATAATTTTTTATTGAAAATATTCTTCTCCAGGTTTATACATCAGACATCAAGTATGGCCAATAAATAAATGACCTAAACCAAGTTTGGAAGCAATGTGTATTTATAATGTCATACTTACTATTTATCTAACAGTTTATAATGTTTTTTCATACATAAAAATATATAGTTGGATTTTAGGTTGGGGGTCCCCCATAAAGGTTCATCATATTTGGGGGTCCTTGGCATCATAAAGTTTGAAAACCCCTGTATTAGACTGTGACAATATTCAAATTTAGATTTTTTTTATTTCATAATTTGTAGTCCATAATGTAATTTTAACTTGAATATCAACATCAATTACATCTGTTCCTCATTTACAGGAGTTTCCTGGCTCGCAGTGACATTGGCATCATCCTCATCAACCAGTTCATCGCAGAGATGATTCGTCATGCTATAGATGCCCACATGCAGTCCATCCCGGCCGTGCTGGAGATTCCTTCAAAAGAGCATCCGTATGACGCCTCCAAAGATTCCATCCTGCGACGGGCCAAGGGCATGTTCTCAGCAGAGGACTTCCGATAAGAAGCTGATACCCCCATGGGGTCACAGTCTGGCCTGGGCAGATGCAAGAGTAAACAGGATTTACTTCTTGTTCTCATCCATTTTGCTGAAGCTGGAAACCATATTATAAGGATTATATGATGATGTGCTGTTCATGTGATGTTCTGTGATGTGTATTTTGCCAGAAGAGGAAATTGTTTGTCACTGCTCCTAATCATAATTGTTTAATTTATATATAATATAATTATTTATAATATTATATTATAGATAATAATGGGGGGGGGGGGTAAATTATGAAAATAATAATTATTTTATTCAATGGGTAAAATAATACATTATTTTACCCATTGTGTTGGCTATATTGCACGAAATTAATTAAAAATAAATACTCTCCCTTCAATATAAGTTCAAAGCTCATAATATTTAATTGTAGAACCACCGTTCGGTAATTGACCGCTTACAAAACTGTCTCAAATTACTTTGTGTTAACTGGACATTTTTAGATTCACCTATATCTGTAACTGTAATTCGGTGGGCTATAAATGTACGTTTTGTCATTGTGTTGGTTGACATGTTGAGCTGTTCACAGTGTGATGAAATTAAAATATATTAACTTACATCTTCAGAACTGTGAATTGCAGTTTATTAAAAGTAATGAAGTCTGACACTCCATTGGTGTTGTGTGATGAATGTGTGTCTGATGTTTAATTTTTTTTTATAATACAATATTATAATAAAACCAAAAACTAGACAGTAATACTAATAACGATAGTGATGAATATTAAAAGTTACTGTAATAAAACCATTCTTTTTTTTATTAAATCATACTACATTAATTATAAGTAGCCTCTCTGACTTAAAGGGATAGTTAACCCAAAAATTAAAATGATCCCATAATTTACTCACCCTCAAGCCATCCTAGGCTTATGACATTCTTCTTTCAGATGAATACAATCAGTGTTATATTAAAAAATGTCCTGGCTAATCCAAGCATAATAATGGCAGCCCAAAATTTGAAGCCCTTAAAAGTGCATCTATACATTATAAAAGTATCCACACGGTTCCGGGGGTTAATAAAGGCCTTCTGAAGCAAAGCGATGTGTTTGTGTAAGAAATATATATACATATTTAAAACTTTATAAAAGTAAAATACCTAGCTTCCGCCAGACCGCCTTCTGTATTCAAATTACGAAGAAAGTGTAACACCTCTCGCAGTTCAAAACGATTATGATTGCTTTTTATAATGGATGGATGCACTTTTTCGGGCTTCAAATTTTGGGCTCCCATTATAATGCTTGGAAGAGCCAGGACATTTTTTAACATAACTTTAATATAACTAATTGTATTCGTCTGAAAGAAGACGGTCATATACACCCACGGTGAGTAAATCATGGGGATTTCTTTTTTATTTTTGGGTTAAAGGGTTAGTTCACCCAAAAATGAAAATTCTGTCATTAATTAATGAATCGGCGAGAATAGTTTTTGTGCGCAAAACCCCCTAAATAACGACTTATATAGTGATGACGATTTCAAAACACGGCCTCATGAAGCTTCGAAGCGTTATGAATCAGCGAGTCGAATCAGCGGTTTGAATTGCCAAATTTCAGCAGTTTGGCGGTTTGACACGCGATCCGAATCATGATTCGGCTCACTGATTCATAACGCTTAAAGCTTCATGATGCCTTGTTTTGAAATCGTCATCACTATGTAAGTCGTTATTTAGGGTTTTTTTGCGCACAAAAACTATTCTCGCCGATTCATAAAGTTATTTTAGAACCACTGTAGTGAGATGGACTTTGTAACGACGTCTTTAGTACCTTTTAAGGGTCTTGAGAGTGTAAAGTGCCATTGTGCCAATGGAGGCCTTTCAGAGCCATCAGATTTCAACTAAAATATCTTCATTTCTGTTCCGAAGATGAACGGAGGTCTTACGGGTGTCGAACGACATGAGGGTGAGTAATTAATGACAGAATTTTCATTTTTGGGTGAACTAACCCTTTAATTATCCCATAAGCTTGTAGTAAAAATATGACATTCAGCTACACAGCAATATAATCCTCCATATTCAAAAACCATGTGATGTTAGTTGTGTAATAATCATGAGAAATCACCTTGGTTCCAGTTCCTGGAAATCATGCTATCACTGTATTGCCACACTATGCAAGTCTAACTAAAACTTAAAAACTGTGATATCTAGGTCCATTGCAGCTCAGAGCATTGATATGGTCCCATCACTCTTCTTCTCTGTCTTTTAAAAATATTTGTCCCTGTCTTATGCAAGGACAAACCCCACTCCGGCCTGTGGGAATTACACACACATACAGATCCCTAAAAGATCAATGAGCATTTGAATAATCAGGGAATTATATATAAGCTTGAATCAACTCTGTTCTGCTTCATTGACATTGACTTTGTTCGGTAAGTCAGTGCTGGTGTGATGAACAACATGTTTCCTGTCTGGACTCTCAGCTCTCTGATCCTCAGCTACACTCTTGCTCTTCCCGTCTTCAATAACTCGAGGTAAGACATCTTCAATCACACACACACAAAAAGAGTTGGTGTTGTGTTTTATCCACAAAAAATGTAACCCCCCCCCCCCCCCCCCCCCCACACACATTCTTTATTCTTTTCAACAGTGGACCTCATATGGAGATTTTACCCAATATTACAGAGAGGAACACCACAACATACATTAAGAACAATCCAACAAACAGGTAGACAATTGATCCAATCCCATAGAGTCCTATAAAATGCTAAAACAATTCTCTCATCCAACCCAAAATGTCTTGACTTTTCCATAGATCCGAAACCCAATGGACACCAACAAGGGCAAGGGCGTAAGTCATGAATTTTAATTCATTTGTTTTTAATAATCTATTTCTATATATTATATTAATTATATTATATTATATTATAATGTGTCCTGTGTTTTCCTTGCAGTTAAAAATAAAGTCTTAATTAAAGGTGTTAACATTTGTTCATTGATGTATGCTACCCTCATGACATAGCATAAGGAAAAATTGCACAAAGAATGCTTGTTTTGTAATTACACTGATAACAGTTATATTGTGTTTTTGGTCTTTGTTAGACCACACTAATTTAAAATGGAGAAATTGAGCTTTCATGAAACCTTTTCACACAAATATCAAATCTGAAATGTCTGGTGAAATGTTACCATCAAATATAACAAATAACTTCCTGTCTCGTTCTTCCTGTGTCATTCTCGGCATCATCACCTTCCTATCTTTTTGACACACATCTGAGTCATAATTTGTATTATACAGCAAATGCCCTTTAAATAATTTCCTTACTGACAAAAGGACAGAATATTAATTGAAATCCTCATTCAGTATTTCTTGGTGCCTGAAACACACTTCTCTCTCATTTCAGCCGAAGGATTTGTTTTCTGGCCACTTGTTCCTTGTGGAACCTGGGGTCATCGCTACAGATTGGGAATGAGATTGCTGGGGACATTACCAATGACCCAATGGGAATTGGCAAGAAATAAAGATGATCAAATAATGGAGAAATGGTGTTTTCATTCAATATAAGTAATGTGTTACAGTCAAGTGATGTGTTTGGTTATCTTAGGCTTGCTGTAATATTCTGTATAGAAACAGGATTGATTTATGCATGTTATGTTTATTCAAGATGATTCTCTCTCTCTCTCTCTCTCTCTCTCTCTCTCTCTCATTTTTTAACATTGTAAAGTTTATGCTTCATATTAGGATAATAATTTGAGTGACATCCAGCAGTTTACTGCATTTCTGTCCACTGTAGCGGACATTTGTTTTACTGGATTTTAGTGTAACATTATATATTGCATTTGCATGTGATTGATTTTAAAAGCAGGGTAAAATGTATACTGGGACTGTAGATGTAAAACCCCAAATCAGAAAAAGTTGGGACAGTATGGAAAACGCAAATAAAAAAAAAGAAGTGATTTCTAAATTTACTTTGACTTGTATTTCATTGCAGACAATATAAACACAAAATATTTCATGTTTTGTCTGGTCAACTTCATGTCATTTGTAAATATGCATCCTTTCCTGTCATTCAGACCTGCAACACATTTCGAAAAAAGTTGAGACAGTAAAGCATTTACCACTTTGTAATGTTGCCATTCCTTTTCACAACACTTAAAAGACGTTTAGGGACTGAAGACACCAAGTGATGAAGTGTTTCAGGTGTAATTTTGTCCCATTCTTCCTGCAAACAAGTCTTAAGGTGGGCAACAGTACACTGTAAAAAATTTATAATCTTCCCAACTCAATTTTCTAGTGACTGTTTACATCTAAAGTTTTCAATTGGCCCAAGTGAAATTCTGTAAATGTAATTTTATCAATTGTGGCAAGAGCCTGTTAACATGGGCTCAATTGGAAATAATATGTTGAGCCAATGGAAAAAATGTATAATCTTCCCAACTCAAAATTTTCTAGTGACTGGTCACATCTAAAATTTTCAATTGGCCAAATTGAATTTCTGTGAATTGAATTGTATCCATTGTGGCAACAGCCTGTTAACATGGGCTCAATTAGAAATATGTTGAGCTAATGGAAAAATGTAATTTACCAACACTGTAAAAAATGTCAGACCTCTCCAATTTAAAATTTTCTAGTGACCGATCACATCTACATTTTTTTGTTGGCCAAATTGAAAAATTTAGATGTGATCAGTCACTGGAAATTTTTTAATTGGAGAAATGTTTTACAGCGAAACTGTGTGGTTGGTCCAATTAAATATTTTAAATTGTAGTAACAATTGTTTATTTCTCACTGTCCCAAAAGACAAAAATGACTAAAAACATAAATATATTAAGCAAAATACAGAAACAGACAACAGGGTTGACATTTTATCACATTACTTTATTAACAAGTAAATTCCAACACAGGATATTTGGGTGAAAATACCTTATTTTCAATAAGGAAAAACTCTGAATACATTCAAGAAGTCACCTGCATAACAGGATGTCTTGTTGTGGTGAAGAAAACACGGCACGGCAAGCTAAAAACCTGCAAATAAAAATAAAAACTAACATTAATGACAAAGCTCCCCTGCATCACATCTGGCAAGAGACAGAACAGAAGTTTCTTCATTATATAATGAGGATGAGACCAATGAATGGACATAAGAAAATCACGAGCTTGACGTGTTTGATATTAAAAGGCAATAACTTAAGCCCAGAAAGAGGCCGACGCCAAACGCACCGTGTTCAACAGTCGCATGCCGCACATATCACACACATGACTTAATTTCCTTATTACCTATTGTTTTAGACATATAAGACATGAGGAAAATAAAACTATTGGCTACAGGCTACCATTAGATAATTATGTGGTAAAGGAGAACACACTCATGAAAACAATGAATGCATGAACTCGTGATTCTACAAAATGTCTTTTAAACTTCATACCCGGTCATAAAGCAAAACTCTGGAGAATAATTTCAGTGCTAAATACTCATCAACGTCTATGTGAGATGAATATCTCTATTCTCTCGGGAATGTGTCTCGGTCTTCAGCACCTGCTGGTTCGGCTTCGCTCGCGCTGCCGCGTCTCCGCGTTTGAAATCTCCACACAAACGGTTTTTTTCAAGCGCATTTTGCGCATGCGTATACCGTTTTTCGGACGGAGGACTTGAGCCAACATGGCGGAGCCAACATGGATTTTTCACTTCGACTTCATAGATTGACTGAGCACAATTAAATATGTTCGGTGAATATACAATTTTAATTTTTAGTGAAGACCTTAAGCTATGATTAGTACAATGCATCTTTTTGCATGGCGATAATTATTTGGAAGTCATTTATTGGGCCAATATGTAATGATCAATTTACACAATTTTTCCCCCCAATTTTTTTTTACAGTGTACGGGGTCTTCGTTGTCGCATTTTGCGCTTCAAAATGCGCCACACATTCTCTATTGGAGACAGGTCGGGACTGCAGGCAGGCCAGTCAAGTACACGTACCCTCTTCCTCCGCAGCCAGGACTTTGTGTGTGCAGAATGTGGTTTTGCATTGTCTTGTTGAAATATGGACATCCCTGGAAAAGATGTCTTCTTGAAGGCAGCATATTATGCTCCAAAATCTCTATGTACTTTTCAGCATTAATGGTGCCTTCACAGAAGTGCAAGTTACCTTTGCCAAGGGCACTGACACAACCCCATACCATGACAGACCCTGGCTTTTCTTATTTGGTCCGGAGCACACGGCGTCCATTCCTCCCAAAAAATACCTGAAATACTGATTCATCTGACCACAGTACACGTTTCCACTGTGTGATGGTCCATCCCAGATGCCTCCGAGCCCAGAGAAGTCGACGGCTTTTCTGGACAGTGTTAACATAGGGCTTCCTTTTGGCACAGTACAGTTTTAACTGGCACAAAACTACGTATTGTGGTACTTGACAAAGGTTTGCCAAAGTAGTCCTGAGCCCATGTGGTGATATCGCTTATAGATGAATGACGATTCTTGATGCAGTGCCGCCTGAGGGATCGGAGATCACGGTTGTTCAGCTTAGGCTTGCGCCCTTGTCCTTTACGCACTGAAATTCCTCCAGATTCCTTGAATCTTTTAATTATGTTATGCACTGTTGAATGTGAAATATCCAAATCTCTTCCTATCTTTCTTTGAGGAACATTGTTTTTAAACATTTCAATAATTTTCTCACGTATTTGTTGGCAAACTGGCGATCCTCGGCCCATCTTTGCTCCTAAAGGATTAGACCTTTCTTGGATGCTGCTTTTGTACCAAATCATAATTACAATCACCTGTTGACATCACCTGTTTCAAATCACATCATTATTTAACCATTTTACCTCATTACTAGCCCTAAATTGCTCCTGTCCCAACTTTTTTTGAAATGTGTTGCAGGTTTGAATGACAGGAAAGGATGCATATTTACAAATGACATGAAGTTGACCAGACAAAACATGAAATATTTTGTGTTCATATTGTCTGCAATGAAATACAAGTCAAAGTAAATTTTGAAATCACTTCTTTTCTTTTTTTTTTTGCGTTTTCCATACTTTCCCAACTTTTTCTGATTTGGGGTTGTAGATGTTGTTCAGTTGATGGCGAGGCACTTCTGGTGAATAGAGTAAAAGGAAAATAACAATATTCCTATGATATATGATTCCATATGAAACTTTTCCAAGTGATTATTAAAAAAAAAAATAATTTATAAGTTGGCTCAAAAACACACCAAATGCAACACTATAGAAGGAATACCCACAGTATCCATGTTTACATACACATATAAATTCACTACTATACATTATGTAATATTATTTATAACATAACTGAGAACAGATGTGTAAAGTTTGATGTATGTAGGCCTGTGTTTAGTGGAAGTTGATAAATTTATGAATGAAAACCCCTTTTTAACATGTAGTGTCTTCCTTTTATTTTCTTAACGATGTAGTGAACATAACATCAATTATTTAAAATATATGAATCATATTTATTATATATACATTGAAGTATTTAATATGTATTATTCATATTCATTTGTCAATATAGCCTACAGTTTATACACATTTCATTCTATTTTTCATGTAACACAAAATAGCATTTTTTAGCTACACTTTAAAAAAAAAAAAGGTTCTATATGGCACCAAAAATGGTTCTTGGCTCGAAGCATTGCAATCAAGAGAGGAAAAGTGTGATGTATAGTTAAAATATGTTAACTTATATCTTGGCAATTGCAGTTTCACGAGTTAATTTACCCATATACTCTTTAGCTAAAGAAGCCGCTTCTATTCGAGCTTAGATTTACCCCCCAGGGACTAATAGTGCTAGGAAGTAGAGAATGGTAAACGAGAAGCCTAAATGTAAAGTAGGTGGAGATGGGGAGGTAAAGGAATGCAAAGCAACTGATGTCTGAAGGAGGTAGAAAGCTGCTTATATGCTTTGGTGGTTAATTGAAAGATTAGATGGGTTCACTCCTCCCGAAATTACGTTGTGAACTTCACTTATTATAAAGGATATGTTATAAACCAACCTGGCGCTCCTTCGGTTTGTGTTGTTTGGTGATTCAGTATCTGATGACTAAAAGTGTGTCTGAAATAGCTTCCAGAGTTACAACTATCCGACACTGTTTACATAAACCATCTAATTTTTTATTAATTCATTGATATGACATTCAGCAGGATAAGCATTTGCAAACTACATTATGTTAGTTGTCCAGTAATTACAAAAGGCATGAATGAAAACTGATTATGAAAACATCACATCATTGTCCCCAGACCCTGGAAATCATTGCCACTGTGAGAGAGAAACTCATAAAAGTATCTACAACCCTGAAACAGAAGACAAAATGTAAATGAAGACAGATTGATTTGACTTTAACAAAAGATAAACTGTCCATGGACAAAATATTCTCTCTTAAACTTAAAATCAAACTTTTTTGATAGACCTATTGAGTAAACTTAAACTGCTTCAGAATATTCACACACACTTTAGACAAAAATCTGGTCTTTTCCCATGATTGTTGTCCAACACTGTGACACTTGCAATGGATTTATTTGATCGGTGGTGACTTATTTCCTCGCTTTATATTCCAAAACATTGATAAGGCCTCATCAATCCTCTCTGTCTGTCTTTTATATGTTTGTCCTTCTCTTAATCAAGGACAAAACCTACTCCCACACACACACACACACGCACGCGCACACACACACGCGCGCGCACACACACACACACACACACACACACACACACACACACACACACACACACACACACACACACACACACACACACACACACACACACACACACACACACACACACACACACACACACACACACACACACACACACACACACACACACACACACACACACACATGCTTGACAGAACAGAGACAGCATGTGAATGATTTCTGACTATGAATGCAATTTGCTGAATTGTGCCCATATAATACATTATGGGCTTTTTTTTTACCTTATATTTTTTTTATATTATAGACATTATTAAAAACTTTTTTGCTCTGCTACCCTATTCATATATAGAGTTCCCTCTGTTATTTTTAGGCTAATATTTGTAGTTATTTATTGCTCAGAAATAGGAAATAGGGTTACTTTATTTCGTTGGTCTCCTTATATATGTTGCACCTAAATCAAACTCTTTAGAGTATTAGTTGAGTATTAGTAGACTGGCAGGGGTAGGGTTAATAGACGAATGGGTTATGGTTAGAATTAGTTGACATATACTTGCAAAGTTATTTTATACTCAGTAGAATGTCTGGGCAAACAATTAAGAAATAAGCATGATCCTGAATATGAAACCCCTCTCAGACTTTATGGTTTTGTTGTAGTAATATTTCACCATTAAGACAGGAATGACTTTGGTATATCGGAATAAAAATGTGTTTAAATTCTTGTTGTACATGCAGTGCTCTCTTTTGATATATTCTTAAAGGACTCCTGAATGTATTTCTTTCTTTCTTTTTTGTAAACTGATAAAGCACAATTACACTTGTATGTTCCTTTTTACAATTCAATACAACGGTTTATAACTTATGTCACACAACATTGGATGACGTTCTAAGTTTGCAAATAAAGTACCCAGAAGCACATTATTTCGTTCTGAATCTTTGGAACAACATGTGATCAAAGAATTCAACCTTGCAAGCAGAATTCTGAGTTTATCCTACATGATAATAAAACACATATTTGTGTGTCTGTCATTTGTATGTGGTTTCATTGTTTGTTATATGGAAATGCTAGTAATATTTAACAATTTTTTGTTTGTTTCTTTTTAGCCAAAGCTGTAAATTATCTGCATGGTGAGAATTTATAATTAACATTATAACATTCAAATGTGAATTTGTCTATTCATAAATGACATTCATGACATTCAAATTAGCCCAATTTCTTTTGGGAAAAACTATGATATCCATATGTAAGCCTATATATTTATTTGTACTTTACAGGAATTTACAATGTTTTTTTCCTTCCTGTGCCTTGGATAATCTGGTTGACAAGATTCAGAGTGGCGATGAGGAAACAGGAATGTCCACAGGGGACCCATGGGGACCTGGGAAAAAATAGATAGAAAAAGTTACTTTTATTTGATTGTTTTAAAGATGTAAAAATAGCTAGATTCAAAGTGCTAACTTTAGACATTTTATTCATGCAAAGATGAATTGTACGTTCATGTAAAGATGAAATTGTACATTTTCAACAATAATGTCATCTCTTCACACAAATGACGAATAAAATCTTTATTACTATCCCTTGACTTCTTTTATTATGTTGATGATAAATGACTGTCAATATAACAAGTAATGTTGCTTGTTTTATCATACATAAAAACAATTTTTTTTGGAATCTCCCCCAAAAATGATTCTATATACAATCCTAGAGTTCTTGAATCAATTTTAAAGAAACTTATGCTGAAAATGATTACATAATGATGATTGCATAATATGCGTGGCAATAATGTACGGTTGATGAAATCTGTTAATCATTGTATATTTTAATAAATATTTTAATAACTCTTTAATACTTTGTTAGCTGTGTACATTTCTGAAATACATGATTTGGACAGCCACCATAACAGATCACTCTAGACACATGCATTTTCTGAAAAGCTGCTTTGAAACGATATGTATTGTGAAAAGTGCTATAAAAATTAATGTGAATTTAATTTAATTGACATTGAAACAAAAGAGTGAGGGGTAAACAACTGCATGTGACTACCACATACTATTGGAATGCAATGATAACACATTCAGAAAATAATATATAAAACAATTAATATAAATATATCAAAATATATTATAAGTTCTATATATATAAAATGTAATTTTATCAGTATCAGCATCAGTATGGTCTCATCAATCTTCTCTGTATGTCTTTTAAAAATATTTGTCCCTGTCTTATTCAAGGACAAAACCCACTCCGGCCTGTGGGAATTACACACACATACAGATCCCTAAAAGATCAATGAGCATTTGAATAATCAGGGAATTATATATAAGCTTGAATCAACTCTGATCTGCTTCATTGACATTTACTCTGTTCGGTAAGTCAGTGCTGGTGTGATGAACAACATGTTTCCTGTCTGGACTCTCAGCTCTCTGATCCTCAGCTACACTCTTGCTTTTCCCGTCTTCAATAACTCGAGGTAAGATATTGACAAGTTGTCCAAAAAAGAAAAAAAAAAAGAAAAGAAAAAGGAGCACATTATTTTTCATACGTGTGATGTATTTGTTTTTAGCAGAGGATCTATGGAGACTTTTCCCAATGTCACAGAGAATATGGAATACAATAAGACCAGGCTTATGGGAAAAATTGAGACTCCTCCCACCGGGGCCGGGGCCTGGGACGGGGACGAGGCCGCGGCCGCGTACGTACACACGCACACACACACACACACACACGTACACACACACACACACACGTACACACACACGCATGTACACACACACACACACACACACACACGCCCACGCACACGCACACACACACACACACACACACACACACACACACACACACACACACACACACACACACACACACACACACACACACACACACACACACACACACACACACACACACACACACACACACACACACACACACACACACACACACACACACACACACACACACACACACTTCAGAACAGAAACAGTGTGATTGAGTTGAGTTGAGATTCGAACAGAGATCCAAGAAATGTAGGAATATGAGCATGATCCTGAATAAGAGAATCCCAGTGCTTTCTTTATGGTATTCTTTCACCAACAGGAATGCTTTTTGCATTTCAATATCATAATATGCTCAAATTCTCTCATTGTACATGTAGTGCTCCTGTCTTTTGGTAATATTCTTATAATAAATAACACTTTCATTGAATCAGTGTTTTAATTGAACTGATTTGTCATAGTATCTTAATGCTATATGCAATTACACTATGTTGACGTATGTTACACAACATTGTATTACTATCGTCTTGTGATGAAGAATTCAACCTCGTGAACACAATTCTGAATCTAAATAATTATGAATTTGTGTGTGTCTTGTTTTGTCTATGTGGCTTGATTGTTTGTTAAAGTATTGTTAGTAAAAAAAAGATTAAAATATTGTTAGTAAAATTGACCTGTTTGCTTTTTTTGTGTGTCCTTTTAGGAGACTCCCTATCATGCCTATGTCTCGGTGAGAATTTATAATTACAGTTTTTTTTATTCGCTTTGGTACTATTTTCACAAGCAAGGTGTACATTTTCGAAACTCATAGTGCTAACATCACAACAGATCATCAAAAGTGCACTTTTTTCAAACATTTCAGCATATTTTCAATTGTGTTAGTACAATACACAAAACCACAAAGTATCCTTTTCACTACACAAAATAAGTGTTTCATCTTTATAAATGTTTCATTCACAGTAACTGCCTTTCATAAAGCTCTTACTATCAAACTTTTGATTTGCATCTCTTCTCGTTCAGTTTAATACATTTGTCTTTTATTTAATCCAACTGATCTTAATGGTTAATCAATGAATCATTTGGTACACCAATAGATTTCTATATATATTGATTATATAAACATAGTTTCTACTTTGTTTGCAATTTCCAAAATGGATAACCATATGAAATGAATTATTTTTAAATTTTCTGCGATTTACCTTAGATTATAAGGTGTGTGTTTGTGGTCTGGTAAACTCTACATTATGGGGACAAAAAGACAGCAATATCCTAAATCCTTTTCCTTGCAGGGACATTTTTTGGTCAAGCTTATAAATCATAGAGAATGAGTTTTTTTGAAAATGTGAAAATGCAGAAATGTTTCTTTGATGTGTAGTGTAAGGGGAAAGAATATAGATTTCGAACAGTATAAAAATCATAATGTCTATGGAGAGTGGGACAGAAATATTTTCAATTTGTGAATAGAGCAGAATAGAGTATAAGGGAGTGGAAATAGTCAATGACGGTGTAACATCAGATTGATCAGAAATCAGAAGAAGGGAGACAGATGGTATCAAATATAGAATTTTACATTACAGTATGTATGCCATGTGATACTGTAAACAGATTACCATGGTAGAGATTGCCACATTACTGTAACTCACCCTTATAAAGCTCAACTACAGTAGATTCAGTCATATGGTACAGTGAGAACATGTATGTGAGAACATGTATGGGCAGCAAACTCTGTTATAGCACAGAACCTCATGGCTGTGTCATAACTGTATCACACCTTTTTGATAACACACTGAATACTATTACAAACATCATTGGATTCAATTACATAAGTTAGGTAATGCAAGTGTATTTTCTAATGAGGAATATGTAGCCTGTGTTACCGTAGATACTGTAGATAATTCAGCAACGAGGGAGATTTGAAACATGTATCTTGCATTGTTTGCTGTTGGATGAACTGATTGTTTAAAGTACTAAATTGAAAGAAGATCACACTGTTGTGTTTTGGTGATTAAACCAAATGTTCTCATTACATATTACAATAATCTTGTGTTTGAAACAGTGATTATGTGGACTGAAAATATGTGCAAGTGAATGAAAGCATTACATCAGATTTTGAAAGAATGACTTGTTGTGTTACAAGTGTGATCAGTTTGGATTTTTGTACGATGAGTTTTGAAAATGTACACCTTACTTGTGAAAATAGTACCAAAGCGAATAAAAAAAACTGTAACATGACAAGACTGAAATGTAAATGTATGTTTATGAATGAGTTTATGTCATTCACATAAGTAGGCCTAAAATACAATTAAGCATGCAAGATTCTTCCTGGTAGCCCAATTTCTGGTAGCCAAATTTCCAAGCCATGCTAATATTTATCTGTACCTTACAGCTGTCCATTTGGTACCTGTGCCTTGCATAGACTGGTTCACGAAATGCAGAATGGGGATGAGGAAGCAGGAAACACCGCACAGGACCCATTTGGGCCAGGGAAAAAATAAGAGATGCAGGAGAAAAAGGAGAACAACTTTTGTTTTTAGAAAAGAGCAAATAAATGTATGTTATCAGCACTTTTCTAATGTCATCTCTTCACACCAATGAAGAATAAAATCAATTGTATTACTATCCATTGACTTCTTTTCCTTTCTTTTTTTAATAAAAAAATGCATCTAAACTTTAGTCAAAAATCTGGTCTTTTCCCATGATTGTTGTCCAACACAGTGACACTTGCAATGGATTTATTTTATCCGTGGTGACTTATTTCCTCACTTTATACTCCAAAACATTTGATAAGGCCTCATCAATCCTCTCTGTCTGTCTGTCTTTTATATGTTTGTCCCTCTCTTAATCAAGGACAAAACCTACTCCCACACACACACACACACACACACACACACACACACACACACACACACACACACACACACACACACACACACACACACACACACACACACACACACACACACACACACACACACACACACACACACACACACACACACACACACACACACACACACACACACACACACACACACACACACACACACACACACACACACATGTTTGTTTTTGTGAAATGTGAGGACATTCCATAGGCGTAATGGTTTTTATACCGTACAAACCGTATTTTCTATCCCCACACTGCCCCCTAAACCTAGCCCTCACATGAGACTGTGCAGTTCACTTTCTGTGGAAAAAAAACCTTGTTCTGTGTGATTTATAAGCATTTTGAAAAGTGAGGACATGGGGAACGTCCTCATATTTCACCCTCTTTTTGTAATACCTATGTCATACCCATGTCATTATACACATTTGTGTCCTGATATTTCACAAAAACATGCCCACACACACACACACACACACACACACACACACACACACACACACACACACACACACACACACACACACACACACACACACACACACACACACACACACACACACACACACACACACACACACACACACACACACACACACACACACACACACACACACACACACACACACACACACACACACACACACACACACAAGAGAGAGAGATGTCTAACATATATAAAGAGTATGTGAATGGTCAGAAAATGATATAGCCTATTACATCAACTCTGTTCTGCTTCATTGACTCTGTTCGGTAAGTCAGTGCTGGTGTGATGAACAACATGTTTCCTGTCTGGACTCTCAGCTCTCTGATCCTCAGCTACACTCTTGCTCTTCCCGTCTTCAATAACTCGATATAAGATTGCTGTCCAAAGACAAGTTGTCCAAAAAAAAAAAGGAACCACATTCTTTTTCATACTTTTGACGTATTTGTTTTTAGCAGAGGATCTATGGAGATTTTTCCCAATGTCACAGAGAATATGGAACACAATCAGACCAGGCTTATGGAAAATATGAAGACTTTTCCCAATTTTCCCAAGACCAATCAGACCAGGTATATATGCACGCACGCACGCACGCGCACGCACGCACGCACGCACGCACGCACGCACGCACGCACGCACGCACGCACGCACGCACGCACGCACGCACACACACACACACACACACACACACACACACACACACACACACACACACACACACACACACACACACAGTCACAGTCACTGGCTGCGTTCGAAACCGCATACTTCCCTACTATATAGTATGTAAAAAGCAGTAGGCGAGAGAATAGTATGTCCGAATCCATAGTATTCATAAAAGAGTAGGCGAGAACTACCAGGGTTTTGGACTATTTCTCGCGAGATTCGGACGTGCGTATACTGATGTTGCGTTCGAATATGCCTACTTACCTACTATATAGTAGGCGAAAACAGTATGTGAAAGGAGATGTATGTTCGAAACCTCAGTAATCATAAAAGAGTAGGCGAGAAGTTCCCGGATGGCCTACTGATTCCGCCCAGATTGTGAAGCACCCGTCGTCAGATACTTTTCTATCCCTGCCTTCCCATGAGGCCACAGGAAAGGATACGCCAGGCGGAGAAAAGCCAATCAAATGTGAGTATTACAAACCAAAATCACGGTTCCTTGTGTTAAAATCGCATTTGTTGGACTACTGTAGAGTAACGTTAAACTGTTGAATTGTTGAAAGTGTAAAGACGACAGACAGTATAGTGTAGTTGTGATTGGGCTGTAAAAACACATTTTATTATGTATGAGCTCCAGTAACACACACACACACGTCTCCAAAGTGGATTTACATAAACAATATACTTAAAGATAAAGATGCTTACTAAATGTTTATTTAACATCTGACAGGAACATTTTCGATAAGTATTGCAGATGACATCACAGCATGAAATAGACATCTGATCAGAGTGATGTGTGTGTGCTATAATGTAGAGTTCACTGTGGTCAACACTGCTTTACATGAACGTCAGTAATGTTAATAGATCTACATAAAGTAACTAAATGTAGCCTGTGAATTTGGGGCGCTCTCTTTTCCCCCTCTTCTCCCTCTTTCTCCGCCTCTCGCTCACTTTCACTCTTTCCCGTATTGCTACGTCACGTAATGTGGGTGGGAGAGGTTGGCAATTAAGCGCAGGCAGGTGTATAGGCACCCGGGGTCCTCATGCCGGGAGCCATTCATGGTAGCTAGCTACTGACGCGTTGGGGTGCAGCAGTGTTCCTGGGTGCTGTTTGTCATGCAAGGTGTTACCGAGTGATTGCCAACGGCGCTACTGTTTTGTGTGGATGCATGCGTTTCCAAAACACGTTTGGAAAGCCTAGAGTGACAAGCGTATAGAGAAGCGTCCAGTGACCCTGGTGAATGCGTGAAGCACGGAACACTGTCTACTCACCCAATCGCTAGCTTGAAAAAAGGTATGTTATGGTTTTAATTATAATGTGTTTGGTAAAAAGCAAAACGTGTAACAAAGTTATGTGCTTTATGGTCGCTGCTGAAAGAAGTAATGGTAGAGGGTTTTTCTCGCAGTAAATCTACTGGTTCACGTTTGATTAGGATCTAACAGTATGTAATTTATGGGTCTTGTGTTTGCCGTGTGTGCGCATGCATTTAGTAGCGATATGTAAATAGGCTGAATGATTATGACTCTTAGGTGTATAGAGTACTCAACTGGGTCTCTTGTTTCTTTTTTTGTTGTTTGTTTGTTTTTATAGAGGCTACAGCAATCAGATTGTCGGCTGCTGTTCTCTTGAATGTGTTTGAATGTGTATATATACAGGTGCTGCTTCATAGACATTTTTCCGTTTGGTTTATTGATTTATTGTATTTTTTTTTCTTTTCTTTTCTTTTACCACTTGTCGGTGGGCTGTAAGATATGCGTGTTATTGAACTGATGGTGGCCACCGGCTAGTGGTTTCTTCTTTTTGTTTACCTCCCCCCCCCCCCCTTCCCTATTAATAGCCTATTGTGGATTGGGCCCATAGAATCGATTAGCCTACCGGGCTCTAGTCTGGTTTCCTTAGAGTGTTTCACCCATTTGAACCCGATGTGTGCAGTGTACTGCTGTGACGTGTGCATCTGTTGTAATAGCTTAACAAGCAATGTTGTTGTGGTGGGTAAGCTGAGTTTGTAGTGGTTGTTCTACTCTAAAGTGGTGTGCTTTAGCTCACGTGTGGTATCGAAACCTGGGCCTGTTTAAGCTTACATTCTGGTGGCTCACTCTACTATGGCTTATCCCTGTTAAATGATGAATTTGTGTGTTATTTATTGACTATCTAAAGCGACTCATTATTTTAACTAAGATAAAATAAACATTGTATCTTTTTACTTTGCTAAACTAAGCCTGTGTGTGGTTCTTTAAGAAAAGAGTCCCCTTGCTCTTACCAGTCTTGTCCAAGGGGTGGCGTAGTCGGTACTTTCATCGCCCACTAGGGGGCAACAATTGGCGTAGTCGGCAGGATCAGCATTTGTGTCGCTAGATTAGTTTATTTAAGCAGCACCTGTGTGTGTGTGTGTGTGTGTCTGGGAGAGAGAGAGTACGCTGGTGTGTATAGAGAACAGCAGCTGGCAACAAAATGAGTGACGGAGAGGAGTCCGCGGTGGAATTACAGCAGCTGCGACGACGTTTGGAGCAGCTCCAGGCTGAAAATGAGAGACTTTCGGGGGGAGGGACAGCGGGCAACGCTAGTAGTAGTACTAGTACCCAGCCTGTTTGGCGGGAGCAAGCGTTCTTTATACCTCGAGAGCGGAGATGCCCAAAGTTTTCTGGCTCCGCAACTGCAGGGTCTTTGTCTGTTGAAGAATGGATTGAAGAGGCAAAAAGTGGTATTCGGGCAATGCATATGTCTAATTTTGACAAGGCCCTGTTTTTGTTTGATCACTTAGAGGGTGAAGCCCGAAATGAGATTAAGTACCGTCCTATAGCCACACGTGAAAACCCTGAGTCGATAATTGAAGTCTTAAGGGAAGTATATGGGTGTGCTAAATCATATGTGTACTGGCAACAGCGTTTCTTTAACAGAAAGCAAAAGGACAATGAAACTTTGTTTGAGTTCTCTCATGCTTTAATGGAAATGTTGGATAAAGTAAAACAGTCAAATGAAGGTGCCATTAGGAACCCTGATATTGTTTTGCGAGACCAGTTTTGTGAAAATGTCTGTGATCCTATGTTGCGCAGGGAACTCAAGCGACTGGTACGAGCAGATAGTGGGTTGACTCTTCTAGCCGTACGGAAAGAAGCTATAAGGTGGGTGCAGGAGGGTCAGTCCAACCGAGACCGTAGTTACCGTGCTCCAGGCGCAAGCAGTGAAGCTCAGGTTGTGTCGCAATGTGTTACAGCCCCCCAGTCATCGGAATTCATTGAATTAAAAGACTTGGTTCTTAAGCAACAAGCTCAGTTAGACATGCTCGTGAGGCAGTTAGGACACCATAGTGGTAGATCACAGCCCCCTCCACCACATCGGGGTGGGCGATACAAACGTCCCCCCAATGGTCAGCCCATTTGTCTACGGTGTGATCAGCCAGGCCATATAGCACGTTACTGCCAGGCAGTTCCCCCCACCCACAATAGTAGGTTAGCTTCACGTTTGCCCCCTGACATTCCCCCTAACCAAGTACCGGGCCCAGACAACCTCCCTAGTCAATCGGGAAACTAGAAATTCCCAGTGTGCAGAGCCACACACTGGGAAGGGATGTGTCTGGCTCAATTTATCCTCAATCATATGATAAGTTAGTTAAAACTTGCCCTGAATTTGTCTGTTTCTATGGGAGACGTAACAGTTCCCTGCCTGATTGACACTGGGTCAATGGTGACCACCATCCCCGAGAGTTTCTTTCAAGAGCATTTTCATCATCTACAAAAGAAGGATTGTAGATGGCTTGGGCTTAAGGCCGCTAATGGTTTAGACATCCCCTATATTGGTTACCTAGAGTTGGATGTGGGGGTACTGGGGCAATGCATTCAGGGGAGGGGAATTTTAATTGTTAAAGACCCAGAGAATAGCACTCTTAAAGACCGTAAGCTTGTAACACCCGGGATACTGGGAATGAATGTAATTGGGGAATGCTATAAGGTCCTTTTTAAACAACATGGGTCACAGCTCTTTCATTCCCTCCCTGTGAAATCGGCGGCACCGGCAGCCCGACGTGCGTTGAGACACTGCGAACAGATCCAAGCCATTGTAAATGCACCAAAGCCGTTTAAAGTGAAAGTCCATGGGAAACGGGCAGTCTGTCTGGAGGCAGGAGCCCTAACCATGGTCCCGGTTACATGCCCCCAGCTTGAGTCCGTAGAGTTTTTGCTGGAGCCCTTGGACTTTGACGAGGAGCAATTGCCCGAAGGCCTACTAGTGTCCCCTAAACTGGTGCCGGCTAGAAAGGGTTGTCTATATGCACCTGTAGTGAATGTGGGTAACACAAAGGTATGGTTGTCCCCACGCCGTCCTATTTGTACTGTACTAGTGGTGGCAGCAGCTGTAACAGGAACCGCTGCCTCTATATCCGTCGACCCTTCATGGGAACAGTGTCAAGCTTATGTATCCACCCAGGAGGTAGTTGAGTGCTGCAGTGTTCCTGAGTTCATGGCGCCAGACTTTCCGGGGTTGACCCAGCAACAAGCGCTGAGGCCAGGGCCCTCCTTGTCCAGTATAGTAACATCTTTTCCCAAGGGGAGGGAGACCTAGGATGTACGTCCTTAATCAGCCATGAGATTCCCCTGTTGGACAATGCTCCTGTTCGACAGCCATATCCTAGAATTCCACCCTCCCAGTATGAAACTGTAAAAGCGCACATCCGACAGCTCTTAGATAGTAAAGTCATCAGAGAAAGTAGCAGTCCATATTCTTCCCCTATAGTCTTGGTGACTAAGAAGGATGGGAGTTTGCGCCTTTGTGTAGATTACAGGCAGTTAAATGCAAAAACCCGCCGTGACGCATATCCCCTTCCCCGTATCGAAGAATCGTTGGATGCACTTTCAGGAGCAAAATGGTTCTCCACCTTGGACCTTGCAAGTGGATATAACCAGGTGCCAATGGTGGAGCGGGATAAACCTAAGACCGCCTTCTGTACGCCTTTTGGCCTATTTGAGTTTAACAGAATGGCATTCGGATTGTGTAATGCACCTGGAACGTTCCAGCGCTTAATGGAGCGCATGTTTGGCGATTGCAGATACCTGTCCGATCTACTGTACCTGTCCAGCAGCATTTGGAAAGACTGGGAGAGGTGTTTTCCCGTCTGCAAAAACAGGGACTAAAAGTAAAGCTGTCAAAATGCCGTTTCTTCCAGCATCAGGTTAGTTACTTGGGGCATGTGGTCTCCGCTGAGGGAGTTGCCACAGATCCCACCAAGATAGAGATGGTTAAGGAGTGGAGACGCCCTGGACATCTGGCTGAATTACGATCTTTCCTGGGTTTCGCGAGCTATTATCGCCGCTTCGTGGAGGGATTTTCAAAGCTGGCAGCCCCGCTCCACCATCTGGTAGGAAGACTCAGTGGACCTCGAAGGAAGGGAAAGACCCCCCCAGTTCCTCTGGCCTCATCCTGGGATGAAGGATGTGAGCAAGCATTTCTGTCTCTGAAGGAACGACTCACCTCGGCTCCAGTGCTGGCTTATGCCGACTTTAAGAAGCCCTTCATCTTGGAGGTAGATGCCAGCCACGGAGGTCTTGGTGCAGTCCTCTCCCAAGAGCATGAAGGGAAAGTACGCCCAGTTGCCTTTGCCAGTCGGGGACTCAGAGCTGCTGAAAGAAATATGGAGAACTATAGCTCCATGAAGCTCGAACTACTTGCGGTAAAATGGGCAGTTACGGAAAAGTTCCGTGAATATTTGCTGGGGAATCATTTCACAATCCTTACTGACAATAACCCCCTGAGCCATTTGCACACGGCAAAGCTGGGAGCAACCAAACAGCGGTGGGCTTCTCAACTGGCATCATTCAATTTTTCCCTCAGATATCGTCCGGGCAAGAGCAATCAGAATGCGGACGCCCTTTCTCGTCAGTATCTGGAACGCTTCGCCTTCGGGACAGAGGTCCCCGCGTTGGGCGCATTGACCAGCCTTGGTCCGACGCCGGCCATAGAGGGCCAATGCGAGGAGGTGGTGGCCTTACCTGGGCGTACACCTCAGGATCTCAGCTTGCTTCAGGAAGCTGACCCTGTCATCGGGCCCGTGAGGAAGTACTATCAAGAAGGGCGACGGCCAGGTGCAATGGAGCGTGAAGCGTGAAGGGGGAGGGGGGGGGGGTCCAGAGACTCTCCAGCTGTTGCTGCCTCAGTGCCTGCAAGCTGAGGTCCTACGGAGTGTCCACGATGAGCAAGGGCACCAAGGCCTGGAAAGAACACTCCAGCTACTCCGAAGCCGATGTTTTTGGCGCAGTATGACTAAAGATGCTGAACAGTGGTGCCAGCAGTGCCAGCGATGCGTTCTGGGGAAGGTCGTCCAGCCCAAGGTCCGTATGTATTGGAGCACGATGCAAGCCACTAGACCGAATTAAATCCTGGCTCTTGATTTCACTCTGTTAGAGCCGGCCAGTGATGGACGAGAGAATGTCCTGATTCTCACAGACATATTTACAAAGTACTCGCAGGCTGTCCCTACTAAAGACCAGAGAGCTCCGACTGTGGCCAGGGCCTTGGTGCAGCAATGGTTCCATAGGTTTGGTCCCCCAGCTCGTATACACTCTGACCGAGGGCGAAACTTTGAGAGCCTCTTGATCCAGCAACTGTGTCAGATGTACGGTATAAAAAAGAGCCGCACCACTCCGTACCATCCTCAAGGGAATGCCCAGTGTGAGCGGTTTAACCGCACCCTCCATGACTTGCTGCGCACACTACCTGAGACAGAGAAGTGTCGCTGGCCACATCATCTGCCTCAGCTCACCTTTGCCTATAATATTACCCCACACCAGACCACAGGGCATACACCATATTATCTGATGTTTGGCCACCACCCAAGATTGCCAGTCGACTTCTTGCTTGGTATCAGGGAGGCTGCTCCAGACACCAACACCCTAGAAGAATGGGTTGAAAAGCACCAGCAAAGTGTCAGGATGACGCATGAACATGTCCGGCAGAGATCAGAAGAAATGGCCCTCAGGCGGAACCAGAACCACAATGATCAGGTGAACGATGCCGGCTTCCAAGAAGGAGATTTGATCTATCTGCGGAACCATCCAGATGGGAGAAATAAAATCCAGGACTACTGGAACTCTGTGGCCTATCGAGTTGTACGCTGCCCTTCTGGAGCAGGAGCGGTATACACTGTGACCCCTGCAGATGCGGGTGGACCTGTTCGACAGGTGCATCGTTCTGAGATGCGCACCATCCCTATGGGATTGAGGCCCGGGCCAGGTGGTGTTCCTGGTCCAGCTTGGGAAGAGGAGACTCTCAAGGATTCTCCTGCCGGGAACGATAGTGATGCCCGAGATGTGCTCATTTGGTATGGGGCGGAACAAGAACCTCAAGCTGTACCTGCGCCCACCGGCACCTCAGCATCTGATGACATTGACATTGAGGATATGGCTGAGGTGCCTGAGGACAACATTGTGGCTGTGCGCCGTTCAGCGAGGTCTACGGCAGGGCAGCACTCCAATCTCTACCATCTACCCCGGCCAACTTGTGGCAGAAATGATGGTCCATCAGGAATAGAGGGTGAAGACTCCCAGGCATGAGGTGTCATCGTCGGGCCGCCGATTCATTTGGAGGGGGTGGATTGTAGCCTGTGAATTTCGGGCGCTCTATTTTCCCCCTCTTCTCCCTCTTTCTCCCTGCCTCTCGCTCACTTTCACTCTTTCCCGTATTGCTACGTCACCTAATGTGGGTGGGAGAGGTTGGCAATTAAGCGCAGGCAGGTGTATAGGCACCTGGGGTCCTCATGCCGGGAGCCATTCATGGTAGCTAGCTACTGACGCGTTGGGGTGCAGCAGTGTTCCTGGGTGCTGTTTGTCATGCGTCATTGTGTTACCGAGTGATTGCCAACGGCGCTACTGTTTTGTGTGGGTGCATGCGTTTCCAAAACACGTTTGGAAAGCCTAGAGTGACAAGCGTATAGAGAAGCGTCCAGTGACCCTGGTGAATGCGTGAAGCACGGAACACTGTCTACTCACCCAATCGCTAGCTTGCAAAAAGGTATGTTATGGTTTTAATTATAATGTGTTTGGTAAAAAGCAAAACGTGTAACAAAGTTATGTGCTTTATGGTCGCTGCTGAAAGAAGTAATGGTAGAGGGTTTTTCTCGCAGTAAATCTACTGGTTCACGTTTGATTAGGATCTAACAGTATGTAATTTATGGGTCTTGTGTTTGCCGTGTGTGCGCATGCATTTAGTAGCGATATGTAAATAGACTGAATGATTATGACTCTTAGGTGTATAGAGGACTCAACTGGGTCTCTTGTTTCTTTTTTTGTTGTTTGTTTGTTTTTATAGAGGCTACAGCAATCAGATTGTCGGCTGCTGTTCTCTTGAATGTGTTTGAATGTGTATATATACAGGTGCTGCTTCATAGACATTCTTATAAACATAAGTTATCTTTTTTTATTTGTCCATTATTGATGAATTGAGGAACATTAACACATCAGCAACTACCTCAACATTTAAGGCTATTGAGCACATAAACTTTTATGCTTTTATCAAGGTGTTGTTTAAGATACAGGTAACATGAATGCTGTCTGATGTTACAGGGGCAGAAGAGCACGTGTGTGTTTATCTGGTGGAGACTGGAGAGAGGGTGATGAAGGAATCCTGTCATCAAAGGCTTTGAGTATACTACAGAAATGAATAAAACATATATATTTAAATCTTAAGTTGTATTTTATTTTAATTTCAAAGAGTTATTTCAGCACTTTTCTGATTCTTGATGTCTGTGCATTTACTGCAGAGCTTCTGTGGTTGAGCCTTGATAAAGGACACACTGGTGGTGGTGACGGCTGCGGAGATCGAAGCAGAAACCTTCTGCTTATCAGTTCAGTGTTTAGCCCACTACACCACAAAAGTCATAAAGCTACAATACGAATAGCATGTAATTGTAAAAATATTAAATCAAATATGGCAAGAAATGGGATGCTGACAACATGAATTGTAAAACGTTTTAAGTAGTCATGCTGATGGAGACACACGGTTGTTTGGAGCAGACATCAGCAGTCATATTGTCCCGCACATGTTCTCCACTCGTGCTTCAAGGTTGTGGGGTTCAGGAGGGACATGATGGAGGGACATAATGGAGGGACATAATGGAGGGACATGATGGACGGCTAGGACAGGCGAAGGTGTTCACGGTGGTCAACTGCTTCATCAAGCTGTGTTGAGATGGCAGCAGATGTGGGCTTCACCGCCTGTAAATGTGTGATGGTTTGTTAGAACAATACGTTTGAATAAAGCTTTGTTTCATGGTGACTTATTCATTTGTGATGTTTACTTTTATTCATTCTTTTACTCATTAATTCATGTTTCCTATTGTTGTCAGTAAATAAAATATTTTATTAACTCATGCATTTATTCATTGCTTGACTGAAAATTGGTATTCACATTGGCTGCATTTGTCTAGTGTGTATTCATGCATCGCTATGTCATATGACAACAAGTTGCATTTTGCTTGTTTTACTAAAACAATATCATTTATAATTTACTAAAACAATAAAAAACAAAAAAAAAGTAATATAATTAAGTATTGGTCAGCATTTGTTATTAGTGGGCTAGCAATGCAATTCATTCTGGGGTAATCTTAATTTTGAATAGTGATAACTTACATTTTAAGAGTATAAAATCAACAGTGTTCTCCCAAGGTGAGATCTTCGAGCAGCTGAAAGAGGTCCTCGTTGCAGACTCTGAGGGAAACCGCACAGGTCGGGCTGTGGAGTTACTGATGCTTTGAGCTCTCACTGCACCTGTCACTCATAGGCCTATCTTTTATTTTATAATTACATGGTTGTATCTTTAACAATCCTAATAATAAAACAAATATCATGGGTTTGCATACATTATATACAAAGAAAAAACAATAACACGGTTAGATATCTTTGAATAATTCATCATAATACAATTAAATTTTATTTCATAAGCTTGAGGGATAAAACAGGAGTTAAATTTAAAAAGAAAAAGGAAAATATAAAGGAGATTTAGGCCAATTTTGCTTGTGGATGAAATGTTTTGCATTTAAAATAAAGAAATTAACAACATATTTAAGAGATCACGATTGTGGGTTTTGGTAAGGATAAAACTGGGTCCGATTAGTAGGGTTAATGACACAAAATAAATGGGCAGCTGTTTCTTCAACAAGCCCACAAAATGAGCAAGTTTAATCAATATTAAGATATTTATAGATCGATGAATTAAACCTGTCACTCGTCTTTCAAGTTGTTGCGCTTGAGATAACGTCGTAGGTCACATGACAACGTCAACATGGCGCATAAAGTGCGGATCGCATTCATACTTAACGAGATCAGGCAATATAGTACCTACTCTTTTAGAGCTTGTTAAGTAAGTACTTATTGAAAATGAGTACCTACTCAATGAGTATGTGGTTTCGAACGCAGCCACGGCACTAGGTGTGTTTGACATCGGCTGCGGCTGGATGCAACTGATCGGCGAGAGTAGCCGCGTGCAGGCGGGGAGGAGCTACAAACGAGAAGTGAAGTCGGACACTTTCTGCTTCCCGCAGTGACGCTCGCGCTGTGTTTGCATACTTTATCAGCTGAAGTGAAATAAATGCAATATTTGGCAATACACAGATGTTTCAGAGAAATTATTGTCATGTAATACTTCATGTACTGCTTAATACAGGGGGCCCTATTTTAACGATCTGAAACGCAAGTGTCAAAGCGCGAAGCGCAAGTAACTTTGTGGGCGGGTCTCGGCGCTGTTGCTATTTTCCCGGCGGGATAAATGGCTCTTGCGCCCGGCGCAAATCTAAAATGGGTTGGTCTGAAGTCCGTGAGTCCTGCACGGGTCCATTTTTGGATACCCGCCCCCGCCCGTACCCGCAAAGTTCAGCACCGGATCCGACCCGTCACCCGTGATAATATCAAAATGAAATCCGCACCCGCCCAGACCCGTTAATATTTGGCCCGTTACCCGATCCGTGCCCGCGATAAAATCACAAACGCTAAAACCATTCCAATTAAAGTGCTTTATTTTTTATCTTGCACCTCTCACAACATCACAACAGCGTCATGAATGGGCTGATGAAACAGGCTAAAGTGCGCTTAAATAGGCTATGGAACCTGATAACTATAGCCTACGAAAATAGACCTGTTAATGGAAGAAGAAAAAAACCTGAGCCTGTCGCTCACAAACAATATATTATAGGCTAGCCTATACTTGAGCCTGCTAGCTGATGTTCGCGTTTCTCCTCGAAGTTTGCAAGCCGCGAAGCCGCTTATGATGTTATTTTCCTGATCTCTTATTACACCCCACTTTCTCCACACATCCGATTTTGCCTTTAAAGACTCGTTGTCAACAATTGTATATACTCCACTCGCCAACTTTACTTTTACTTCATCCATACTCCTGCAACGCTCGCTTCAGCTAGGCTACGAGAAGCATCAACAAAAGTCGCACTGTCGCAGTGGTGGTGACGTGATGGGTCAAATGTCATGTCGTTGTTGCGTATGTGTAATGGTAATTTGGACAAATGTTGCACATATTTTTCACCCGCGCCACTACCCGCCCGCGAGGAGTTAATTATCCGCCCGCATCCCCGCCCGTGAATTTTAGGAATGTCACAATCCACCTGTTTTAGCCACTTTTTTGCGGGTACCCGCGGGTAACCCGTTGCAGGACTCTGGTCTGAAGTAGCTTCATTATTCATAGGTGTGGTTTGGGCGTAACGTGAATAAACAAATCAGAGCGTCATCCAACATTCCCTGTAAAAGCAGGTGCGCAAGTTCCATTATGGATTGCTATTATTATGGCGTATTTACCAGGCGCACGCCAGGAGCGGTTCACAGCCGAGGAGACTGATGTTCTTGTAAGAGCAGTGAAAGACAGAGAAGTTGTGTTGTATGGGGATGGGAGAAACCCACCCAAAATAGCGTCGGTTAAACAGGCGTGGGAGGAAATAGCCACAATTGTTTCATCAGCTGGCATCCCCAGGACGTCGCACCAGTGCCGCAAGCGCTACAATGACATCAGAAGACGGGGAAAGTCCAAGCTTGCCAGCATCAATCAGGCACGCCGTGTAACGGGAGGTGGATCTGCCTCTACTCAGGACCTGACGCCAGCAGAGGACATCGCTGCGTCCACCCTCACCGATTTTTTTCTTGACGGACAAACCAATTTGTTAGATGTCCTTATATACATATATGTCTTGCCAGAAGTTGCCACTATTGGGCAAACAGGTCTCCTTAATTATTAGACTACAATTAGCCTGAATAATTTGTAAGCTAGATTTATGCCTATTTTTTCACATCTTCGTGGCACACCACAATGATTTCCGTCATCTCATGTGTTAATATTTTTTAGTGTAACAATTTATGATTTGCAAAAATAACTGTTGCATCTGTGTAGATTACATGAGCAAAGTGTATGCGCGTTGTGCACGCTATACATTATGGTCAAGCATGCACCCTTAAAATAGCATAATGAACAACGCGCAACGCGCCACTGACTTTAGACTAGGTTTTTTCTGGTCAGTGGCGCAATTGTTTAATGGAACAGCAAAATAGCACCAGGGATTGTTTGCGCCGGAACACGCCTCCTTTTTTGCGCTGAACCGCCCAGGTAGCGCAAGTTCATTCACTAGTTTAGCGACGTGCTTCTGCGGAGGGAAAAGCGCGCTTTGCACGGGTGCAAAATAGGAATGACACATGCGTCGGTGTACAAAGTCAATTGCGCTGGGTGCAAGATAGGGCCCAGGGTGTGTTTGTAGAAGAATACATTTCAATATATAAACCGACACTATCAATGAAGTGGGGTCTATGTTTTTAATCACTTCTATTTTGATAAACATGACAACATAACATCGCGACTACATGAAAGGAGGTTTTACTGTTATAAAAAACAGATTTGTGCGCATTAGTGGAGCTGAAGGTTTTAGAATAAACACGAAACACACGTGATCGCTGTCATGCGGTGAATCTGGCCAATCGTAGTATGGCTGTGTCGTCATCAGAGCCCCTGCAGCCGCTCTGGAGAAACTGCATCGGCTGTATTAGCCGGCTGCTCTCGAATCGCTCTCGCGGCACTTTGTTGACATACGTCACTGTCACGTGGCGTCGGCGCTGCCTCAAGTCGGACAAAATTTCTAACCGGCATGCACTGCTTCAAGTCAGCTGCCGATTGGTCTGCGCATCGCTGGGTGAAGTCGAACAAGCCTATTGTCACGCCAGGCTCCCACGTCACACAATCACAGCGCAAGCCTTCCCCTGAGTACTAAACATGCACACCTGCATCCCATCAGCACGGCAATCACCCACAGTACAAAAGACAAGCACACACTCATATTCACTGTCCGTCTCGTTTGTAAAAGGTACTTACCCTCTTTGCTTACTTCAAGGACTTCCATACGATACCTACCTTCTTCCTGTGTTACCTCCAAGTCTCCATTGTGTTCCATCGTCGTGTGTATCTTCAGTGTCTCCTCTGCTCCAAGCCTGTCTCCAGCGTTGCACCATCTGCAAGTATAAGGACTGTGTTATCCAGGATCTCATCACCGAACTCCCAAGAATTACTGCACCACTCACCTGCACTTCCATTCACTCTAATGGACTGCTCAATAAAACTTCCCTAACCTGTATTTCTTGTCTCCACCCCTTCTGTACCGTAACAGAAGACAACCTTCCCCACAACCAATGAGCACCAGTATGAGCACCCCGGATCCCTTCCAAGCACTTGTGGATGCTGTCCGTTGAGCACTTCCGTCCAACCCACCAGCACCACCACCAGCGATCACTTCCGTCAGCACCACCACTATTGTGAACCTAACTGCTGCCGGTGTCACCCTTCCAGTATGTGCCCTTTTCTACTCTGGGTCAGCCGGCAACTTCATCTCTGGCGCCCGCTGCCTTCAGCTCTCAACGAGCCTCCAAGCTGCCTCCCCATCGGTCATGGGACTGTGCCATCGATCTGCTTCAGGGTGAGTCAGTGCCCCGTGGTAAAATATATCCTCTGTCACTTCCGGAGGAGAAGGCCATGGAGGAATACATCCAGGAGGCGCTCGACCAAGGATACATCCACCCGTCTACCTCCCCTGCTGCTTCCAGATTCCCGTTGGGCACTGTTCTTTACTAGATTAAATTATACCATTTCCTATCGCCCAGGACCTAAGAATGTGAAGGCGGATGCCCTTTCCCGTCTCTATAACCCTGAAGAGAACACTAAGAGAACTGAACCCATTCTTCCTGTGAAACTGTTCGTGAGTCAACATCGCCCTCCTCCAATGTCTCCACCAACACTCTGGGGGTCAATGAAACCCTCTCGCTGCTGAAGGAGCGCTTCTGGTGGCCCAACATGGCATCTGACGTCAGAAGGTACATGAGGGGATGTAAGGAATGCGCTATCTCAAAGCCCTTGACATCTTGCCTCCGGCAAACTCCATCCTCTGCCTGTTCCCAACCGTCCATGGTCACACCTAGGAGTAGACTTCATCACAGATCTACCCGTGTCGAATGGCTGTACCTGTATTTTAGTGGTCATTGATAGATTTTCCAAGTCATGTCGTCTGATTCTGTTGAAAGGACTACCTACTGCTATGGAAACTGCTGAACTAATGTTTAATATGATTTTCAGATACTACGGAATCCCTGAGGATATCGTCTCAGACAGAGGACCACAATTCATCTCCTGGGTATGGAAATCATTCTTCTCGCTCCTAGGTGTAACCGTCAGCCTCTCCTCTGGGTACCATCCACAGACCAACAGACAGACAGAGAGGAAGATCCAGGAGATCGGTCGGTTCCTCCGCACCTTCTGTCATGGCCACCAGTACTCCTGGAACCAGTTCCCGGGTTGGGCCGAGTACGCACAGAACTCCCTACGTCAGTCAACCACCGGTCTTACTCCATTCCAGTGTATGCTCGGTTACCAACCCCCATTGTTCCCCTGGTCCGGGGAACCGTCTGATGTCACATAGATCGACTACTGGTTCCGGGAGAGCAAGAGGGTCTGGGACTCCGCACATCACCAGCTTCAACGGGCTCTGCGCAGACCCAAGAGGACAGCCGACCTTAGTCGCTCCAACACACCCACTTTCCAGCTGGGTCAGAAGGTCTGGCTGTCCACCAGGGACATCAAGTTGCGTCTGCAATGCAGGAAGCTCAGTCCCAGGTTCATTGGCCCTTTCCCATCGTGAAGCAGATCAAACCAGTCACGTACCAACTCCCTCCACACTACAGAATTCATCCCACATTCCATGTTTCCCTGTTAAAGCCTCACTTTCCCTCTGTTTCTGTTCCCACAGAGCCTGGCGTAGCCGAAGAAAGCCGCTTACCAGGTCAACGACATCTTGGACTCCCGGTGCCGTGGTGGCCTCCTCGAATACTTAGTGGACTGGGAAGGCTACAGTCCCGAGGAACGCTCATGGGTACCAGGAAACGACATTCTCAGTCCTTACCTGCTTGAAACCTTCCATGCCTCTCATCCCAACAGACCTGCACCTAGAGGCAGAGGCCGACCACCACAACGTCGGGGTCCTCGGCCCTCAGACCTCAGGAGCGGGCCGTGGAGGGTGGGGGGGTGGTAGTGTCACAGTCACGCCAGGCTCCCACGTCACACAATCACAGCGCACGCCTTCCCCTGAGTACTAATCACACACACCTGCATCCCATCAGCACCACAATCACCCACAGTACAAAGGACATGCACACACTCACATTCACTGTCCGGTCTCGTTTGTAAAAAGTACTTACCCTCTTTGCTAAGGGGAGCGCGAGACACAACCTAACGCAGGGTTAGTTGTAACACGCATGGTTTAACACTTTCCACACATGCCAGGATGGCAACTTAGTGTATTTACTAGTAGCCATATAAACATTATTTAGAGAAAAATAGTGCCAAAATTAAAAAGTCTTTGGAAGATATCACTGAACATTTATTTAACCATAGCAAAAGTACATTTCTTACTTAAGTTTATTTTTCATCTCTATATGTTGTGTTTATTTAAAATAAGACAAGCCCGATATTATTGTAATCTTATCTGTTATTTAACAGTTGAGATCGTTCTTTAATGCTGATCTAACAGCAGAAGACATGATCTGCGGTTTAAATCCTAGTTGTTGCACAGATGGGGTGCATTGTAACACTGCGTTACAATGTGCCCCTATTAGAAATATGCCATTATATTCTATACTTTTATGAATTATTTTGAGAAACCATGAGAAAAGGGTGAGTAATGACTGAGTCAATGTTAAGAAATTATTCATTATGTTTTTAACTATGCTGTATAGATGTATTTGGCGCCGTGTTTGTTGTCAAACTCAAAACTTTGTATATTTTGAATGATTCAAAAATGCAATTTTAAACATTTTGTTTTAAAAAGTTAATAATTGTATTTTATTGACAAAATATTTAAGTTGGTCTTGGATATTTTTTTGATTATATCATAACATTTAAGCTGTCATTTGGTAATGTTACAATGTACCCCACCTATGGGGCATGTTGTCACATTTCACTTCATTATTAGGCAAGGCAAGGCAAGGCAAGGCAAGGCACACACACACACACACACACACACACACACACACACACACACACACACACACACACACACACACACGCGCGCGCACGCGCACACGCACACTCACTCACTCACTCACTCACTCACTCACTCACTCACTCACTCAATGCTTGACAGAACAGATACAGCATGGCCTTTGGGGAGGGAAAGCAATAGTCACATACTCTGACTATGAATGCAATTTGCTGAATTGTGCCCATATGATACATTGTTTTTTACATTTTATTTTTTGTATTTTAGACATTATAAAAAACTTGTTTTGCTCTGCTACCCTATTCAGATATAGAGTTCCCTCTGATATTTTTAGGATAATATAGTTATTTATTGCTCAAATATATAAGGAAATAGGGTTACTTTATTTAGTTGGTCTCCTTATATATGTTGCACCTAAATCAAACTCTTTAGAGTATTAGTAGACTGGCAGGGGAAGGGTTAATAGACGAATGGGTTATGGTTAGAATTAGTTGACATATACTTGCAAAGTTATTTTATACTCAGTAGAATGTCTGGGGCAAACAATTAAGAAATAAGCATGATCCTGAATATGAAACCCCTCTCAGACTTTATGGTTTTGTTGTAGTAATATTTCACCATTAAGACAGGAATGACTTTGGTATATCGGAATTAAAACGTGCTTAAATACAACGGTTTATAACTTATGTCACACAACAGTGGATGACATTCTAAGTCTACAAATAAAGTACCCAGAAGCACATTATTTCGTTCTGAATCTTTGGAACAACATGTGATCAAAAAATTCAACCTTGCAAGCAGAATCTTAAGCAGAATCATAAATGATAAGTAATGTTGCTTGTTTTATCATACATAAAAACACTTTTTTTGGAATCCCCCCCATAAAAGATTCTATATACAATCCTAGAGTTCTTGACTCAATTTTAAAGAAACTTATGCCGCAAAGGTTCTGGATAAATGATTACATAATGATGATTGCATAACCATAACACCATAACAGATCACTCTAGTCTAGACACATGCATTTTCTACAACGCTGCTTTGAAACGATACGTATTGTGAAAAGTGCTGTAAAAATCAATGTGAATTGAATTGAATTGAATTGACATTGAAACAAAAGAATGTGGGGAAAACAACTGCATGTGACTACATACTATTGGAATGCAATGATAACACATTCAGAAAATAATATATAAAACAATTAATATAAATATATCAAAATATATTATAAGTTCTATATATATAAAATGTAATTTATCAGTATCAGCATCAGTATGGTCTCATCAATCTTCTCTGTATGTCTTTTAAAAATATTTGTCCTTGTCTTATTCAAGGACAAAACCCACTCCGGCCTGTGGGAATTACACACACATACAGATCCCTAAATGATTCATGAGCATTTGAATAATCAGGGAATTATATATAAGCTTAAATCAACTCTGATCTGCTTCATTGACATTTACTCTGTTCGGTAAGTCAGTGCTGGTGTGATGAACAACATGTTTCCTGTCTGGACTCTCAGCTCTCTGATCCTCAGCTACACTCTTGCGTCTCCCATCTTCAATAACTCGAGGTAAGATATTGACAAGTTGTCCAAAAAAGAAAAAAAAGAAAAAGAAAAAGGAGCACATTATTTTTCATACGTGTGATGTATTTGTTTTTAGCAGAGGCTCTATGGAGACTTTTCCCAATATCACAGAGATTATGGAATACAATAAGACCAGATTTATGGAAAATATGGAGACTTTTCCCAATGTTACCGAGACCAATCAGACCAGGTAGGCTATAATGCACGCACGCACACACACACACACACACGCACGCACGCACGCACGCACACACACACACACACACACGCACACACACACACACACACACACACACTTGACAGAACAGAAACAGTGTGAATGAGTTGAGATGAGATTCGGACAGAGATCCAAGAAATGGAGGAACATGAGCATTATCCTGAATAAGAGAATCCCAGTGCTTTCTTTATCAGGGGCACCGCTAGCCATTTTTGGCCCTATGAAAGAATATGATGTTGGGCCCCCTACCGCACCAACCTAGCTATCCAAAATCTTTGTCTGCAATTTAATAATACTGACCAATTAAGCTCCGCTCGCTCAACCCAGAATGCCCCAATTGGTTAATGAAACATTGATTAAAATTAAGATACAATTTATACAAAACTAAATTCCCTTTAAAGAAAGGCTTTCTACAAAACAAAACTTAATGATGTGATCACAATAATTTCTGACCCACTCTATGTCTCCAGGCATTGAGCATCTTATGTGTCCTTTCTCACTCATGCTGTTCACTTTTCAGCTTCTTTCAAAAAATAACATTATAATATTTAAACATAAATATAAAACTAAATACCTTTTCTTAATGGCTACAACAAGTATAGTAGCCTACAGTACAGAGAAATGTCATGTTGGATTGGGATTTTTTTACCCGTGAGCGTGAGTGGTTCGTGAGTGGAGCGTTTTGCTGGATTTTGCCGGAAATGCAGAAATAAGCAATAATTAAGTTTTATTTGTAACTCTTTGGTAGAGTATACTTTTATCATTTCTATTACATTACTACTAGTACTGTTACTACTAATAAAACCAGTCTCTGGGGGCCCCAAAAGTGCGTGGGCCCTTAGAATCGTCCTAACTTCCCCCCCCTTAGCGGCGCCCCTGTTCTTTATGGTATTCTTTCACCAACAGGAATTTTTTTGTGCATTTTTTTGCATTTCAATATCATAATATGCTCAAATTCTCTCGTACATGTGGTGCTCCTGTCTTTTGGTAATTTTCTTAATAAATAACACTTTCATTGAGCGTTTACATGGAGCAGTAGCCACGTTTACATGCACACTTTTTTGTCATTCCGATTAAAATCATTCAGATTGAAAGATTCGGTGGAATGTTTACATGAGACGTTATCTAAACCGATCTGGTGTTTAACTGTGCTGACTTTCAGTCGGAATCATTTTGTGACATACGCACACAGTTTGTCTGCCACATCATCATTCGTAACGTTAGAATCGTGGATTAATAGTCCTTGGTCATTTTTATATTTATTTATTTTTCTGTGGGCGGACATCCAGTAGTTTAACCTAATTTGTGTCCTATACAATAGCTATTTCAACAGCTGTGAATGATGAATGCGGAATCAAAATGAATTCAATTCATTTATTTTGAAAAACACAAAATTAACTATAAAATGCACCCAAATTATTAATAAAAACAGGATGTATGGTGAAACAAGAATGAAAGCATTTAAGACGTGCTCAGCATCATTACTAGTACTAAACGCATAGCTATTTCAGATGATTAAGGAAAGATACCATAATCACAAAGGTATAACAAAAGTAATTAAAGTAGACTGTGGGTAACATTAATGTTACTTAACCAATTTGAAGCAGTTGTTTAACCTTTTTTTTATATCTAACTTAGCGATAATTAAAATGTCGACACATCCTCTCCAGCAGCTTGAATGTTCCCCGTTGCAATGGCAACTCTCAACAGCCACCAGGACTTATAAGTTACAGTTTTATAAAAGCTATTTATTATTTGTTGTAAAGTGCTAGAATCACCTCAGATAAATTCTTCTGTCAGGCGCAGCTAGGCGAAGCCTCGGACAAACGCTGTCTAGATGAGATGCTTTAGCCAGGCTATGTCTGTGTCATTATTCCAACATTATGTTCATAACATGTTACAAAATAAAAAGTTTAATACCTCAGAAAAATTTACTTTCCTCTCTTGTCAACTCTTCAGTTGTGGAGGCGCGCGCTATAGCCTATATCACGTCACAGAAAGACATGCACTCAAAGTAATCGGATCAGGTCGTTTATATGGAGGAATTTTTCGTTTGATCGGTTCATGAAAAGGTTTATCCCACCCCTCTCAAACCGATCATTTTTATTACGATTGAGGTTTTTATATGGAGCATTTTCATTCGGATTGGACTTTTAAACCGATTACAGTGCTCCATGTAAACGCACCTACTGTAATCGATTTAAAAGTCCAATCCGAATGAAAATGCTCCACATAAACACCTCAATCGGAATAAAAATACCCAAACCGAATGAAATTGTAATCGGTTTAAGAGGGGTGGGATAAACCTTTTCATGAACCGATCAAACGAAAAATTCCACAGTAGGTGCGTTTACACGGAGCACTGTAACGGGGACATTCAAGCTGCTGGAGAGGACATGTCGACATTTTGTTTCTCGTAAGTTAGGTATAAAAAAAAGTTAAACAACTGCTTCAAATTGGTGAAGTAGCATTACCCACAGTCTACTTTAATTACTTTTGTTAATATTCATACCTATGTGTGGTATCTTTCCTTAATCATCTGAAATATCTATGAGTTTAGTATGCTGAGCACTTTTTGAATGTTTTCATTCATGTTTCCATTAATGTTTCACTGTATATATATCCTGTTTTTATTAATAATTTGGGTACATTTTATTGTTAATTTCGTGTTTTTCAAAATAAATGAATTGAATTAATTTTGAGTCTGCATTCATCATTCACAGCTGTTAAAATAGCCATTGTATAGGACATAAATTCGCGTCTGAAACCCGAGATGAAAAATTTGAACTTTGGCGTCAATTCGCGCAGCGTTAACCAATCAGGAGCCTGCTTTCTGCTGTCACGTGGCAATGTGACGTGATGAGAAACCCTGCATAATTTAAAAATACTACTATTGTGTCACAAAATGTAGTTTTAAGACTTTTTCAGGTGAGAATGTAGTTGTTTAAAGCTCAAATGTGTGGTTCATTTATAAAGAGAGCACCTATTTAAAAAAAAAATCTTGCTTTTTTGGAGTTGTGAGATCCAGGCGATCACTGGACGCTCAGCGCTCATTAACCCCGGCGAGAGCAGCCTTTCCTCGGCCAGTCCTTCTGACGTCTGATGTCTTTTATCGTCTTGTGTATATCTAATGGGTGATCTTTGGTGTCATGAATCTATAATTTGTTGTCTGCCAAATCGTTTTGACTGAGGGCAAAGAGAAGTTTCATAACTTATTTTTTTTAGGATATTTAAATATACATGCAGTGAAGATAATGTAGGAGTTGCCTGGACCACATTTGTGTGGCTATTAATGATTCATATATTTTTTAATGAAAATGAAAAGAGGCAGAGTGGTGTTTTATGACATATTTCTCAAACACTCAGTTTATACGCGCGTCGAATTCGCTGTGGACACGCGAATGGATTCAAAATGTTTAAGTGTCCAACTAGACGCGGTAGACACGATTTTGACGCGTTTGGTGTGAACGCAGCATGACGATACAGATCCACTTTTGCGGCCCGACTGAAACGTGGTGTTGTGACGCTTCCGCTCATATGTTGATGGCCGTTCCTCAAGTTTACCGCTATGGGCGTGCTTTTGAGCCAGCAGGGAATGAAAAACAAAGGACCAGCGAGAGACTTCCCTCCGTCTCCATGTGCTCTACTTCTATTGGATAGTCGCGTCGCGTTTAACGGATTCATTTGCATAAAGTTGAGCTTCGTCCAGCTTTTTTGACGCGCAGCATTTGTTCAAATGCAGCGCTGCCTTCCCGGAATGCTTTGCGGGCGCGTTAAAGTCGCATGACGTCACCCATTGGAATAAAGTGGAGTGCGGCGCGACAGAAGTGTTGCACGGACAAGTGGATCAGCACCTTGAGACAGCTTGCTCACGTCACATCTATGTCGTCAAGCTTAGTCTGAGGCTGCACAGAACGCTCAGCCATCACGAAGTGAGTGCTTCTAATTGACTTCACTTGTCTCCATTGAAGTCTATGGGGTCGCTGTGTCCATTTCTGGTTTGGTTACTGGCATTTTGTGAACCGTTTGGCGTTCCATACAGAATCGCGCCGCGCGATACGCGTCTATCACGCCGTAGGACCTCCAGACGCGCGTCAACGCGACTTTCCATTGACCTAACATTGAAATCACTCGCTCCTGACGCTCTATTCGCATTTGGTGTGAATGCAGCATTACGAATCTATTGCGGCAGACAAATTGTGTGCGCATGTCACAAAATGATTCCGATTGAAAGTCAGCCCATTTAAACACCAGATCGGTTTGGATAACGTCTCATGTAAACAGTCCACCGAATCTTTCAATCGGAATGATTTTAATCGGAATGACAAAATAGTGCGCATGCAAACGTGGCTAATGTTTTAATTGAACTGATTTGTCATATCTTAATGCTATATGTAATTGCACGTATGTTGACGTATGATACACAACATTGTATTACTATCGTCTTGCGATCAAAGAATTCAACCTCGCAAACACATTCTGAATCTAAATAATTATGAATTTGTGTGTGTCTTGTTTTGTCTATGTGGCTTGATTGTTTGTTAAATTATTGTTAGTAAAAAAAGATTAAAAGATTGTTAGTAAAATTGACCTGTTTATTTTGTTTGTGTCCTTTTAGGATAATCTTTCTCTCTTACTTTCACATGCCTGGGTGAGAATTTATAATTAACATGACAAGACTGAAATGTAAATGTATGTTTATGAATGAGTTTATGTCATTCAATTTCACATAAGTAGGCCTACAATACAATTAAGCATGCAAGATTCTTCCTGGTAGCTCAATTTCTTGGTGCCAAATTTCCAAGCCATGCTAATATTTATCTGTACCTTACAGCTGTCCATTTGGTACCTGTGCCTTGCAGAAACTGGCTAACGATATGCAGAATGGGGATGAGAAAGCAGGAAACACCGCACAGGACCCATTTGGGCCAGGGAAAAAATAAGAGATGCAGGAGAAAAAGGAGAACAACTTTTGTTTTTAGAAAAGAGCAAATAAATGTATGTCTAATGTCATCTCTTCGCACCAATGAAGAATAAAATAAATTGTATTACTATCCATTGACTTATTTTCCTTTCTTTTTTTTAAATAAAAAAAATGCATCTAAAAATGAATCTGTGCAGCTAAATGCTCGTAAGTACAGAAAAATATGGATCCAAGTAGTAAAACCTATCTAGGCTGCATATTTTAATTATTTCAATTACTGTAAATGGAAACAAAAGATTGTGGAAAAATAAATCTAAAGCTGCAACTGCATGCGACTACCAGAAGAGGGCACCATATTTATATATAACATTTCTGAACGTGTATGTTACAAACAATATATATATATATATATATATTTATAGTGCATGTCTATGACTGATGCCCTCTAAGCAGTGGCACAGCTGGCACCAGAGGACATTTCACCACTTTATGTGCACACAGCTCAACTGTATCAATCTCCTCTGGTGGACATGTTTTATGACACAATTTAAAAGCTGTACAAATAAACAGTATAACAGTGAAGCGGACAAGCTGTGTTCTAAAGGGCTCATAATAAGAAATGAAGACGTAAAACGTAATTTCATTGAAGTCTTTATTGAAAAAAAAAAAAAAAATACAAAGGTAATTGTGACTTTATGCAGCATCTCATAAGTGCAACTTTATATCTAATAATTGTGACTTCATATCTTATAACATTACTTTATATGTCACAGTCGAAGCTTTATTTCTCCTAATTGCGATATTATATCTCACAGTTGTGCCTTTATATCTTACAATATGATAATTCAGAATAGCAACTTTAAAAAAAAAAAAATTTATTTCTTGGAAATGCAATGTAGCTATCCCATTTTAAACACCACTGTTCAGAAAAGGAAAAAAAGCAACCAAAAATCAAGAAATTTGGTAAGTACATGTATAGCAATCTTAAACCATTTAAAATCACAATATGGCTGTAACAATAAGGTAAATGCCTAATTTCAAAGACAGAAGATCACACAGGGCATCACGGAAAAATGATAACATTCGAGATTTACGAGAAAGAGCACTGTCAGAGAATGAGTTTTGGACGATTAGTTCCACCCCCTTTCCAATCTTCTGAGCAATTCCAATAATTCTGCTGCCACTCACACCCTGAGTACCAGGGAAGAGGCCAGCAGATTTAGTGAATATTGAGATCTCAGAAGGGAAAGACAGCATTATCTGCGATTACTTTTTGTTAATCAGAGGTTCTTCATCATCAGAGTCACTCGTCAATCAAAGGTGAATGTGACATTTCATTGTTGCTCATGATTATCAGCTTCCTACAAAGGAAAGGAAAGAGGCCTCAGATGGTTTATGTGTGTCCTTGAAAGAGCTATTCCAACAATATGTTCATCCTCTGCAAAGGACACACACACACACACACACGCACACGCACACGCACACGCACACGCACACACACACACACACACACACACACACACACACACACACACACACACACACACACACACACACACACACACACACACACACACACACACACACACACACACACACACACACACACACACACACACACACACACACACACACACACACACACACACACACACACACACACACACACACACACACACACACAAGCAACAGTGTGGATGCTCTACTGTGTTGTTGGCCTATGGTGGTTTGCTGGTTTTAAGATGGTTTAGCTGGATTCCCATTGTCTACATTCACACATTTAGTGTTTGGGATTTAAAAACCTATTTAATAACAGGGACTCTTGAACTGAACTAGTGAACAATGCAAATCCCTTTTTTTGTTCTCATTATAGCTGTGGTGGCCTGATGTGAACAGCTGGAGATTTTGAACAAGGTCACTGAATCTGAAAACGCAGCATTAGAGGTTACTGAAATCCGTTGCCTTGTCTGTTGCACATGACTGGCTAATGTTACCCAAATTCACTCTATCCTCGTCTATTTTATATCCTAGCATGCATTTTTGGTTTGCTGCAGATATACAGCCCCCGAATCCTTCAAGGCAGCATTCCAGCTAACATTCTCAGAACTTTGGCTAACGTTCGACATGTATGTGGCTGGGCAATGATGTCACCTATTGAATTGTTCTTGTTAGTGTCTGCCTTGGAGTCCCGCTCGGAGCAGGGCAAGTACCAGTTGCATTGTGACTTCTCCTACAACAACCGTCAAATCAAAAACCAATAGGAACACAGAAACTGATGCTGATAATTTTTTTGTTTATGAAATTAACGTGAGACAATTACCACTTGTTTTTGTTTGCTAGCCACCATTACTGTCCTTCATGTAAATGCAGCTCACAGTCACTGAACGTGTCATGGATTGATATAAAACTCCGGAGAGTCTTTTTACGTGTCCATTTTTAACATGCCTTGACTGCCGTACACTCTGACATTGATCACAACTGAGAACATACATGTTACATGGCTTAAAGCAGGGATCATATTTGTGCAGTCTGACAAGCAACAGTCAAAAAGGACTATTATGAATCAGTGTACACCTGGTTGAATATTCGTCTAACATTTTTTAAATGTTACTACTTGTTTAGATGGTTCCCTTTTGTAAAACGAAGAAAAAAGTTTTGAAATTAATGTTTAAGAAAATGGGTGTTTTATTCAGAACTAATGTTTTCATAACTCAATGGGAACGACCAAAATCTGGTGACCCTGCTGAGCGATTAGCAATGTTTCCTTGCATGTTACCTTTTCTTGTACTCCTTTCATTCTTTTAATCGTTGCTTTCAGTAAATCTATATAGTCTGATAGATTTTAATGGTTTGGATTACTTTTCCTCTGTGGCAAACAACAGCTTTTCATGCCACAGTAAGGTCACCACAAAGTGGATTAAGACAAAGTGGCGGTCTCATGCTGTGCTACGAAAGTGGATGACTGCCACACACACACACACACCTACTCACATACATTCACCACTGAATTTTGGAGTTGCACTTTACACCCAGCAGGCTAATTTCACGTCATTACCGAAAATGCAGATGTTCAAAAGACGTTCAGTGCTTTTGAATGCGGCCAAAAAGTGAAGGAGAAACCGATAAGCAGAACTTTCTGGATGTTTTTTTCCACTCACCCACTCCCACACACATTTCCTCTCCATTGCTGTTTTTCTGTAATCAAGGTTTGTTAGTTTCAGATTAAAATTCTAATCATTGCCTCATTATGATGCCTTATTGGCCAATCACTTGAGTCATTCTAAATTCCTCCGTGTTTAAAAATAAAATAAGCCTTGCCTGGTCGATTGTCCTCATCATTGTCGTCTCATCATCAGTCCATCCTTCACCCCTTATCTTCATCATTCACTGCCTGATGGAACAGTCAATGTAGGCTGATCATTAGGGGTTATAATGAGAGTGTACCTGTCTCTGCTCACAGCCACCGACCTGCTTCTGTCCGCTTTGACTCACTGGAGACCTCTTCATTTTCTAAAGAACAAGCCAACCCTCTCTACACCCACGCTGGTCCAGAGTGCACAAGCCTCTGTCATTATGGATGTGTGTTAGATGGTAATTTGTCATTGAGCAGAGGTTTCTTATCCAAAACAACTTACACTACACTGACACTAAAGGTAGGGTAGGCAATTTCGCAGAGGCAAGCAATAGCAAGCTAGCTTTGTAAGCATAAGATCCCACCCTCCCTTCATTGGGCTACGCTCGCCAAAGCCACGTCTCCTTCAAAACACATGAACATGCACATTCAGAGCAGAGTCTGCAAGCATCTCGAGAGACAGCGTTAAATTACCTCATGTCTCAAAGCACATAACATTACAATAATAATGAATGTAAACAACTTAAATAGCGCTGATTTGTACCACCTAACTGCTGCATATTCATTGCAGCTTTGATAGTGTTGCCACAGAAATGCATAAATCTGAGTCTGAGGACATGAACAACTCCGGGTAGAACGTCACAGGTTGCTATCTCGTAATTAAGGTTATGACATGGCACACTGTAAAAAAAAATTGGGGGGAAAAATTGTGTAAATTGATCATTACATATTGGCCCAATAAATGACTTCCAAATAATTATCGCCATGCAAAAAGATGCATTGTACTAATCATAGCTTAAGGTCTTCACTAAAAATTAAAATTGTATATTCACCGAACATATTTAATTGTGCTCAGTCAATCTATGAAGTCGAAGTGAAAAATCCATGTTGGCTGAACAAGTCCTCCGTCCGAAAAACGGTATACGCATGCGCAAAATGCGCTTGAAAAAAACCGTTTGTGTGGAGATTTCAAACGCGGAGACGCGGGAGCGGCAGTGCGAGCGGAGCCGAACCAGCAGGTGCTGAAGACCGAGACACATTCCCAAGAGAATAGAGATATTCATCTCACAAAGACTTTGGTGAGTATTTAGCACTGAAATTATTCTCCAGAGTTTTGCTTTATGACCGGGTATGAAGTTTAAAAGACATTTTGTAGAATCACGAGTTCATGCATTCATTGTTTTCATGAGTGTGTTCTCGTTTACCACATAATTATCTAATGGTAGCCTGTAGCCAATAGTTTTATTTTCCTCATGTCTTATATGTCTAAAACAATAGGTAATAAGGAAATTAAGTCATTTGTGTGAAATGTACGGCATGCGACTGTTGAACACGGTGCATTTGGCGTCGGCCTCTTTCTGGGCTTAAGTTATTGCCTTTTAATATTAAACACGTCAAGCTCGTGATTTTCTTATGTCCATTCATTCGTCTCATCCTCATTAATGAAGAAACTTCTGTTCTGTCTCCTGCCAGATGTGATGTAGGGGAGCTTTGTCATTAATGTTAGTTTTTATTTTTATTTGCAGGTTTTTAGCTTGCCGTGCCGTGTTTTCTTCACCACAACAAGACATCCTGTTATGCAGAAGACTTCTTGAATGTATTCAGAGTTTTTCCTTATTGAAAATAAGGTATTTTAACCCAAATATCCTGTGTTGGAATTTGCTTGTTAATAAAGTAATGTGATAAAATGTCAACCCTGTTGTCTGTTTCTGTATTTTGCTGAATATATTTATGTTTTTAGTCATTTTTGTCTTTTGGGACAGTGAGAAATAAACAATTGTTACTACAATTTAAAATATTTAATTGGACCAACCACACAGTTTCGCTGTAAAACATTTCTCCAATTCAAAAATTTCTAGTGACTGATCACATCTAAATTTTTCCATTTGGCCAACTAAAAAATTTAGATGTGATCGGTCACTAGAAAATTTTTAATTGGAGAGGTCTGACATTTTTTACAGTGTTGGTAAATTACATTTTTCCATTAGCTCAACATATTTCTAATTGAGCCCATGTTAACAGGGTGTTGCCACAATGGATAAAATTCAATTCACAGAAATTCAATTTGGCTAATTGAAAATTTTAGATGTGACCAGTCACTAGAAAATTTTGAGTTGGGAAGATTATAAATTTTTTCCATTGGCTCAACATATTATTTCCAATTGAGCCCATGTTAACAGGCTCTTGCAACAATTGATAAAATTACATTTACAGAATTTCACTTGGGCCAATTGAAAACTTTAGATGTAAACAGTCACTAGAAAATTTTGAGTTGGGAAGATTATAAATTTTTTACAGTGCATTAATGCAGCATAAACTGGTTGTTTTGGTTCAGGAGGAACTGTAAAAGGCGTCTGCTGTTTGTTTGTGGCGCTCGGTGACCGTCTGTCTACAATTGTGCGGAGATATTCAAATACTACATGGTCTCACTCCAACTCGTCACACATTGACGGCCTGTTTTAACACACAGGGTACCCCTTTAGGGTCATTTTCTGACGCGCAGAGAAGTCCATTGATTTCAGTTGACGCAATTCACCCTTCACCGCAAGTTTGATTGACAAGCGATCTGACCAATCACATCGCCGAATCTGCCGCCTTGTCCGATAAAGTAGTGAGGAGAGTTAGTAGATTAACATCGGTGGACTTGAACTTGGAAAAACGGTGTGTACTGACGTCTTTCTGCAGTTGAAACAACATTTCTTTAAGTGTTCATTCATGTTAATTTCATGCTTATCAATTAACTAGATTCAAGATTCAAGATTCAAGAGTTTTATTTGTCACATACACAGTTATATACACAATATACAACTGGCAGTGAAATGTAAACAGGTCCGCTCCATGGACAGTGCAAATAACAGTTACAAGAAATTAAATAGAAATAGAATAAAGTTAGAATAAAAAGTATTAACATAAGTAGAATTATAAATAAATCAAGTAAAAGATAAAAATAGGAAATAAGATGAAAATAAAAATATAAAAAATATGTGGATGATAAGTGAGATAAACTGTAGACTTAAAAATAAGTGGTTAACATAAAATATATAATATGTATATATAAAGAAGTATAATGTGCAAGGTTTATTACAGGTTGTTACGCAGTAACAATAGGGACGTAAAGTAAAGTGCAGTGCAATTGCAGTATGTGGATGTTAATGTTGAAAGACCGTATGTTTATGCGTGTGTGGGGGTGAAGTGAGTCACGTGACTGAGTTCAGGAGTCTGATGGCCTGGGGGAAGAAACTCCTCCTGAGTCTTTCAGTCTTTGCCATCAGGCTACGGAAGCGCTTACCAGATGGCAGCAGGGTGAAGTGAGAGTTTGCAGGGTGATTAATGTCTCTGATGATTTTAGTAGCTCTACCTCTGCAGCGTTTGGTGAAGATGTCCTGCAGAGACGGGAGAGCTGAGCCTGAGATGCGCTCGGATAAGCGCACCACTCTTTGCAGGGCTTTGCAGTCGTGACTGGTGCTGTTCCCGTACCACGCTGTGATGCACTGAGTCAGGACACTTTCTATCGCCCCTCGATAGAAAGTTTTCAGGATGGCTGGTGAAACCCTGAATTTCCTCAGCTGGCGCAGGTGGTACAGTCTTTGCCTGGCTTTTTTCACCTGTGTCTGGATGTGTGTAGTCCAGGTCAGATCCTCGGAGATGTTCACACCCAGGTATTTGAAGCTGCTCACTCTCTCTACCGGTGTCCCGCTGATCATGAGAGGGGAGTATGACCGATGCTGTCTCTTCCTGAAGTCCACAATCAGTTCTTTGGTCTTGTTAACATTCAGAGAGAGACAGTTGTCCTGGCACCATGATGTCAGTTGCTCCACTTCGTCCAAGTATGCCGTCTCATTGTTGTTGGAGATGAGACCCAGGACAACAGTATCATCAGCAAACTTGATGATCGAGGTGGAGCTGTGTGTGGACAAACAGTCATGGGTGTAGAGAGAGTAGAGCAGGGGACTCAGCACACAGCCCTGTGGAGCTCCAACACTCAGGGTGATGGAGGTGGAGGTGAACTGGCCTACTCTCACCGCCTGGGGTCTGCCAGTGAGGAAATCTTCAATCCAGAGGCAGAGAGAAGAATTCAGGCCTAGATCCAGGAGTTTGTGTGTTAGCTTAATGGGAACTATGGTGTTAAAGGCTGAGCTATAGTCAATAAATAGCAGCCTGACATAGTTCCCACTTTTGCTGTCGATGTGAGTGAGGCAGGAGTGAAGGACGTGAGAAATGGCATCTTCAGTCGATCTATTGGGACGATAGGCAAACTGAAGAGGGTCCAAAGTGTCAGGAATGGAGGAGCAAATGTTGTTTTTAATGAGTCTCTCAAAGACCTTCATGACTAAAGATGTGAGAGCCACTGGACGATAGTCATTTAGGCAAGAGGGTTTACTGATCTTAGGTACAGGGATGATGGAGGATCGTTTGAAGGAGGTGGGGACAACAGATGTAGCAAGGAACTCGTTGAATATGGATGTAAAGAGCCCTGCGAGCTGATCAGCACAGGACCGCAGAACACGACCTGAAATACCATCCGGCCCAGCAGCTTTCCTGACATCCACACGTTTGAGTGCCCTCCGAACCTCGTCCTCCGAGACAGAGATCACGTGACCGTTGCTGCTCTGAGGGACTCTCTCTGACGCGTCACTCGCCGGAGTCGCGCTGCCGCGATTACCATCAAAGCGAGCGTAGAAAGAGTTTAACTCGTTCACCAGTAACGGATCAGCTCTCACCTCTGCAGAGGATTTAGTTCCAAAAGCACAGATGGTTCTCAGTCCCTGCCACATCCGCCGGGAGTCGTTGAGTTGGAAATGAGATTCCACTCGGTCTTTATAGCGGAGTTTTGCGGCTTTAACGGCGCGCCGGAGAGCGTAACATGAAGCTTTGTACTCCCTCATATCCCCCGTTAGGAGACCGGCATTGTAAGCGGTGGTGCGCGAGTTTACTGCAGTGCGAATTGAACTGTCCACCCACGGTTTCTGATTAGGGAAGGACGTTATAGTTAATGTTTGTGTGGCTTGCTCTGTCAGTGTGTTAATAAAGCAGAGCGCCACTTCTGTGAACTCGCTGACGTCTTCAGAACTCGCGCGGAACATGTCCCAGTCGACGTCATCAAGTAGTCATCAACTAGAAGGAAGAGATAATCGGTTCACAAGCAGCTTTTACTGAGGCGCTACAGCGATCACGACACATTAAAGAGCCACAAAACGCTTTTTATTGTTTTCATTTCTTTAAAAAAAGGACAATTTCAAAGTTGAGACTTTGTTTCATATCAAAAGTAATTTGCTCTATCCTGTCTGTCGGCGTGTTGTCAGTGTCTTCGCTCCGCGATGTATTTTCTCTACGTGAAAACGTGTGTGGTCTGAGAGCGCCATGGCTTGTCGGATATAGCAACAGTATCTAAAGGGGGCAGGTCTTTGCGAACGGTCAATTGGTCACGAGACATACGAGAGCCAATGCAATTTCACTATCAAAGCTGAAGTAATGTTTCTTCGGGCGATGGAGATGTTGACTGCGTATTATACGTACGAACCCGCCAAATTGGGGTTTGGTATAGCGTAAATAAAAATAAATAAATAAATGTAAAGCAAATTATGCTGAGTGATTAAATTGCGAAATTGTCAAAATCATAACCCAATATATAATTTCATCATGACGTTAACATTACCATGCCCGACGCGTCTGTGTATGACGCCAAAGGTTTCTTATTGAAATCAATGGAGCACCCTGCGTGTCGAAAAATGACGCCGAAGGGTCCTGACCAAGCGTCAATATGAGTGACGAGTTGGGAGTGAGACCATGTTATCAAAAATGTTAACAGGCAGTTGGACATCCTATTATGGCAGTCGGACAAACTGGTTGGACCAGTTTTAGTTCTGAGACTTCCACAGAAGATATATGTTCATTTTTAAATATTTAGATCACTTCTGTTTTTGATTGCCATTGGGATGTGAAGAGTTTCAACCAATATAACAAATGTTATGAAAAACATTGCTTACACTTACTGCTCCTCTTCATTTCATCCTTAATATGACCACGATCTAAATTTCAGTCACATCTTATCCTCAGTTTCAATTCATCCTTAAATTCATCTCACTTTAAATATCAGTCATATTTCTTCTCATTTCAACTTAATCTCATCTCACCCTTCATCTCATCTCAATCTCTGTGTAATCTCACCTCATCTTCCATCTCATCTCAACTGTCTCAACCCAATTAAGCTCCATCTCATATCATCCTTCATCTTACTTTAACAACCTTTATCTAATTGTATTTAAACTAAAAATAATCTCAACTGCACCTCACCTAATCTCATTCTTAATCTAAATCTCAGTCTGACCTCATTCTCAATCTCAATCGTTATCTCATCCATCTCAGCTAATATTTCTAGATCTCATCTCATCTCATCTCATCTCAATCTCATATGATCTTATTTCAATCTCAATTCAAGCTCATCTCATCCCATCCTTAGTCTCAAATCATCCTCAATCTCATCTTAATTTTATAGTCATCTCATCTCATCTCATCTCATCTCATCTCATCTCATCTCATCTCATCTCATCTCATCTCATCTCATCAACGTCTAATTTTAACTGAAGCTCATCTTCATTACTTTAAATGGCATATACCCTCTCTTTTATCTCTTAAACCTGGACTATCAGTGGGGTAATTATGTAAAAGATGGAAACAAATTGCAGTTAATTTCTGCAAACGCTGGCACTGGCAGCTGGCTGTCAGCCACCCAGGCAATGATTTCACACGGCTCACAATCAAATGACCAAATGCCTTCACACTCCCTACACACACGTCCGTGCCAACCGAGCCTTCTCTGTATTTGAGATGTAGTCTCTCCCACATATGAAATATGGCAAACATTACAGTGATACAGAGGAGCGCCATATGCCCACAGAGATTGTTGGGGTGTTAAAATCTCCGCCAACATGAAAGCGAGTTAACCAGAGAACTTATGATGACGGTTGTTAATGATGGGGAAATCACAAGAACAAATGTTAAATGAACTTGAATCCTATTACAGTTTATTGAATGTTAATCTAATACACAAATCTGATTTTAAAGTGCAAGCTTATATAAAAGAAAAGGACTACTGGATCATGTCACCTTCAGAGGACAAGAGCCGGTGTACAATGACTGCAAATTAGATCTTAGATATTGAAAAATTGACATGTTTTTATGCTCATAGCCAGGCCATCAACTCCATAATACACAATCCCTTTTTCATTTTCCCTGCATCTCCTCATTTATTTTCCTCCCATTCATCTGTTTTTCACACATTATTGACTCATCTGCTTTAATACTCTGTTACTCTCCCCAGGCTGAGACTGTGGCCTCTCTCCCATTCTCCATCTTTTGTGTGATGTCCCCGTAGAGCCCAGATGAATATAAATGTGAAATGTCAGGGAGTCGCCTCTCAGAAGGTTGGACAACTTTTGTTACTCTGCTCTGCCAGAGCAACATTTGCCTGCTCCCAACCAGATATCCGCCCCTCCTTGTGTTTTTATGGTCCTGCCAAAAGACGTGCTGGAACCAGAGCCGACTCATGAATGTGGGCGCCACGTGTTGGCCTGTCCTCCAGTCTTATCCTTCAGTACACGGAAGTAGATAATCCAATCAAATATCAAGAAAACTGCTATTTTTTTTAAATTATAGGCTTCTAAATCAAATGTACCCATCTTCACCCCAAACCAGGAAGCCTCATATCATGTTGTACATAACAAACACTATAGCCTAGCCCAAGGGTAGGCAAGTTCGGTCCTAGGGAGCCGCTGTCCTGCAGAGTTTGACTCCAGTTAAACTCTGCAGGACAGGGACTCTCTAAGACTGAACTTGCCTACCCCTGGCCTAGACTATCAATTGCTACTCACTGGCAAAATAAAAATATATCTTAAAAATAAATTGTGTTTATAAAACATTAATTATAGATTACAGCAGTTAGTTTCTGTCCCCAAATTTGATTGGTTGAATGACTGTAGATGTATGTACATTATGAAAAAGCTGGTGGCGACAAGTTTTATGAGTCACTGAATCATTCATTCAGACAACTGACCCTTCGCTAAGCCATGCCCGAAAACCGCCACAGGCCAATCGTGGCTTAGCAACCGTAACAAGGAGCGGAAGGTCTGTCAAGCTTTCGAGTGAGGGAAACATGCCGAAACGTTGTGCTTATGTATTGTGCAAATCTGATACCCAGTAAAAGTAAGAATTTTTTCCCTTCCCCAAACCAAAAGTGGGAAATGCCGGTGTTCTGTCGATTTGTCCTACCTTGTCAGATTTTCCTACCATAGCACCAAATTAGGTAACACTTTATTTAAAGGGTCCAGAATAATGCATTAGTTAAGCATTAATTAAGGGTTAACTTGTGCACAACTAAGCATTAGTTAAGCACGAACACACTAGTAATTAATGATTAACTTTACATTTAAAGGGTCCGTAATTATGCATGAGTTAAACTAGTAATTAACGATTTGCTTGTTCACAATTATGCATTAGTTAAGCATGGACACAATAGTTATTAATGATTAACTTAACATTACAGTAAGGGCATATTAGACATTATTTACAACTTAATAAGCCATATATTATTTTTCTGTAGCTGTGTAATTATATGTCTGTATTTTCTGTTAAGTTAACTGAACAACAAGCTAGTAATTATGTTTAATTACTGCTGATTTTGCTGTTATAAATTGCTAAAATAGTGTAATAAAGACAATTTGAGCCCCTATTCTGAAGTTAAAGTTTTATTCTCATTAATTATTGCACTTATTGAATGATATTTAAGTTTATTAACCAGAATAAGCCAATAATTAAGCCTAACTACCATTAATACAGTACTAATAAAGGCAATTTGACCCCCTATTCTAAAGTGAAAGTTTAATCCTCATTAATTATGGCACTTATTCAGTGATATTTAAGTTTATTAACCAGAATAAGCCAATAATTAAGCCTAACTACCATTAATACAGTACTAATAAAGGCAATTTGACCCCCTGTTCTAAAGTGAAAGTTTAATCCTCATTAATTATGGCATTATGGGGGTTAACAATAAAAAACAATACAACGCTCTCCATTGACTTTGTATTGCGTGAAGCGGCCTCCTTGTCATTTCTGACTTATTAAAAAAATAGAACAATGTCTAAAAGCTGCTATGTGACAGGGTATACAGCAAACAAGCTAATAAACACAGAAAGTTTTTATAAGCTGTCGACCCAAAATAACGAGCGTTTAAGGAGACAAAAGTGGATACAGGCAATAAGACGTGAAGCATCAGCAGGAAGAATGGGTACATTTTGCGATCCTGACAATCAATATGCCTCAGTATGCCTACGTGTGCAGTACACATTTTGTCACTGTTAAGTCAAACATCCAAATGTCAGTTTTATATATTATATTTCCTGTCGCTGATTACGTTCCCCTCTAGTGGGTGTAGTTCTCAGTAATATAACATGTTGCGCTCTGTCTCAAATGCCTGTATCCACTTTTGTGTCCTTAAACGCTCGTTTTTGGGTCTGTGATTTTTGGCTTGTTTGCTGTACACCTTGTCATCCTTCCTCCCTTCCTTCACCATCCCAAGTCAAAAATGACAAGGAGGCCGCTTCAAGCAATACAACTCTAATCGGTTGCATATTATGTCGTGGATATATCCCTCGAATGCATACTGCAGTCCCTTTTGTCTTGCTCTCTCAGTTATTTCACCTGTTCGCCAAAAATGACTAATTATCTCCTTCTGAATGTCTGACACCGGCGCATACATACTGTATTATAGACGTGCCAAACGCGAAAGCTTGTCAGCGTAGCAACAGTAACTAAGGAGGGCGGGGCTTAGCGAAGGGCTAGTTGTGTTTCGAAGATGAACAAACATCTTATGGGTAATTTTTTAAGTTCAATAAAGTAAAATTGTTGCATAAAGCCTATCCAAGAAGTCATACCCCTGCAGAAACCTAGGCTTATGTTGAACTTTATTCTTGTACAAACAGACGCCGTATTAAGAAGTACATAAATGAAAATGTCTCTGAAACATCTGTGTATTTGACAAAGATTGCATTTATTTCACTCCAGCTGTGATAAAGTATGCAAACACAGCGCGGCGTCACTATACAGGAAGCAGAAAGTGTCCGACTTCACGTCTCCGTTTGCAGATCCTCCCAGCCTGCACGTAGCTACTCTCGCCGATCGGTTGCATCCAGCCGCAGGCGATGTCGAACACACCTGATGTGTTGACTTGGGGTGAACTGCCAGCTTTACTAAAATATCCAATGGCATTCTGTCTTTTAAAATAATTACATCTGGGCATTAGTTTTGCTTTTAGCTATTTTTTGGCAACCTAGGGTGTGGCCTGTGTCCCACCATCTTACAGGACACACCCTAGTCCTCACTCCAAGTGTTGATTTGGGGTAAACTGACAGCTTTACTAAAATATTCAATGGCATTATGGGGGCACAAAGCCGGTCAGTCCCGCCCAGAGTGCTGCAAGAAAAGGGAGGAACCAATACGACAAAAAGGCCAATTCATCACAGATTTCGTATTTTAAAATAATTACATTTGGGCATTTGCTTTTAGCTATTTTTTTAAATAATTGTTTGTCGTTTTTTGGCAATCTAGGGGGTGGGTGTTTCCTGTAAGGTGGGTGTGTCCTGTAAGGTCGGTGGGTGGGCGGGACACGACACAGGACACATCCTAGTCCTAAATCTAAGTATTGAATTGGGATGAACTTGTTATGCACTATAATGTGTTTCCTTGCACATTATATAGTAAGCAATGCATATTTTAAATGTATAATTCATATATACTTAGGATAATCATTAACTGACAGTCTGGGGGACCCGATTTCGAGGGAGGACCCGATTTGTTATGGCTGTGTGCGCACCTTTTACAGACTTGCACCAAATGCATATAGTATAGACTAAACACATAATAAGCATGCACATGACGTCACCGTTTTCACAGATTCACGTTTTTGTTGTTTACACAGAGACAATAATGGTCTCGTTTTCCAAAACTTTTCAAAAGTTTGCGTTTTCAGGCCCATAAAACGCTGTTGTCATGTAAATGAATGGCAAAAACGCATAAAAAGTGTCCTGTAAAAGGCCCCTTAATCAGACCAGACTAAAAGGTAGGGAAAAGAACAGGGTCAGGGACCTGTCATGGCAGTGCTGAGTGACTGTTTAAGAAAGTTGTAGATGTTGTATACAGTTTCCCAATATCATAGGACTTTCCAGCCAACTCACCATCACTCATATACCCAGTCATGGTCTTCCTGTTTTAATTAGTGGTGCTGATGGCAGCTGCACTGGGTACCTACAGAACAGTGAGTGAATCAGGGTGAAGGAGGGTTAACTGATTGGAAAAGCAATCACAGCCCACCGTAGCTGCCTGATTAGATGATTATCTGCAGGGGTTGGGAGCTCCAGGAGCAATCAGCCATGGCTGAGGGGGAGACGGGAGCAGGTGTGAGGGAGCTGCTTTCATGGGAGATGTGAACATGGAAGCTGCCGAGGCCTGGAATACCAAACATCAAAAATGTGTCGTGATCGAGGGAACTGCCTCCAACTGGCAGTGATGTAACAAGTTGTTGGATTACAACACTAATGGGAGGCAAACAGACAGGAGAAGGTAACGCGAACACACACACAAATGACCAGATGGCATATAGATAGCAAACAAACATAGAATCAACCCTGCAACTTACATTAAACTACGTTACACAAGTTAACTACATCTTTATTAGCGGTACAACAGTCAGTTTGAAAATGTGTTGCTTCCAGTAACAAGCTATTTTTGGCATCACTGCATTTTGTGGCACATTATTAGGCACATAGCTGTACAACCGGAGGAGTTTAGATAACGAGACACTGAACGAATGTCTCTAATAGCTTTGGAAAATAGGCTCCAGCTCATTTAAGTGAATTGGTTCAATCAGATGGTTCATTTCAATGAAGCTGTTAAAAAGTATTTTTTTTTCCTCCAGTATTTTTCAACCCATTCTTATGTACATCAGTGTAATAATAAATCCGCTTTCCCTGCAGAGGATTTTGCATCTACTAGGCAAGATTAATATTTTGATAAATCCCTTTTTTTAAATATTTTAATGATGGTAGTTCCTTAACCCTCGTGCACTGTTCGATTTCTGGTTACACCCCTTATGGTCCGGGTCAAATTGACCCTAATTGGATTCAATACAATTCCCCAATAATCACACTATGAAAAAACACATACAATCAGGTACAAACAATTAACTTTCAATATCAATACTTTTCACACATTACAAAGAATAAATATCTGAATTTACGATTTATAAAAATACTTTTAACCATTTTTATTTTTATTTTTAAGATTGGCCCTTAGGACACTTGCCTTTATACATTTAGAACAATACTATCTTAGTTTAAACCTAAAGTAATCTTGACCAACTATATAGCATTGTAAGCTTTCAGACTCCTATTTTCATATTTGGTGACTGATTTTCAAAAGAGATGACAGAGCATGAGATAAATAGCGATAGATTCGTCATTTGTGATGTGGTACCAAACTATAACGCGCGCTCTGACTCTTTCCATATGTTTTTTTTATATGCATTTTAGAGCATATTTTAGTCCCCATTTTGCTGCCAAAACAGCCCTGACCCATCGAGGCATGGACTCCTTTAAGTCCTGTAAGTTGTGAGGTGGGGCCTCCATGGATCGGACTTGTTTGTTCAGCACATCCCACAGGTGCTCGATTGGATCCAGTTGTCATAATGTTATGTCTGATCGGTGAATGCGATCAACTCTTCCTAGTCAAGGAGTAAACATGAATTAACATCTGAAGGTATGTAGAGGATACATTACAACTTACTGAAACATATGTCGTGTAAATGCTCAATCATTGTTTCAACGGTGGAAAGACTTCAATAAAACAGCTTGTAAACAATGTCACGTAGCATTACATTTACCCTTAAGCAAGTCATTCAGTATCCACAGCTGGTTAGTTCACTAGAGAAACAAACTCTTTCGCTAAGTATGCACTATATTAGTTAATATATTCCTTATATTCTACTTAACATGTTAGTTATGTCTTGATTATTTAATGTATGTTTAAATAAACCTGTCATGAAAATGACAGATACTGTGTATATAAATGATTATATTTCAACAACGAATTGGAGTAAAAACATAATTTTATAATTAGATTTAGAACTGAATGCAAAAACTGCCTTATGTGAAGTTAACATGTTTGCTCACAATGTGTATTTTAGCGTTGATTATTATATCTAAAAATAAATATCAACTGAATTTAGGCTAATAGTTTGGGTTCTGTTGTTAACCTTTAATATTATTGTAATGTGCAAGTAAGGGCTCCCTATATAGTTTACAGCATTAGTAGAGATACTTTTTTAATCTTTAAGAACCTTTAAGTTATATAAGTGAGTTAATTTTAGGACAGACAAAATTTCAGTAAGCCACTGTTTAATATAAAAAAGCAATTTTATTTTTAAAAATCTCTCCTCTGCTGTACCGAACCTTGACTTCAAAACCGAGGTACGTACTGAACCGTCAGTTTTGTGTACGTCACACCCCTATATATATACAAAACTGACGGTTCAGTGCGTACCTCGGTTTTGAAGTTTTATATATGTAAATATATATATAGCTGGACTGCAGTTTTAACTACTTCCATTTTAATTTTAACACTGAAATGGAGACACCAGTAAACTGTGTCACTCCTGAGTAATGCGAGGAAACGCGAGGTTCCATCGGTCACTTCTAAATGGATTGGCTGGGGAAGCTATTGACTGACACCTGGGGATTTTTAAATGCCTGTCAATATCTCCAGCACAGGAGGACGACTAATGGACATTGTGGGGTGCAAACACCATTTGGAAACTCATAAAATGTATTCTGCCACAGTAATGATTGGCCAAAGAAAAAAAAAAACCCTGCACGTTAATGACCAGACTGCCATGATTGACATTTTTTGTGCAAGTAATGAATGGACTAACTGCTAAACCCAGTGGGCCACTGAGGGTCATACAACCCCTTATTAGAGGTATCGCTGAATGGGAATATTGAGAAACAAGTAGATTCAATTATTATACAAATATTATTCATCATAACTGAAAGCACTCTCATGGGACTAACAGCAACAATTATTATTCAGATAGTCATCATGGCCATCAGTGTACCTCAGCTTAATAAACTCTCAAAAACTTTTTTAAAAAAGTGAATAGATGGTCGTTAAACGGAACTAATGTTTAGTTGTTTGAAGTCACTGTGCACAACATGTAACCTCCTGCATATGTGTGAAAATACTGCAATGAGCCCTATTAAATGCAATGTTAAGTCTTTGGAAGCTGATTTCATACATGCAGCGTTTATGGGATGATGATTGCTTACACATCTAAATGAATTTCCTGAACGGGAGAGTCAAGCTTATCAAAGTCTCTCCTGCTGTTTTAACTCGAGTTGGTCTGTGATGCAATCTGCTCTGGGCTTTTGTTCTCTTAGCAGGAGCTTTGGCAGCAGCTGTCAGACAGCTCTTTCTCCCTCTTATGAATAGTATATTGAGTTTCAGTTGCACACATTTTCAGTCGCAGGAAAGAGTGTTCAATTTTTAGGGAACGACAATTTAGGGCACGGCTTGATTTTGTCCATCGGTTTGCTATTGTTGCTGTAAGTAATTACATGACAATGTTCCCATTGAACGAAAATGTATGTCCCATAATTTATGATAATTATTAAGCAACATAATAAGAAATGGTGGCCTCCTTTTTGATATAACAAAATAATTTACATGGCTTTTAAGTACTTGGTGAAATGGTGCAACAAATTTAAGCATTTTAGTATTTTCAAGTATTTTACAAGTGTATTACTGCTTAAGTAAATAAAGAGTGCCCATCATCTTATATAGCAGTAACACTAAGGTACCCTTCAAATGTTTAGAAAGTCCTTTTCCTTAAAATATATGTGATTTATTTAATGATCTACAATACATAAACCCGATACATTGAAAATATCTTAAATACAGTCTTTTGTCTTCTTTGCACAAAATAAAATAAAATAAAATCTCATGCATCTGGAACATACGGCTGTTGTTAAGTGCTTTGGAAGAAAATACATTTTTTTTTGGACTTTTATCCCAGGGGCTTTTAGCCCTGTTGTACCATATATTGGACTTATTTTAAAGAAAGATGAGATTTGGCTCAGGAAATTACAGCTGTCCCTTCTCTCTGAGCTCTAAAATTCCATTTCACAGTCCGAGTCTAATCCAGATGCCGTCATCCAGGGCCTAGTCAGGGTCTGAGTCACCGACTCCATGTCTTTGGCTGTTACCTATGTGTGAGTCTCTACTTGAGACCCACACAAATAGCACTTACTCTGAGTGATGAGAGCAGAGCTTTAGCGGGAACAGTGCTGTGTCCAGGCATCAGCTTTAGCTACAAAGCTTTTAAAACATCTTGGCTACCAAAGTTCAGACCAGTCTGTAAGTTTGTGAAGTAGTTTTAGATCCATGAAGAGGTTGTGATATTTCTCCATTAACCTCTCTCTTGCTCTTTATCACCTTCACTGAAACCGTTTTTAATGTCACGCCAATTTTGGATGACAGCATTTTTTCTTCCCTTCACTTCACACGCTCGGCTTAAAAAAGTGCGCTAATTATTGCTGTAGCACACCCTCTCCCTTGCCGAAGAATCAAATAAGCCCATCTGTGTGGTTTAACAGTATGGATGGGAGCCCAATTTTGTATGAATGCTGAAATGCAAAGTGTTTTTTATTCATCAATTTGACAAATTCACAGCTGAACATCATACAAAAATTCTGCAGTAATTTCCTTATTGCGTGAATAAAGAAACTAAACAAACCGGCTGTGCTTTGCCAGAGATCAGTAAACGTCAAAACATCTGTGGATGTGGCTCGCATGCTTTAAAATAGAAGCCACATTTGCTTTAAATAAACACCAAAGAGAGAAAAAAGAGAAATCTAATGGCAAAGTGCATAAAGCTGAATCTTTAACCGCTTTAGTCTTGAGCGTGCATTACAATGAGTGGGCGATGGCACTTTTCTATTCTTTTAGTCATATACCAAAAGTACTATCAAAGCCAATATTTCAGATACTGATACCAAAACGTCTATTAAATGGAACGTTTGTTATTTATGTGAACAAGCTGGGTAGTCATTTAACATTAAATCATAAATTGACTAATTGTAAATTGATAAGTAAATTATATTATTATTTATTATATATTTATTATTATAATATATATGCATGTGTGTATTGTTATATTTTTATATAGTTATTATATATTATATATATATAAGTTGATATTTGTTTTGAATAAATTAACACGTTTATTAAGCAAGGATGAATTAAATAGATAAAAAATGACAATAATAAGATAATATTATATATCTTATTATTAATCTATTATTGATAATAATAAGAAATATTTCTTGAGCTCCAGATTAGGATAATAGAATGATTTCTGAAGGATCCGGAAGATTGGAGTATAATGATGTTGAAAATGTAACTTTGACATCCCAAGAAATAGCTTTTTAAGATATATTAGAATAGAAAACCAAAACAGAACTGTATTTTTTCAATCGATTTATTAATAATTATATATCTCTTTAGAGTTTGCCATTTTGGGGCAGATAAAAATTCGGATCACAATGTCTAGTATTGACATTCCCTGCTGGTCGATTTTTTTTTTGTGTGGAATAACCAGATAAACCAACCTCTAAATGCTACATGAAAACAAAATGATCTGTGGTTGGACATTTCACATGTCATCAGATAGTCTCTATAAGTCTGGCTATGTGAGGCTCTATCAAACAGCACAAAAACCTATTATAATAAATGCCAGCATTTTGCGATATGTAGTGGAGTGAAATAGCTCAACTTGTTGCTTCTTTTCTCTGTGTTGACTTGTGGCCGCTGTTTTCTCTGTTTGAATGCGTTCTGTGATTGAACGTTGTTTGTGACGGCTGAGTTTCTGAGTGTCAAGATGAGCACAAAGAGAAATAGTTGCTATGTGAGGATCCTCTTGAAACTGCAACAGGATTGATCCACCCATCCCTACATCAAAATTGGTCTTTTTCATTACTCAATCAACCGCACTTGTGACAATGCTGATTACCACAAAATACATTTGGTGTCCCTCCATTGTAACATGAGGCACTTACAGTGGAAGTGAATGGGGCCAATCTTTAAACGTTTAAATACTCACTGTTTCAATCGTATAGACACAAGATGTAAAGAATATGCATGTTAATTTAGTGTGAAAAAGATTACCTTTCTTTTCTAAAGTTATACCATGACAATGTGAAGTCTAAAACCATAAAATGACAAGGACAACTTTATGTTTACACAAGTATTAAAAATAGAATTAAAGCAAATGCTTTTATAAAAATAACCTTCATATTTCTGCATTTAAACCCTCCAAATATGGTTCCCATTTACTTCCACTGTACCTCCATTAAAAAAGTCAAAATTATTTTTTGTGCTAATAAACATGATGGGGCTAAAGCTGTTGATTGCACTTAACTTGTACTAAACCAGAAATATTCCTTTAAATAAACATAAATTGTAGATGAGAAAGTCCAGAATCATGTAATGTCCTCTTTTGGTACACATATAATCATATTAATCTGATGAAACGGGAAGATAAGGGTCATGGTTAACCATTAGAGGATGGTCTTTATGAGGGTCATGGTATTAAACATGAACATTTTAGCCTATTGCTGAGGGCAGTAAAACCCGCTGTGTTTTTTCCCGTCTTTTTTAGTGAGGTTGGAGTTCAGTGCCAGATGTTCCCACTTAATGACGACTAAAGTGGCAACCTGTTTTTGACTGAATGCACATCTTGCACTTTATGGCTTTTCTGTATATGCGCATATGAGTGTATGTTCACAGATTACGTTTTGTGTCCACTCTGTATGTGTGTGTGTTTCTCAAACTTGACTCAAGCTGCTTTCTGTGTTGCCAGAGCCACCTGCTCATCTGCTTTCCCCGTCAGTGCTCCTGATAGCCTTGGCTGGGTGTCCTGAAGGGATAAGTACATTTCCAATCCACAGTTGTCTAAATCTTTCCATTTACTCTCTCCATTTCACACCATCACAGATGCACCATCAGTCCAAATATGTTGTTTAGACAGCAAGTCCCTGAGCAGTCACAGCTACAGGGATGCAATATTACATTTAGCTTGAGATTTTGCAACAATTTGTACGTATATGCATACCTTTTTGGGCTTTTGGATATACCCTGAAATGGTACAGTAATGTATAACACTTAAATGTAGAAGTATTTAAGTATGCACAGTTTAAGAATCATAATGTTTACAAATTCTTTATATTATATTCATATTATGATTTATGTACGCACAGTTCACATTTTTACGAAATCTTTACAAATTCTTCATATTGTATTAATATATCTTTTTTCTGTATATGTACACGTGACAATTTACATTGTCAAAACCTATAATTTAATACACAGAATGTACAATGATTACAATTTTAGTCACAATATAGGTATTTTCTTATATCCTATGGCAAACAAAATTAAGTGAAGTAAATACATAATAACTAAATGAATCAAATTCAGGCTCGAGTGAAGATGGAATCCTTTGAAACGAGTTGAATACAGCAACTAAAATCAAATAGAATAGAATGAAATAATGTATGTAAAATAAATGTGATGCCATTAAACATATAAAATATTATTGATTAATTACAATCAAGTTATTAATAGCGACTGGTGTTAGACGCTGCTGCACCAAATGTTCAGATCCCTCTCTGAGCAGTGCAAGTAGAACCGGAGGGGTTTCATTGATGCAGTCACTCAGATGGGAGTGAGGTTTAGGGGGGTTAGTGTAATGTAGGCCAGTCAGTAGAAGCTGTGCGAGTAAACTTCACTCCTATGGCCTCATAAAGCGCACTAGCAACTGACACTAGAGGCTGTGATCTTTTCCCATGCTGGAAATGCCGGTTTGAATCCCTCTCTGAGTGATGCTTAGAACAAGAGGGGTTTCGTGACCCAGATGGAAGGGATGTCCAGTTAGTAAGAGCCATGCGAGTAAACCTCGCAATTCTGGCCTCAAAAGGTGTACAAGTGACAGCCGTTAGAGCAAAGATAGGGATAGTTGATCCTGGAGAGTTTAGCTCCAACCCTGAAAAAACAGTCACCTGCCTGTAACTGTAGTAATCCTAAAGACCTTGATTAGCTTGTTCAGGTGTGTTTGATTAGGGTTAGAGCTAAACTCTGCAGGGCAGTGGCTCTCCCAGTGTTGAGGGTAACGCATTGCAAGTAACTTAAGTTACCTAATCAGATTACTTTTTCAAGTAACTAGTAAAGTAACGCATTACTTTTCAAATGTATAAAATATCTGAGTTACTTTTTCTCCCCCCTCCCCCTGCCCCCGCTGGACTGTGTTCATATTATATTATTTGTGTCCGAACCGGGGTGCGTTTGCGTCATCAAAGCAGCAACAGTAAACGGTTGCTTAGTAACGACAGCGAGCGTGAAGGCGGCAAAATGCATAGCGTTGCTCACCTCACTTTTATATTTTTGTTTTTAAACCGTTGGTTTTGTTTCCAAAGCTTCAGTACATAATGGCACTTGCGTCTATCTGCCGCGAATGTACTGCAAATGCTCTAAAGAATGCTGAAGGCGAGCAGAAATTAGATCTACAACTCTCTGCTTGCAGTATGTCAGTCACGCTCGTCAGGAAAATGAGTGAAACACACACAAACACACATTTTTATCAAATCATATGTCATTAATAGTGGTTCACTTCCGTGATTTAGTACAATTGCATTCACATCAGCAGCGAACCGTACCGGAGTTCACATGAACCGTACCCCAGACCACCCTTTTTAAGCGGACTCTGGTACGGTTCGTGGGTGCATACCCGAGTATGGAAGACTGTGTTCACATCATCTAAACGTACCGAACTCTAACGTCAATCGAACCCGGGTGCTTTCACACCTGCCTCATTTAGTTTGGTTAAATCGGGCTAGAGTTCGTTTTCCCGTTTGGTGCGGTTCGTTTGGTCAGGTTTGAAAGTATCAATCGCACTCAGGTGTGCACCAAAAGCGGACTAAAGAAGCGTACCTCCTTGAAGAGGTGGTCTCGGTACGCTTTCATACGAACTCTGGAGCGGTTTGTTTGTGGTGAGAACATGATTCGACCTCGAACAGACCCAACTGCAAAAAGTACTGAAAATTTTTGGACTAAACCAGCTGCCGTAGTCAGCTGCACTGTGCATCATATGATGAGGAAGTGCTTGTTGACTGTTTGCACTTTAGCATGGCAGCTCGTGGACAAACTTGGAGTTGTGAGGTGTGGAGGTGCGAAGCCTCATAGAAATTTGGTCTGATGACCATTTTAGGTCCCCACTTTTGAAAACTCACAAGAACAGCGCGATCTTCGCTTGAAGTGACGAGCGATGCGCACTCGCCATTTTCAGTGCATTAGAACGTTGTTTTCAAGCCGCATATGCGCTTCATTATATACATTTATTGTTTGCATGTTGTGGTGTATACAAACAATGTAATAGATTATGGCCAGGGACAAAACCAGCCCGCACAGTCGCAGTTTAGGAAATACGCCATGGCCAATGAGTGATGTGGATGTTGTCATGTGACTGCATTTTGGTTCGTTTCAACTGGTTCGGACCAAAGCAATCAGTGTGAAAAGGAACCAAAAAAGCTGAAAAATGCTACAATATATAATTGTTTGCCCTTGGTTCGGACCAAATTAACCGAACTAGAGATTTGAAAGCACCCTAAGCGGACTCTGGTACGGTTCGCGGGTGTGCACCCGAGTTCGGAAGAACGCGTTCACATCAACCAAACGTACCGAACTCTGACGTCAATCGAACCCCGGGTGCGCACCAAAACTGCTAGTGTGAAAGCACCCTTAATGTGAGCATTTATTCATCTCACTTGCACAATAAAGATTCAGTACGCCTCAAAATGAATAAAAGCAATCAAATGCAAAATCAGAGTACTGCAAACCTCCAATAATTAAATGTTAAATAAAACAAATATTTTTATACATTTAATCTACCTTTATTGACAAATGTCTTGCTGCTGACCTTTGATGATTCAGTTAAACCATGAGCAAAAAGTACTAGATTTTTTGTTTTTATTGGTAAAAAAATTTTCTCCTGCGTCCTATTCTTCCATTATCCAGAATGGCAGCACGCAGCTGCGCCCTCTACTGTTCATGTGTGAATTAGCATTTTTATCTCAGCCTGAGGCTTATTATTTCAATTTTAGTATGAAGAGGTCTTTACATTTGCACAAAAATAGAACTTTTTTGTTATAAAAAAGCCCCCCCAAAAAACTAAAAAAGTAATGTAAAAGTAACGCAAAAAGAAATGTAACACATTACTTTTCTTAAAAAGTAACTCAGTTACTTTTTAAGGGAGTAACGCAATATTGTAATGCATTACTTTTCAAAGAAACTTTCCCCAACACTGGGCTCTCCACGATCAAGGTCCCCAACTCCTGTATTAGAGGCTGTGGTCTTTAGCGTCCTTATTAGTGCCCTCCACCCATGCTAAAAACACAGTTTCAAATTTCGGAACAGTGTGAGTAGAACTGGAGGGGTTACAATGAGACAGAGATTTTTACTAGTCATATTTTTCTCCAAGTAGAATTTTCTCCTTGAGATTTCTTAGAAGAGATTACAACAGTGCCACAAACTCAGATTTGTCAAGATACCAAACACTAAAGTCACACTTTGAAATACATACTCTGAAAACCTTTTTGTCTCTTAAAAATTCATAATAGATCGTGGCATGTTTTCCTTTGATTCTGAAACTCTCCGGCCTCTCCACTCATGTAGATGATATCAAAGAAATCAATTTGCTTGCTTTGCAGTCATCGCTGGTGTGCAACAATTTCAGTCTGACTGTGGCATTTCTAAGATCAAAGTGGAGGATTGAGATTCTTTTGTTTGAGTGATTCATGACTGCTCTGTGATCTTCAGAAGGGCTGTTAGTTCAGCTCACGCAGAGCGTTCCCGTCGAGCGTTCTCATCATCTTCATTTAGTGTGCAGGGGAACCACCAAGAGCTCTCAGGCTTCCAGGCTGAATGAAGTTAAAGGGTCAGAAGTGGTCCTTTAGAACAGATGTGAGGGATAATGCAATTACCATTGATTGCTTCTCAGAAATGACTAACACTCATATGGTCTTTAATGGTTTGCATGTCAGTCGTGTAACCTTTTATCTTTTATTTGTAAATCTTTGTGTTGTCCATTCTACTTTGCTGGAACAGCTTGTAGACTCCATGGATAGGGGAATAGTAAATACAAGTTTAAAGGAGCACGCCGACTTTTTGGGACTTTAGCTTATTCACCTTATCCCCAGAGTTAGATAAGTCCATACATACCATTCTCATCTCCATGCGTGCCATAACTCTGTCTGACGCACCCACCACTAGCCTAGCTTAGCACAAAGACTGGAGGTAAACGGCTCCATCTAGCCTACTGCTCAATAAGTGACAAAATAATGCCAACATTTTCCTATTTACATGTTGTGATGTATATAGTTACATCGTGTATTAAGACCAACGGAAAATGAAAAGTTGCGATTTTCTAGACCAATATGGCTAGGAACTATACTATCATTCCTGTGTAATAATCAAGGAACTTTGCTGCCGTACCATGGGTGCAGCGGCGCAATGATATTACGCAGCACCTGAAAATAGTCCCCAGCACGCTCTGTGTGCAAACAGGTTGTCACGTTGGTTATGTTGACGGAAGTTAGCCTATTTTCCGACGCTGCGTAATATCATCTAACTCTGGGGGATACAGTGTTATAGATTAATAATATAGGCCTACGTGGAGCTAAACCGGATCGAACTTCCAAGCAATAAACATGCTGCATAAGCTTCCTTCGGATTCCAGTATTATGAATGCATGGATGAACTTTATTTTTAATGAATATCCAGCTCACGTGGGGAAGACATTGCGCATTTGTTCCTTCATTTCACCACAGATTCGTTTGTAAACAAGAGACTGGATTTGCAGACAGGATGAGATTGCATGAATAAATTAAGTAACATACTAATGTGAGTAAAAAAGTTGACAGTATTGCATTGTTACAGATCGTTTGATATCTATTTATTATGTGTACGTGTCTAACTGAACATAACTTACCACATTGCCACAGGGCTCACAAAGCCCGAAGTCCCGGGGCTATGTGTTTTCCAGACGGGCTACCAAAATGTATCACCGGCCTGCCGACAGGCTATCTTAAATAGTGAAATAACATTCCTTTCTTGATGTGCATTGTTCGCTCTCTTGACTTGATATTTGAAGGAAAAATACAATCGCGGAAGTTTTGATCATGCTGATTTGTCTGACTCTGCAGTGAGGCTTGTCTGTGCGTGTGTGTGTGTGTTAGTGATGCACGATTTGCGGTTATCCACCGATCGGGCGGGCCAAGTAATAAAAAATAACATTCCAATTAATTGCGGGTGGATGAGAGATAAATCATTGTGTTTGTTTGATAAAGACATTTTGCTTTCTTTTTGATATTGAACACAAAAGGATTCATGATGTGAGGTTAAGTAAATGTAAAAATAATTTATTTGCACCTCATATTTGCAAGTCATCTGCAATACATGTTGTGTCTCAAGATAGATGGTATTCAAAAACCCAGAAAAACACTGGATGAACATTGTGCAATATTAGGCTTCCTGCAGAACCAACGTCCTCTTTCTTGAAAGGCTGCAGAAGTGCAATAAACAAACCTTGACATAGCTTGTACACCCTACAGCCATTATAAAAATTTCAGCTGAAAACTTTTATCTCTGCACTCATGCAGACTGTTAGTGCCTTCATTAAAGATGTTATGCGTTAGCCTGCTGTTTTGGCACTAGATTCAATCTCAGACAGTTTTCTTCTTCTGCGTCAGAGGAGATGCTCCAGTAAATTTCCCTTTTTGCATCGTGCATCCCTTTCAAAACACTTCTAAGATGTGAAAAAGATATCTTTCCATTTTTGCTCTTTTATCCTCCAAACTTGTATTCTTTGTAGTGATGTTTACCTGAGCCTTTGAGCAGCTGTTTAACCAGAAGCTGTCTTCGTCATGAGACAAGTTTGCTTTGGGGGATCCGAGCGGGCTGTATAGTTTAGCTCAGAAGTCAACTTGTGACTTGCTTATAAATACCTGCACAGCGATCATTAATGGAGTTTGTGTGTGAGAGAGATTGAGCTTTGCACAAACCTGCTCTTGCTTTCAGTATTGGAACTATAATTGAATTCTTTCACTCAAAAACAAATTGGGTAGAATTGCGAAGATAGAGTACCGTTGCATCATTTTCAAATGTTTCTTTTCATAAATGAATGCACAAGTCATCATAAATAGGAAATAATAGAGTAGGTGCCATTGCCTAGTAGTTAACTTGACACATTGAGCTTTTTTTTCTTTTTCTCAAATACCCTGCTGAAAATACCCAGCATAAACCAGCTTGAATTCCATGTTGGTCCAGGCTGGTTTATTCTGGTTAGAGCTGATCTAGAGTTGATCTAGCTGGTGGACAGCATTTCTCAAAATAAAACAAAACTGAGCTGGGATACTTGCCACCAGCACTCCCACTTCTCATGCTGGATACCAGCATCCTGGTCCGCTGGTGACCAGCAATGCTGGATTTTTCAGAAGGGATATTACCCAGTCAACAATTTGATCTCACAGTGATATCACCATGAGCTCACAGAGGTCACAGTGAGCTAAAAGTGTAACCTCACCGCTCGTGCTCATACTGTGAGCTCACCATGTGAGACCACTGTGATATCATCGTGTACAACTCTCATTCTGTTAGTTTAGTGTGAATTCACTGTAATCTAAAATTTCTCTAATATTGGTCAGTTATATCACAAACATCATGTAAAGTTCATATTTTTTTCCATCAACAAAGTATTTCAAAAATTCAGTTTCCTTGTTTTTGTTGTCTTTTCAGCCTGGCATTGGCATTTGACACAAATATTTCTATTTAATGGATGCATTCAGATTCTGGAGTTGTTTTGGTGACTCCTTTTCACTTCTTAAAGGATTCGTTTTTGATTTACTCACCCTCAAGACATCCTAGGTGTATATGACACTCTTCTTTCTGATGAACACAATCAGAGTTATATTAATAAATAGCCTGATGTTTCCAAGCTTTATAATGGCAGTCAATGAGGCCCATGAGTTTGAAGCTCAAAAAAGTGCATCCATCTCATAAACGTACTCCACATGTCTCTGTAGGGTTAATAAAGGCATTCTGAAGTCTGGGTTGTTTGGTTCAAATATGGACAAACCCAACTGTTGGTTTAATTTATTTAATTAAATTTTTAAACCCAACGGTTGGGTTTGTCCATATTTGACCCAAACGTGGGTTGAAACAACTTTAGAAATGCTGCCTCAGTGTGTTTTTGTGAGGATTGTAAATTTCCATCCATTAGCCCAAAAACCGGATACTAATAAATTGGTCAAAAGGAATTCTGCGTGTAAGCCTTTTCAGCCTTTTGGTGAAGTTCTCTTAATTTATTGATCTCATTTTAAATCTGACTCCATTAATAATTGTATCTGACTCCAATTCTAAGTGACTCCATAAAGTGTGCTACATTTAGAGTTTATCAGCTGATTTTACGATTAGTTGCAATTTAATTTAAATCGTTGATTTTCTTTGTATCTTCCTAGATTTCATATTCGTTCATCGAGAGACCCTAAATCGCAGAGAGACAGACGCGTCCGGACCGCGCGCTCACAGACACAAAACGGTTACTTCTGTAATTAGTCAGAGGGTGTAGAGTGAATATTTTACCTTTAAGTGGTTGCACATGCTCACTCAACAAAAAGTGTAATTTTAGTAATATTCACGGACTACAATGTGCTAACCCAGCGATAGTCAGAAATCGGAATATCGCGCACGCTGCGCTCCATGCTTCAGTCGTACTGTCATCGGTGTGATCTATCATAACCCTAGATTTTGCTGTAATAAAGGAGTATACATCGATCCATACTAGAATAATGATTTCGGAACCATACAAGAGAAATCAAGATTAACATTTATTTTGGCCAGACAGGAAAAGTAAATACGTAAACAAGAATCCATGGTACACAACTGATCAGCGTAAAAACAAAACACAATTGCAAAGCAATATGAAAATAATTTAAAAGAGTCATCATGTCTGGCACATCTACATGCAGTTTGCACGGGGGGTTCTGACTACAGAATATTCCCCCCGAGAGTTTAGATTATCCAGCCTTAAATACTCCAACTAGAACAAAAGGGTTGTAAATATTTGCAACACCCCCACCTGGTTTTGGGGGAGTGGATCAGATATCTTTGAAGAGACTACTCAAAGGAGAACTGAATTCTCATTAGTTTTCCAATCTTTCTAATACTACCAGTGACTGCAGTGAAACTGAGACCATTTTACCATTCGCACTGAGACCTTTAAAAAGACATCAAACATGAAAAGGATAAAACAATAGATTTACAAAATACATCATCACTGGTATATCTGCATTTGGTGACTTGAAACCAGGACAAGGAGAGGGCAAAATGGGGAGGGGGGAGGAATGTTTGTCAGGGTGTTGTCACAGTTTCTGTGAGATCTTTTTTTCAAGATTAGTGACTTTTATTGTTCAATTGCTGAGGTGTGTGTCTCAGCTTTTGTCTTAGCACCAAAACCGACTCTTACAGGATTATAATTTGTTGCCCCAATATATAATATGATGTGGTTTCAGTCTCAGACATTATTTCACTACTCTCACAGTAAGTGTCATTTGATCTTATGAGACCTTGATGAACCTCATTAACTAATTGTCTTCGTCAGGGGACTACATGCCGTTTCAGATAGTAGAAGAGCCCTCTCACACACTGAAAGATATTTTAATGCATCCATCAGTGCTCTCAATACATTTAATTTGATGCTCAATAAAAATAAAGGGCAGCTCATAGCTGAGATGCTGTTTTCAAATGTTGCGTTTGGGAAGCCCGTAATTGTCACAATTAATTTCATTATAGGCTGTAGGCAGGTAAAATGTAGACAGACAAACACTATTGGCCAGATGCCAAACTAGAAAACAACTTGAAATGTTACTTACCTCTTTATTTTCTTCCGCCAGGTGTAGCATGAAATGGCAGATATGAATTCTGAATTATCTTTGTGATGGATGCCAACATCATTTACTGCTCTCTCCGCTTCATTGTTACCTTTTTAGAGGGTTGTGATTCAAAGCGCCCCTTGAGGTATGTTTTTGTTTCCCAACCTGGAGTAAACCAGAGGGTCTACGCATTCTGGGAAATGTTTTGCTTTCACATACAGGTCTTATTCAGAATACGTTATGATAAGGAACAATGTGTCTTCAGGTGCAAATTATCCTACAAAATGTCTGTTTTGCATTGATATTGGATACACAGCAAACACAAAATGCGGGTAAACACTGAATAAATTGGAATAGCTCTCCAGTTGGCTGTGATTTTTATTATTATTAATTATTGCATTAAATCAAATTCTACTGTATTCAATAATAGTTCACTCTAAAAAATGCTGGGTTAAAAACAACCCAAGTCGGGTTGAAAATGGACTATTCCAGCAATTGGGTTGTTTTAACACAGTGAATGGGTTGTTTTAACCCAGCGGTTGGGTTAAATGTTTGCTTAAAACAACCCAATAACTGGGTTTAAACAACCCAATTGCTGGATTAGTCCATTTTCAACCCAACTTGGGTTGTTTTTAACCCAGCATTTTTTAGTGTTTGACCATTGCTGTTGTAAGTAACAAGCACGATTAAACTAAAGCTAAAGCTAAACAAACAAACTAAATGTAAAATTAATCTTTAATTTAATTTAATTCTGAGGCAGATATGTGTATTTGAATTCTAAATCCAGTTCAAAGCACGAATCAATTCAAATCTAATTATAAAGGACATTAGTTCAGGTGGGTGTATATGAATGACATTTGGCTGCATATGAGCTCTATAGCAATGTACACAGAGCACCATTTAATGGCAAGTCACTCACGATGATGGTCATGGACTACATAGAACTGACTGTGATTGGAGATTAAGGTTATCAGTTCCCTGTGGATCCATTGCGACACATATGCAGGTGACAGATGAACTCAGACATGCTGAATTCCACATTCTCTGGATGAGAATGTCAAATGAGCTGGTGAAGGGCTGACAGCTAACCGGAGAGATGCCGTGTATGACAGCAAGTGACTTTAAAACCTCAGATGTGGTGTTTCTGAGCTTTTATGTATTCAATAATGTTGGGGTCTGTAAGATAAAAAAAAAAAAAAATCTTTTAAATTATAAAATGTATATTTTTTCTTGTGATGGCAAAGCTGGATTTCATATAGCCATTAAAATAGCAATTGACCTATCGGTAAGCCCCGCCCCCCTTAGTTACAGTTGCTAACTCGGACAAACAAACGGAGTTGCTATATCTTACAATGACAGTTGTCAGTGTGAAAACATTATCCCAAGATGTTTTTGGACACAGAATGTTGCGTATACCCCGTCCGAATGATGGCCAAACTCTACTGATGGTTTATCAAGTTTATTATGTCCTTTTTCACTCCAAAAAATAATCGTAAGAGCTGAACAAACAAAGCATAAGAAGTGTGCATTAACGTCTCATTCACAAACTATCTCTCTCCGTTGCATTACCATTAACATACACAGCAAATTACACAAAAACACTCATACAACTTACGGTAAACAAACATATACACAGAGCTTATGACTTTTCGGGGGTGCAGTTAATAACTGGTAAACTTTGTATCTGCAAAACAACTCAGATAAACTGTGTGTGAGCTCTCCCTTTCACTACCTGTAGACTATAATACCCATCAAAATAGGAGTACTCCTTATTAGGACAGATAATGTAGACCTTTAACATATCTACAATTAATTTACATATAACCAGTTTAATATGGAGAGGCACTGAAATGTAGACCTTCGTGTTTTTGACCTACAGTGTAACATTACATGACGTGAGAACAGTTAGTTAGTTCGGTTTGTATGTTAGCAGGGATTTTAATCGTAAATTAACGAGAGTATGACAAACAGAAAATCCTCTCAGGATCCCTGGAATCAGTGTTACAGTACCTTAGCATTTTTGTAGCATAAAAACCATCAAACCGATGAGAGCTTCAGATTTTCCAATGTTTCTCTAGGAGCTGACACCTAAAGATGTCCGAGTTCCGGTCCCAGCGCAACTGATACTCTACTGCTATTGGCTCATCTGCGTTTGAGGGGAGGGGCTTACCGATAGGTCAATTGCATTAAAGGGGTCATGAACTGGCTTTAAAAAAAAATTATACTGTTGTCTGAGGTCAACTTATGACGTTTGCGTGGTTTTTACATTCAAAAACATCATAATGAATAAGTAATAGGCTATTTTCTGCCCTGGTTTTGAGGCTCTCTCAAGAAACGCTTGGTTTTAATGGGCGTGCCGCACTGAAGACTTGGAAGTGAACGGCCATGGCTAGGATTGGATAAGATTTGCATATTTAATGAGCTTCTGCTCCCCTGTCAGTGAAAGCGTGTGGGAAAACCTCAACCGGAATGAATCTCCCACAGGGCTTGCAAAATGTCTTAATCAAACAAACACAATGATTTATCTCTCATCCACGCGCGATTGATTGGAATGTTATTGATATACGATCGATGTATATAAGCGCAAACCGTACACACACGCACACGCACCCATCAAGTTAAGAGAGTTATTTAACTATTTAAGATAGACCGTCGGCAGGCCGGGCTTACATTTTGGTAGCCCGTCTGAAAAACACATAGCCCCAGGACGTTGGGCTTTGCGAGCCCTGGTCCATACATTGCCAGAGCCTGATCCTGAATTGCAATGAACCAACAACACCATAAATAAAGGATTCTTCAGCCTGTGACAGCATGCTAAGGTATGTTCAGTTAGACACGTACACATTAATCAATACGATCTGTAACAATGCAGGACTATCACATATAAAAAACATTTTCTACTCACATAAGTGTGTTGCTTCATTCATTCATGTAATCTCATCCTGTCTGCAAATCCAGTCTCTTGTTTACAAAAGAATTTGTCTTCCCCACGTGAGCTGGATATTCATTAAATATAAAGTTCATTCATGCATTCATAATATTGGAATCCGAACGAAGCTTATGTGGTATTTTTATTTCTTAAACGCTCGATGCGGTTTAGCTCACGAGTCGGTGGGCGGGGCTACAGAATCAGGCGTTGTTCTTCTTCTGTTGAGGCGATGCTTCACTACACTCTGACGTCATAGCTTGGCATATTCTGAGATCGATCGTTTGCTGGGCCTGGTGTCAAAAAAGCTTTTCTTTGACTAACAAGGAAGTTTTCAGCTCTGAAATTTACAGGATATTCGTATATTACCAAGACCTTTTATATATCAAAAGCTCAAGAAAAAGTTGATTTCTCAATTCATGACCCCATTAATATTTCATAATATTGCTGTTTTTACAGTATGTTTTATTAATACATGGAGCCTTGGTGACCTTGGTGCCTATAGTTTTGGTGCCTATGTCTCACAATAGAACAAAGGTGCAGAAGAAACTACAAAAAGCTCAGCATCACTGTGATCAGTGCATAAAAAGGTGATATTAATGTGTGAAACAATTTAAAGTTCAGGTACTAACTACTAGGTTGTGCATAGGCACGGCCGTCACTAAATCACACGGATGATTTCATTCAGAAGACGTCATTAGCAGGCTTATTTTTAACTCTCCCATCTGAAGTTTAGGCTCTCACATCTGATGTTTTGTCAGAAAAAAGACAGCGCGAGGCTGGAACATCTATTCCTGTGTGCCAGAGAGAACAGCTGTTTCATCCACATTGTGCAGGTCCAATGGCGCTGGTCTCTTCATAATATCACAGCTTAGGACCAACAGAAATAACAATCCATGACAAACAAAAGGCAGTTAGTTCATGTGATGCATACAAATTATATCTCAGTATTTTTCAGCCTTTATATTGATATTCAATACATTTTATGTGTTTATTGTTTTGAAGCTAAGAACTGTGTTAGCAACTTTTGTAAACAATTAAAATGATATCCACAAACCAGATGAAACGGCAGCATGAGGTTGCACAAAGGTTGCAGCATGAGCCTCTGTTTGTCTCTCCCTCTTTTCTCTCTTTTCTTTTTTTACAACTACATTTCTACTGTTGCTATATGATGAAATCTCTTGTACCCTGGGGAGATTTATTTTCTTTAGGTGATCTTAAATTTAAGACAATGGGCCCATGAGAACTTCTTCAAACTACAGTAAAACCTCTACATCTTATTGGATTGGATATAAGGTGTTGTGGTAGTCAAAGTACATGAAGACTCAAGAGTTGAGTAAAAAAAACTGTATTTAAATAAACAAAACACAGAATATCACTGGAGAATAAATAACAGGAACTTACATACTTGCATAACAGGAACTTGCATAACAGGAGATTGCATACCACACATGAACAAATTAGAACTGACGAGTAGGCCTACCTGAAACACAGGGCTTTAAATACATGGCAAACAAAGAAAACTAGATGAGACACCGGTGAAACTAAGGCAACTAGGGAGTAATCAGGGACTGAACTAAAAGGGAATACAAGAAATCGAAGCATTAGAACAAAATTACAACTAAACTGAACATAACGTCTCCGGTTACGTATGTTACCTAGGTTCCCTGAGAACAGGGAACGAGACGCTGCGTCAGCTTGACGCTACGGGGAACGCCTCCAGCCTGACAGGTGTCTGAACTACTATCGAATCACGGCAATCCTATTGACCGGCGACAGCCTATGATGTCATCAAGGTGCGACCAGGAAGTATAAAAGGGCGCCTTGCCAACATGACACCGCCCTTCGTCTGAAGGGACTGTTTGGCAGGCAAACCCTGAGGCATGGAAAAGCGACGCAGCGTCTCGTTCCCTGTTCTCAGGGAACCTAGGTTACATACGTAACCGGAGACGTTCCCTTTCGAAAGGGAACTCGCGCTGCGTCAGCTTGACGCTACGGGGAATGAAATACCAACGCCGCCATGCCGAGGGGAGTGCATGCCTACTGGCAGTGACAACTGTCAGAACAAGCAAATTCAATTGAAATGCCTGAACCACTCCCCCTCTGGTCATATAAGGCTGTCAGTGACAGCATTCCCTACGGTCATAGCCCAAGCTATAAGCCTGAGTAGGAAGCTTCGAACACTTAGAGAAGTTCTACCCAGGCCGCTCAAAGGCCTGGATCCAACCCATTCGAAAGAAGGGGGCTCCTTTAAGGGAATGTGGCTAGGGGGCCCTAGGGCGCCCCAGCCAGCCACTACCGCCACCAAGGAGGCCTAGCTTGGTGCCTTTTTTAACGGGCACTTCAGCCGGGCCATCCCTGTCTGTTCGATAACAGAGCCTCTGGACACTCGCCTCCTGAAGAGGCATCCAGTCCCAGGGACTGCAGAATGGCAGTGGCCTCCTCGGACCGGATCTCAGAGACGGGAATCCCGGAGAGCAGCACTCAGCATAGCGCTTTCTACCCTTGCCAGCGAGGGGAGTAATCTGCTCAATCCTAGGATCTACTGAGCTATTATCAGATAGAAACACTCAGGAGGCCAGACTGGCCTAAAAACTGATCTAATTGGGAGGCCACCCTAGGGGCCTACGACCACCCGATCAGGCCCAGGCAGCCTTGGCTCACATATGACCCTTCCGAAAGGAGGGGAGCTTAAAGGGGGCTGCCCGGTAGGTAAACCAGGTTGCAGGCTGAAATCCCTTCCTTGGGGACCAAGTAGCAGAAGCGACACCAGTCGCGCTAGGGTGACCACTAGCTGTCAGCCTCATGCCAGTTAATAGTCTTTGTACTAAGATCCAAAGACCTATTAGGGAGGCCTAGTGAGGCCCAGTGTATGCCAGAGAAGCCTGAGAGGTCATGCTCAGGAACTCGCTTAGAGGGAGGCCTGGTGAGGCCTACTACCTGATAGCAGTTGAAGCCGACTGTCAACGTAGCTGGAAAACGGAAACTCGTTTTCTCAGGGAGGCCTAGTGAAGGCCTACTACCTGAAGGTCAAGCTACACCAGCTAGCAGAGTATCCTGACTCGGGAACTCGCCCTCAGGGAGGCCTAGTGAGGCCTACTACCTGATAGCAAGCCTTAGGGAGGCCTGGAGGGGCCTACTACCTGATAGCAAGCTATGCTAGCTACCCGAGCATCCTAACTCAGGAACTCGCCCTCAAGGGAGGCCCAGTGCGGCCTGATACCTGCTAGCGACTCGTGCTAGCTGTTTCTCAGGTGACTGGAGCCCAGGAACATGCCCTTAGGGAGGCCCGGTGAGGCCTACTACCTTACGACCAGTCTTCAGGGAGGCCTAGTGCGGCCTACTACCCAGCAACAGCCTAGCAACTCCTGTGCTAGCGGACACGGCGACTGGCAAACAGGAGCCCTCCTTCAGGGAGGCCTGGTGAGGCCTACTACCTGCCAGCAGTTCATCACAATCTGCCAAGTGACTGAACCCAAGAATGCGTCCTCAAGGGAGGCCTGGTGAGGCCTACTACCTCATGCCGAGTCTTCAGGGAGGCCTGGTGCGGCCTACCACCCATCAACAGCTTAGCAGCCCATGCTAGCTGACACAGCGACTGGCAAATGGGAGCCTGCTTTCAGGGAGGCCTAATAGGGCCTACCATCTCACAGCAGGCCTGCAGGGACAGCTTCCTGGTGACAGGAGTGAAAAACTGTGATGTTATAACCTTGGGCTGACAGTAGCTTCTCTGCTGGCTGACAAAAATTAACATCCAACTGCTGACAAGGGTTATAGTTGGGAAAAACTACTACTTGAAAGCCGACATCGTTGGGGAGTAATATATACCGCAATACACAAGGGGCCGAACTTTGCAGAGGCCTACCAAGGCTGACTACCTATGTTCAAGGTTGCAGCTAGTAATTTGCCAACCTCCCCAAACGTCGGGACTCACTCGCAAGGAGGCCTAACTCTGAGGCCTACCACCTGACCTGGAGTCTACTGCCAAGACTGCCCCAGCTGGCTACCCACAGCCAGCTGGCCTAAAAAATCATCCCAGCCTAGCTGGGTGACCCATCCCGGAGGCCTCCAATTCCTTCTGGAGCCAACTGTACAATGGTGCAGTCTTATCGGCAGCGCCTACAAACACTGGAACCTAATCACATTGTCCATAGCAGGGTACTCTGCAAACCAAACGCCTTGTACCCCCTAAGTGGGGGGAGTACCACATACGCCACCCACCTCATGAAGGTCCTAGCTTTAATAGCGCCTATCATACCGTGTGAGGGCGTCAGCCATGGCAATGCTCTGGCTACAAGGGAGCTCACGACCAAACCTACATAAACCAAAAGGTTGTGAAGTGCTGCTCAACCCGAGCCATGGGTGAGGCAGAATGATACAGAGCTGGATGTGGAGGTACTCAAATCTACCCTGCCTTGTCAGGGGAGTACGACCAACTGGCCAGGGCATATACAAGAAAGGCCAGCGCCTGCCAAAAAACTGGCGGCCTCTAAAACTAGCTCTGGAGGGCCGGGTTGAGCTATGCATACAGAATTTTCGTACTTGCATGAAAAACGCCTTAACCCTGCCCCACGACTCCTGGCTAAGTCGCTATCAATTCTGCACAGCACCAACCTGCATTACTAGCAAAGGCCCCACAACGCAGGTAAGGGGGCGGGCCTTGGCCGGACTACTCTGCATAAGAGGAGGCTACATTAGGGACAAATAATAAAGCTAAGTTAAAAAAAATGGAACAGCTACCCGGAGCGCGACCGCTTCTTGGTGTGCGACTCCGTAATCCCTAGAAAGCCTAGGCCAATCTAGATCTATACCCGAGGTCCAAGAAAGGGCCGCTACTATTGCACCATGCAAAAGGGGCACTCGGGTAGAAGTGCCAGTCGTTAAATAGATCTGGCTCTAGATCTAACTGTAGTTCTAGCATGGTCTGATCCTGTATTCTCCAGAAATTTACACTGAGAGAAGATACAGACCGCCTTACCCTGAGGCGGCTACCAGTTAGCAGCTTAATACTAGGAGGAAAAAATGCCTAGCCTTCCCTTAACACAAAAAACCCCTTTTTTTTCTTTATATATAACCGCTACACAACCGCAGGAAATGAGTGGCATTCCCAGCGCTAATTCTAGCGCATCTTAGCTTTTTAGGTCTGGGAATAAAAAAGGGCTGTACAGCTCTCACAGCGTGTACCATATATAGTGTTTGCTGGCTTCCACTAGCAATACTAGCTCACTTATACCAAGCTTAAGCAACTGGTAAATAATATTTTATCGTTCTAGCCAACCTAACAGGGGAACTACAGGCCCTAGGAAATATCCAACGATCCACAGCGACCCCCGAAGCCCTCTACAGGGAGCATAAGTCAGAAAATATATAATATTTTTCCCTCTTATAGGGGACTTACCCGCTCGCTGCGGCGCGCCATGATATCCACCCACAAGCTTAATTCACATGTATGCTTAGGTGTACCACTACCACGGGCCTGAGGGGGCGCACTCACAAACCAGCCAGGCGGGCCCTTGCACATCATCGTGGACCCACCTAGGCCGGATGTAAGAAGCGCCTGGGGAGATGAAGAAGAGGAGTGAGGGTCAATGTAATTTCTCATCTCACCCTCAGGGAGGAGATCCATCATGAACGCTGACTGCGTTTTGTGATACACAGCTCCTACTTCTCCCGGGAGTCCGCCTCTCTGTGCCCCACCCCCGACTGTGGGGGCGCACGAGAGGCAATGCTGGCCATTGGGCCCTGTCTCCGGTCCTCGGACCGTGACGCCTCCCGCCTGCCTGGGACCCGGATCTCAGTGGCATGCAGGTCCTCAGACGCTGCCAAATGTTCGCTATTCCTCGGCGATGCTGGCCCTCAGGCCCAGACTCCGCCTGTTGCGCAACCACCGCATCAGGAAAAAAAACCTTCCCTGATCGAGATCCCTCAGCAAACCGGCCTGGTGCACATGAAACACCGCCATGGTGTAAGAAGTAGCACCGGGCTGACCCGCTGCTGTGTATGCCCTGCCATTAAAATGACACATCGTTTAAGTGGCAGGGTTGGAGCGCTCAGCTTCCCAGAGATAAACATCCCATTAATCGGAGGCAACGACACATACCCATATTCTACCATCCTCCCGACATCAGCGGCATACTGCTGATGTCATACCGCTGATATCAGTGAACATGAACCGAACATAGGTTATTCCATGCCCTCTCGATCTAATTAGGAAGATCAGGAAGGAATGAAAGCCCAACTGAGCCAATGATTATGGCCGGGGAGAGATCGATCGTTTATTTCAATATGAGCGATCTCTCCTCTAACGCAACAACACAGCGGCCGCAGCCCGCCTGCAGCGCGTTTCATAACATTCAACGGCTCAGCATACACAGTCGGGATGGCTGAGAAGATTAATCCTCCTTCTCACAGCCATCCCTAGAGCACTTGGAAACAAGTCTCGTCAGCCGCCAGATCGTCAAAGGGAAGAATGCCTTCCCGTGACGATTCAGCGAGCTCTATCCAGGAAACCATGACGTGAGTCCGCGCTCAGCCTCGGCATGAACAGGGACCGCATCATCAGTCTCGGATGCCAAACCCTCTTCCCTCAGGAAGAGAATCAGACGAGAGCAGAGCGATCTCAGATTGACAAACGCTCACATTAAACAAACAAACAGACAACTCGATAAGAGCTGACTGTGCATGCTCTTGATCCCAGGCAGAAACACACAGCTTGTGTGTATACAATAATGAATTTGGATTACCTTACTCGAAGCAATTCAGACAAAACAGTCCCTGAAGACGAAGAAGCGGTGTCATGTTGGCAAGGCGCCCTTTTATACTTCCTGGTCGCACCTTGATGACATCATAGGCTGTCGCCGGTCAATAGGATTGCCGTGATTCGATAGTAGTTCAGACACCTGTCACGCTGGAGGCGTTCCCCGTAGCGTCAAGCTGACGCAGCGCGAGTTCCCTTTCGAAAGGGAACTCTGATTGTTGAATATGTGTTGGCTTTTTTTTCTCATACAAGACTGTCTAACTGTCAAATCTAAACAAAGTGCCTTTCAAAGTCAAACTGAGGATGCATTTACAATTTTCAGTTTCTGATTTTGAATTCAATTTGGATTGAGGTAGCAAACAGGATGCATAATTGTCATAACTTTTTACAGGTAATCAGCAAGGACACATTCAATTAAAAGTGACATTTACTAGGGATGCACCGATATGAACATTTTGGCCGATACCGATAACCAATAATTCTTTATATTTGAAAGTCGATAACCGATAAATTGGCAGATAAATCTAAAAACAATTTTTTAAACATAATTTGAGAGCCTAATTACAAAATCAAAATGTCTCAAGCGCACAATTATAATGTTCTCATTATAATTTTATGTAGCCTATATGAAAGACTTGCGCTGCATTTGTTGCACTTAACTGTATTTTCCGTTTTTGAAGGGATTTCAATCGTATTTCAAGCAATTCAAAAACATTATGGTGTCTCAGCAGAAGGAAATAATCCATTATTTATCGGCTTTAATATACCAGCCAAATTTTCTTAACAAAATTTATCTGGTCGATAACGATAACATAAAAAAATTATATATACTGTAGGCAGAACATATATTGGCCGATACCTAAATGTAACATAACACAAGTATATCTATTAAAAATAATTGCTGTTCTTTTGAACATTCTATTCATCCTGGAAAAGGTATTTTTAAGGTATTATTAAGCAGCACTACTGTTACCTTGATAATAAGAACAACATTGATGATAAGAAATGTTACTTGAGTGACAAATCAGCATAGAATGATTTCTAAGAATAAAGCCTTTTGGATGAATGAAGCTTTTTGGTATTGGATGAGAACTGAGAGTCCAATCACACGAAAATGCGTATAAATAATACAAGTGTGCAATGTCGTGGAATGTACCGGTATGGCAAAATGAGTTTTGGCGTGCATATACACATGAACCAAACCCAAGAGCGTGTCATATACACGCCATAAAGTGCGTATCATATGCACGCGAAAAACTGCGTACCATATGCACGGCAAAACTCATTTTGGCGTATACATTCCACAACATTGCACACTCGATACGCATTCTCATGTGATCGTGTTGGAACTGAACTGAGCTGATGACATCACTGTTTTCTCCAGTTCTGCCTTATAGAGGAATTGAACTCATTCCATAATTGATCAACTTTACACAGTTATTGAACCAAACTGAATTAACACTGAACTGATCTGAATAATGATGGTTTACTATGGTCTTTTAAGGGCCGCTTTACAGCAAACTTAAAACTTGTTTGCATCATTGAATAATTTTTGTCCTATTTATTCTGATCAATATGCAGCCTTGGTGAGCATATAAGACAAAAACATTGAAGCAACAAATGTCCGAGCTTTATGCAAATGAGTAATGACTTGTGAGTGGTAGTGCAAACAGTGATCAGCCACCATATACAGTTGGATACCACATCAAAATAGGAACGTCTACTAGAAATTCAACAGCCATGTGACTCAATTTTATCACTGTCGTTGTGAGCAGACAGACCTTGTGGACATTTGCTGTACCCATTCCTTCTCTATTAAAAACAGTCTGTCAATATCAGACACCAAGTCAACAGCAATAGTGCAGAGCCATCAACATCTTGCATTCTCTGGCTATTTCATTGCTATTTTTGTCTTGCTGTTGCAAAATAAAGGACTACAAGGCATCTTAACACCCTGATTTGGTTTAATGTAGTATGTAATTATGTGACTGAAAGGTTGTCTTCCACCATTTTCTCAGCCTCCCACCTCTCTCCCTCTCTAGACTGTAAAATCATTGCAAAAGAGACGTAAAAACACCGGAAATGTGCTCAGTGGTTGGCTGGATATTAAGCATCAAGACAGTTATTCTGCCTGAGTGAAATATTGGCACACTGGGGCCACTTAAAATGTATAAGCACCTTTCAGTAGGCTGCAAAGTCTGACTGCCAAATACAGAGGAGCTGAGCTCCTTAATGCATTGGCTTCCTCGTTGCTCTCTCTGTGACTGCAGCCAACACACGCTCTGCATGCATCACCTGCATAGGATAAAAGCTTCCAAGGAAACATAACACTGCTTTAGTGTGCTATCAGACTTGAATTTAGAGAAGATGCAGACAACTTCTTGCTTATGTTACAAACTTCTTGCTAACAATCTTTAGTCTTGTATGCCTGCCTTAAAGGAATATTCTTCATTAAATTCAAGTTAATCTCAGCCAACAGCATTTTTGACATGATGTTGATTACCACAAATGTTTTGACTCGTCCCTCATTTTCTTAAATACACAATAACTTAACACATATGGACACTGTAGTAAACATAAATGACACATTTACACACATATATAGGGGAGAGCGGGGCACAACCTAACGCTTTTTGACTTTCTCAGTTTGTGTAAATCCACTTGGGGTTCAGAGTATTTATTTTTTTCCACATTAATTGCACACATGTCTAGTACAATTATGTGGTTTTGTTTCATGAATACAGTGTATACTTTTTTCTTGATTTACCCCGAAAGAATGGAAGTGAAATGTGACAACATGCCCCAGGTGGGGTACATTATAACGTGGTGGGGCACATTGTAACATGAACAAATGACAGCTTAAAATGTTATCTGATATAATCAAAAAAATATCTAAATAATAATCAAACTAAAATATTTTGTCAACAAAATACAATTATTAACTTTTTAAAATAAAATAATGGCATTTTTTAATCATTAAAAATATAAAAATTTTTGAGTTTGACAGCAAACACATTGCTAAATCAGCTATACAGCATAGTTAAAAACATAATAATAATTAATAATCAGTCATTATTCACCCTTTTCTCATGGTTTCTCAAAAAAAAAATCATATAAGTATAGAATATAATGGCATATTTCTAATAGGGGCTCATTGTAACGCAGTGTTACAACACACCCCATCTGCACAAATGGGATTTAAACCCCGGCTCGTGTCTTCTGCTGTTAGATCAGCATTAAAGAACGATCTCAACTGTTAAATAACAGATATAAGATTAAAATAATATCGTCTTATTTTAAATAAACACAAAAAACAGAGATGAAAACTAAACTTAAGTAAGAAATTTACTCTTGCTATGGTATTACATAATACGTGTACATCTATGCAGATATTACATGTTCAGTAATATCTTCCAGAGATTTTTTAATTTTGGCGCTATTTTTTCTCTAAATAATGTTGATATGGCAACTAGTAAATACACTAAGTTTCGTCATTCTCGCATGTGTGGAAAGGGTTAAAACATGCGTGTTACAACTAACCCCGCGATAGGTTGTGCCCCGCGCTCCCCTAACACATAGGACACATATAGTAAATTCACACATATAGATACAGGACATTCAAGTAGCATAAAAAGACTAAGCTTATTATTTTATAAGAGCACTTACAATAATTCTGTTAAAGCTTTTGTATTATTTGATCTGTAAAGTTGTTATTGTCATTCTTATGGAGGTTTTAATCATGATAACATATATTGTTTTATGCCTTGTCGCTAGAGTATTTTAAATGTACACACTGGCCCCATTCACTTATATTATATTGTAAGTGCCTCTGTTACAGAACAGAGACTCAGTACCAATGTAAATAAAAGAGTTTATTGAATTCAGACGGTATGGGGATGAATAGGTATAAGTATTTCAGAGATGAGGGATGGTAGATGAATGGAGAATGGGAATACTGACAGTCTCTGTTGTTGTAGGATGACGTGGAGGTCGTGGATGGCGAAGGTGATGGGGACCAGTGCACACACCTTGATGACAGGAAGGGAGTCTGGGAGTGGAGAAGGAGACAAGGAATAAACACGGAGGACCAAGAAGATGAAGAAAACACGAGGACACAGGAGGTAGGTAAACTTTGCGTGACGCAGGTAAATATAGCGAGTAGGTGAGTCCGTATTCAAAAACGAGACCAGACAATGTGACTGTGGGTGGGGTGTATGCTTAAGTAGCAGGTTGATGAGAGTGCAGATGAGGTGCAGGTGTGTGTGTGATTGTGAATTGCATGCAGGTGAGGACCAGAGAGGATGATGGGAAATGTAGTGAAGACGTGGTGACTGTGACCTAACAAGGGTAACCATGGGAACTAAGGATTGGCGGGAAAAATGAACCAATAAATGAAATCAAAACACAACTAAAAGTCCAAAACCCAAACAGAACCCTGACAGCCTCATTTTAACTCAGATTTACTCAACTAGAAAAGGACAAATGGAAATAATTGTTGTTGATTAAAGGGTTAATTCACCCAAAAATGAAAAATCTTTCATTTATTACTCACCCTCATGCCGTTCCACACCCGTAAGACCACAAGTTCATCTTCGGAACACAAATGAAGATATTTTTGTTGAAATCCGATGGCTCAGTGAGGCCTGCATAGCCAGCAATGACATTTCCTCTCTCAAGTACATTAACTTGAGAGAGCCCAGTGACTCCATTAATGTACTAAAAACATATTTAAATCAGTTCATGTGAGTACAGTGGTTCAATATTAATATTATAAAGTGACAAGAATATTTTTGGTGAGTCAAAAAACTAAAATAAAGACTTGCTTGGCCGATTTCAAAACACTGCTTCATGAAGCTTCGGAGCGTATGAATCACTGCATCACTGAGCCATTGGATTTCAACAAAAATATCTTAATTTGTGTTCCGAAGACTTACGGGTGTGGAACGACATGAGGGTGAGTAATTAATGACAGAATTTTCATTTTTGTGTGAACTAACCCTTTAAGTTTAACCTGTATTGTACCCAGAGTATTACTTTAACAGATCTGCAGTATACGCTTTCAGCTTTGCTTCTTGTGAATGACAATTTGTGCATCTTTCAAGGGTTGTTTCTCATCAGGGAACATACAGATAAAGCTTTGATAACTCCCATAAGAAATAATTTTCACTATAAAGTATTATTGATTTCTCAAAATAGCTACTCACAAGAGCAACACCTGGTGCAACAATTACTAATGCCAGGAGTGAAGCAACAAACTGCAAATTGGTGATGGAATTGTCCGTCTTTCCTGAAGAAGTCATACATTTTGAGCTATTAGTCTGTCACATGTAGCATTGAAGTTCAATAAATAGGATTGCAGTACACAGTTCAAATTTCAGAGTTGAGTTTCATCAGTACTAAAATAAATGTAAAATGCAGAATTGTCATAACTTCTTATGGGTTCTGTCTATAAAATCAAATTTATTAAATATAATGAAATGTGTATACTATTCAAAGGTTTGAAAGTTTCCTTTCTGTTCCACTCCTTTCTGTCCTGTCCAGTCCTGTCCATTCTCTCCTGTCCTGAAATAGCATTGGTGAGTACAATATACTTTTTCTAAAACATTCTTCTTTCAAAAGCTCTCAGTACAATCGTGCTGATTGAGACTCAGAGAATGAAAGATTTCTGGCAATTTATATATATATATATATATATATATATATATATATATATATATATATATATATATATATATATATATATATATATATATATATATATATATATATATATATATATATATATATATATATATATATATATATAAAAGCTTTTATAGTGCAGTTAGCTACATTGGACACACTTTATATTAGGTGGCCTTAACTACTATGTACTAACATTTTAATTAATCATTTGATACAATGCACTTATTGTGTACATACATGTTTTTATATTGTACTTACATTTGCAAAATACCTGCATGTAATTACATCTGTAATTAATTTCTGTAATTACACAGTTGACACTTCCCTTACACCTAACCTTACCCTTAAACTTACCCATACCACCACACCTGACCCTAACCCTACCCGTATCCCACCTCAATATCAGCAAAGGTGTTTTGCAATACAATTTGAACACAGTAAGTACATTGTTCTTGTTTTTTTGATGTAAGTACATAGTAGTTAAGGCCACCTAATATAAAGTGGGGCCGCTACATTTTATATAAAAATTATATTACCATAAAGGGTAACACTAGTATAATAACTACACGCTATGAAGCATTAGTTAAGCATTAGTAAATAGTTAATTCATCATTTATAAAGCATTAATATACATTAACAGGCAGTTTATAAATGCAGCTATAAATGCTATATTTTTGATTCTTGAACATATCTATAATGGGTTTAATAATTGTATTTTCATACTTTATAAAAGATCAATTTATCATTTCTAAATTAGGTATTACATTATTTACAAACCAGTTATTTAGGAGTTGTCAGCATAAGATCATTTAGAAAGTGTAAGTAAAGGATTAATAAACTATTTAAATGTACATTTAAACATCTTATTATTTAGACATAGAAATAGTTACTCAGTGTGTTAATACATGCTTTATTAACATGCATTCCTACTGTAATTCATGATTAATTCAGGTAGTTCTAAAACATTTAGTAGTTGTAAGTTAACTATTTTTGTGTGCTTATCTAAAGTGAGGACTAGTAAAATGCCTCGTAAAGCTTTTACAAAAGAGATATACTGTATATAGTGTAGTTATTATAAAGTGTTACCAAATAAGGTAAAATGATCAAAAATAGAAGTACAGTGATAACATTTTAACTCCTTTAGTTGCCACAAAGCCAATAAAAACAAAGCCGCTCTGTCTTTTTAGTGCCTGGAGCAGTCATTTCTGTTTCCACTGAAAATAAAGCAAAATGTGCTCAACAGAAAGTAAACATTTGAGCAGAGAGTGTGCCTCTGGCCCGTATTAGGTCAGTATCCTCCTATGAAAATGGCAACAAGGTTTTAACCTTTAGCTCTGCTGGGTTTTGCTGGAGCATATTGAATTAGAGCAGTCAGATGGACATGGTCGAGCAGAAGCACTGCACTTCCTGTCTGTTTGAGTGGCACCACACTGGCAGAAAACTGTCATCCGGGCTCGAATCACACTGGGAAAAATCTTTCTACAAAAAAAAATAAATTTTTTTTTTATATGTGTGTATATCAGTGTTTGTCCGAGGAATCTAAATAGGCTGTGCCTCCTCAAAAAATTATATGAAAAAAAAAAAAATTTGATATTGCAGAAATTACTTATTAATTAACAAATAAAAACAAACATTACATAAAATGAACACAGGTATTACATAACATCGTATAGCCTGTAAGCCACTCAATTTTTTTCACATGAGAGGCAGCGTTGCCTCCACAGCACTGTGATTGGTTGATTAACCTGACAATCATTTTGCACAACACGTCTGCAAATCTACATGAATGGGTGAAACTGGTGTAAAGGATGGGCTGATGCTGGATTCCAGAAATACTTAAAAATTATGACTCGGATATCCTCAGCAAAAAAAAACGTAATTTCAAAGATGGCGGCAACTAGCAAGCATAGTGCAACAATAAGTTTGTAATGTATTATATTGTATTATATGGCTGTTTTTAAACTGACATAATTGGCTGAAGAACACAGTGTTCTTGTTGAGTCATGGCACCATCTTCCGGTGTGTACATGTGATCATGATGTGCAATTGAACGCTTTGAGGTCAGAAATGGGAAGTTTTAACTTCATCTTGTGCTATGTCCACATTAATTTGTCCAGTGAACACCGAGCTTTTTGAAGATGAAGTGGATGAATTTGAAAAAAACTGTTTTATGGACATGTTTAGTCATGTGACACATATTGTGCCCATATATATTTATGGTTGTACCTTGCATAGTTTTGCCCGTGTTGGGGAAAAATTTAATCACAGAAGATTTAATCTTCCAGACCTGTTTTCTCTATTGTGTTTTAAATGAGTCAGATCAAAGAGGCCTCACCTGTGGAAGCCATACATTGTCCCTTTTATCTATTATGGCTCTTGGAATTGGAATTCCTGACTAGCATCTATGCGTTTGAATAGATATGCTGATTAAGAGTAGGTGATACTCTGTCTGTTGTTACAGATGAAGGACCATTGTGTTTCTTGCTTTTAATTGCTCAAGGCGAAACCTTCAGTGGGTTTCGCCAGATGTATGGGAAATTACTGAGGGGGTTATTTAGACATTGGGGGTATAAGAAGCTTGTGGCTTCTTTGTGTCTCCAGTTCACACTCAAGGTAGCCTCGAGCGGCTGCGTTTGACCGTGGCTCTTCCTTGCAAGGAAAATAAATCTTTATAAAGACAATTGGATTATGGTTTGTCTCTTATTAGTGATGTCGACGAATTAATTTTTGCCATTACAGTTGGTGTCAGAAGTTTGGGATTCCTTGGATGTGCCTTCTGGACCCCGAGAGCAGACAGTGACCCGATCATCCTGGACTTAGAGTCACAGCCTTACCCCGAAGAATTGAGGGAGAAGGGCTGACTGCTCTGGGGGTGTCCGGAGGGTCCAGACACTGGAATCAGAGAAAACGAATCCGATGGCAACGGGGCGCTTCTGGTAAGAGACAAACTCTTGAAAAAATTCAGGGGGAATTTTTATTTTATTTTTTAGAATTTGGTTAAATTGAAAATTGAATTGATAGGGATAAACCATAGGGGGAGTCTGACTCTGTGACGAATGCAACGTGGTTGATATGTTTATGGGATAGAAACTGAAATCACGTGGGCGAATTGGAGGACTGAGTTGTGTGCGGTCCGGGGACTGAGTTGTGTGCGGTCCGGGGACTGAGTTGTGTGCGGTCCGGGGACTGAGTTGTGTGCGGTCCGGGGACTGAGTTGTGTGCAGTCCCGAAAAGGGCACTATTGCGAGTGTCCGCCCGGCTGATCTTGGGTGAAGAGATCAGATCTGTACGGAGACGTCCAACAGATTAATAGCGCGCGCGCGAAAAAGCCACAGAATCAGACTGCCAATATGGGGAAATCCAAAAGAAAGCTAGCTGAATATGAGACACCGGTATTTTATCAAATGAGAAAATTATATGGCCAGAAATGCATGCAACGTATACGAAGTTCATTAAATGTCATGATTTGAGTGTCACCGCTGAGTGACCGGACTGGGACTGTGAAAGAGTCAGTTGAAGGAAAAGGATAAATCGATGGGCTGTTGTGAGAACGCGTGTGAGAACTGTGAGCAGACACCGAAATGCTGGGTGTGAGAGGCATTGACTGTGGAGAAATGAAACTGAGAAATTAAAATGCCACAGCTGTTTAAAGATCGCTGGTGAGTATGAACTTTGACAAAATTTTAGCTAACAATTTGAGTGATATGATCAGTAATTTGATTAGTCGGTATAAAGATTGTAAGATGAACAAGAGCAAATGCTGTAAGCAGCTCCGCTCTGAAACCCTGACTTCAAAGAAATTTGCTGGACTGATGAAGATAATGGGCAGAAATGTTTTTATTGTAATTGGAAGTTAACTAGCTACAAACAAAGAGAGAACAAGAGAATTCAAAGTTGTAGATGTTTGTGCGTATTCATTAATTTATAAAATGGGGGAGGTGCCATACCCGAAGGGAGATATACAATTTGAGTAACTAAAAATAATGTTGGTAAAAAAGCAGATAAACTTTGATAAAGCACCATAAATTGCAAGCCATTGTCTGTTTTATTGGACCTCGAGAGAGCTCTGTTCTCAGACAGACTGCCACTTTTGGAGCACACAGGTTGCTGAACGTTGCTCCATAAGCTAAAGATGAGAGTGTTTTAATTGTGGTCAGCTGGGCCATTGATTTTGCACATAACTGTGTCTGAACACCCATAAGGTGTAAAAAGTGTGGCAAATCAGGCCACCAGACTAAATTCTGTAAATGAAATCAGTAAAAAAAAAAAAAAAAAAAAAAAAAAAAAAAGAATAAAACAGAGATTTACACTAAGAAAATGAGAAAATAATAAGCTTGATAAATTCTTTAGTGATTATTTTTGAAGGAAGGATTTGAGATAATTTTAATATGAGGTTAAAATTAAAGTTAAAGATGATAAAACATGTTGTAAAAGATATATATAAAATATATAAATCCTGATTAACCGAGTTAAATGAAAAAGATATAATAAATATGTTCTTGCTCTTCTCACCTTTGCAAAACTCTGATAATGATGATTTGACTGAATATTGGGTTGTTGAAATAACTATAGGTGTTAAAATGTTGAAAACCCTAGAAATTGATGTTTTGGTTTCAAAAGATAAGATTGTGCTGATCTGAAATAAACCATTTGTAATCTCAATCCGGCCACCACGTGGCCTAATTTGAGTAACAGAGACTCAATCTGAGTGGAAATTAAAGTTTCTGAATTAATTTTGGGGGCAAGAGACAAATATAAAGTTATGATCATTTGAAAATGTGATTTCTGTCTAAGGATAGAGTTAAAAGGAAAATGTCTCATTTATTTGAAAACAAAGCCAGATCTTACGCTGAGCTAGTGTGAAGAGTGAGAAGTTTATGAAAATGCAGTGTACCAGCCCTGAAGGCCTCAAAGTCTCTCTCTGATCCCAGACCAGCTCAAAGCTGATATATGAGCCTGTGCCACAGATGATAGAAGATATTGATGAGTAAAGGCACAGGGTATCATGTGAACATAATAGACAGTTATTTGTTAAGATAGAAAAAGGTGCCATCAAGAGGGCAATAAGACATGTTTTAAAAATACAGACTTTTAATGAACTGAAATGTTTGACTAATGTATGATATGACCAGTAACTTCTGTCTGCTTTTAGCCTTCACCATGTACAGAACTGATGGCCTTGGTCACAGATGTAGCAGAACATTAAAATGAATGGACAGGTGTTTTGGCTAAATTCACTGAAAATAATCTAAGCACTGCTATGGGGCAGCTTTGAAGAAGTATGCTGGATTTTAGTGATTAAGTTGTGTTATAATTAACCTGTCTCCATGTTTTTGCTAATTTGAAAGCAGACCAGATGGCTCTGATGACTCTTGAATGCACTTTCCGAAAGGCTCCAGAAAATATCGGATCCTGTTTAGGGTCAAAGATCTCAAAGCGATGACGAGGTTGAGCACGATGTGGTTGTTCCCGATGACGGGTAAGACTTCCTACGGCCTGACAGGATAGCAACCCAAGCCAGGGGAATCACGATAAGTCGCCTTGGACCCCCTACCAAAAAAAAAAAAAAAAAAAAAAAAAAAGGAGGAGGGGGTTTTATGTGAGGTGTGTATTAGAGGTGAGGCAGATGTCTGTGAGGCCAGCAGCATCTCTGTTGGGGGGGGAAGCTGTGTTTCGTAAGGGCCAAGGTCAAGACTGGACACAGCAGCCCCTGCCCTAATATTGGCCCCTCTATACCGCTCACCAAATACCGCATAAATTGAGAGCCAGGAAACACCCTGAAGGAAAAGAGCTATGAATGAGATCGGCATTCAAGAGCCAGCTGAGACCATGCTGTGATTGTGATTGATAACTTTGTGGAGCAGAACAAAATTTATTTGGATTAGTAAAACTGTATGATATTGAACTAATATGTCTCTATCATAGTCTTAATCCTGCAGGTCATTAGGATGGCAGAGGATAATTTGGAGACATGGTGATGGCTTTAAGATGAGGACGGCTTTTGAAGTTTAAAGAGAAGGTCTGAATAACAAAGAAATCTAAACTAAAGATAACTTGAAACAATAAGTTACACTATGAAATTTCTAAAACTTTGTGAAGGATTAATGATTTAAGGGTTAATGAATTTAACATTATAGTTAAAGTCTTAGAAGACTGTTGAAAAGATTATCTGGGTGAGAGAGAGAGAGAGAGAGAGAGAGGCTGGAAACAGGGATTGTACTATATCTGTTATTGCTCAGTTAAAGCTGAGACTACACAAAAACAATGATATCAGAACAAAACAACCCAGCTGACTTTTCTAAAAATAAACAACTAATGAACGAACATATTTGAAACTGGTTAAGAGACCATGTAAAAGCACATCTTGAGAATGAGCAGTTCATATTTATGTGTCATGATTGAGTGTAGTGTGTCAGTAACCTCTGGAATTAGTGTCTTTATCATTACAGATGAGTTAAGTTAAACAAAACAAAAAAACTTTAGAGGAAGTTGATTATTCTGAGTGAAACTGATGAAAAGATGATCAGAACATGGGACGAGCTTTAAGTGGATTGGACATCCAGCTCTGTCTGTCACTAGTAATTATGACCAAATTTGTCATGGATGAAGACTATTTTAATTTATCTTTGGATTAATTAAGAGACAAAGTGACAATTTAACCGAAGTCACTATCCAAATGATCTAGAGACTCCCTCATATTTATGAAAGGCCGGAGGGCGAACCAAAAAGATAACTTCTAAAAGAATATCTAGATAACTTCTAGACATATTTTGATTCATACAGGAAACAAAAAAATAAATAGAAAATAAAAATAAAAAATTAGGATTTCTGACAGGGATTGTGAACAATCAAAGTCAAATTAGGCTAAAATGGACATTGAAATATGAATGCTTTTTAAAATAGAGACTGGTTTTAACCAGCGTTAAAGAAATTGATGTGGCAAGTTTGATGATAAGAATCACTGCCAAATTACATGATATAAGAGGAGTTTTAATGGACAGGGCATGGAGAAAAGGGTACTTTAAAAGAAATCCTAATTGATTAATTAATTAATTTTGTTTATTGATAACAGGAGCTGAAAAGATTTTGATAAAGAATTGGGTATTGAGTATGATTAAGTATGATGTCACGAGATAAAGATGAGTGAACGAGCTGATTGAACGTAATACGAATTGATAATTTTGTCATTTTGATGAAGTATATTTAACATTAACAAATTTAGATTTATATTTGTTAATGGTTAAACATGAGGTGGGCTATGATGAGTGAAAATGGTTCTGTTGGAAATAGTAAGTAGGGAAGTTTGTGAAGAATTGTGTTGAAATGACTGACTGAAGGAAGGTTGATAAGAATGTGATGCACAGTGAGAAACTGTGGGCAAAGCACAAAATGTAAACTGAAGGATGTTTTATGTAGAGATTTAAAGCGCTAAGATGGATTATTATCTATCTTACTTATTTGTATTGTTTAGTTTGAGTTTGAGTGAATGCCAAAAAGGTCTGTTATGATTTTGATTAATCAAAAGAACCACTGATTGTTTGTTTTCATATATGTTTTCTAAAGTGTTTAGTCTCTGAGGAGTGACTGTGGGTCTGACCTAGGGATGTGTGTGTCGTCAAACGGTTGATAGCAGAAAGTTGGCATGTTTGAATTTTGGAGGTATCACACACCCCTAACATGATGGGAGAGCAGTGACAGTGATTACTGACTTAGCCCGGCTTACAGAGATGAAATACGGATTTGTCTTCCATTTTATTGGATATTTTCAGTATGTTTATGGGAAACTTTCAAGTTAAGACTTAAATGCGCAGCGTAACTAACAACAAAGAGTTTATTTCAACAGAAAACCATGAGAGCAGATGCGGCTGCGAAGGCCACGGCAGCACAGCAGTCAAAGGAACCAGAATGTATTTTATTATCTGAAACTAACACAAATGCTTTGATTTCCTTACAGAGTATGCAGGCATTTGCCACAGCAGCGGAGAAGCACCTGTGGAGACGTGGCTGGAAACTTATGAATGATGTGTGAATGTGCAAAATGGCGTCTAGACAAGAAGTGATGGCAAGCCTTGTTTACCCCAACAATATTTTCAATGATTATGATAAATGGCTGCATGGGCGAGCCTGCAGCCAAAGGGGGAATGGTAATGGTAATGGTACTCAAATGAATGAAGTTTATAAGGGGATTACAATATTTGCTGAAAATTTCGCATTTTGATGCATATTGAAATACATGAAAACGAGAAAAGGCCTTGAGTAAATCTGAGCCCGTTTGAGACATTTTTTTTGGAAGACCACCATTCATGGGAATGGAAGGGGGTAAACAATAGCTTGCATCAATAGAATTGTGAATTATTGCAAAGAAATGTCTTCTCTGTTGTCTGATATCTGTGTGCAGGCGAAAGCTGCTACAGGGGAAACCGGCTGAGACTCCCTTGCACAACATCAAGCCAGGAGATCACGTGGTAAAACAGGACCTGAGTACGAAGAGCTGGAAGGCGGAAAGGTGGCTAGGGCCTTTTGTCAGGCTTCTGACGACACTGCCGTCAAAGAAGCGGAGAGAGATCGGCGTGGGTGCATGCAAGCCATTGCAGAAAGATCCCACCAGTGATCGGGGAGGAGGAGCCGAGAGGAGAGAGAAGCAGGAGGAAAACGTCTGTGCGGGCAGATATATAAACATCATTTGCCGTTATCATCTCAGGAGCAGAGACACTGGCACAACGTGGTGCTGAGCCAACCAGTTTTCAAGTTAAAGAAGAATTCAAGAATCAAGAAATCAAGAATTCGACCACAGGGAACTGCACAGCGGTGATAGGCAGTATCACAACAGGTTTTACCTGTACGTTTAGCAAACCAAGTGACACTTCGCATGCTGTAATTTGGGTTTGTGGTGACAGAAACCATTTCATGCCACAGAAAGACTCGACAGGTTGCTGTTACCCAGCTTTAATGAATGTGATGAGTGACTATTATTACTACTTCTATTTTTATTATATACACATTTAAAATTTTTCTTTTTTGCAAGTTATCAAAGAATGATAAAAGGGGGAAATTGTTGGGGAAAAATTTAATCACAGAAGATTTAATCTTCCAGACCTGTTTTCTCTATTGTGTTTTAAATGAGTCAGATCAAAGAGGCCTCACCTGTGGAAGCCATACATTGTCCCTTTTATCTATTATGGCTCTTGGAATTGGAATTCCTGACTAGCATCTATGCGTTTGAATAGATATGCTGATTAAGAGTAGGTGATACTCTGTCTGTTGTTACAGATGAAGGACCATTGTGTTTCTTGCTTTTAATTGCTCAAGGCGAAACCTTCAGTGGGTTTCGCCAGATGTATGGGAAATTACTGAGGGGGTTATTTAGACATTGGGGGTATAAGAAGCTTGTGGCTTCTTTGTGTCTCCAGTTCACACTCAAGGTAGCCTCGAGCGGCTGCGTTTGACCGTGGCTCTTCCTTGCAAGGAAAATAAATCTTTATAAAGACAATTGGATTATGGTTTGTCTCTTATTAGTGATGTCGACGAATTAATTTTTGCCATTACACCCGCAATTCATTTTCATAGGGTTGCTAAAGATAAATGCTACTTTATGCAATCTTCATATCACATGATATGATAGATAACACACTTCATATCCCTGGGAATCAAACCCACAACCTTGCTGTTGCTAACATCATGCTCTACTACTTGAGCTACAGGAAGGCTCCATTTTTTTTTTTTTTTAAGAAATGTAAAAAAAAATTACACTTTGATCATGTGACTTGGTTTTAATAAATAGCATGTTTAATCTGTTGTGTGTGTGTGTATGTGTGTGTATACAATGACTCAGTGGCCGGTAATCACTATCTATCACATAGTCTCTATACCTTGTTTATCTCGGCGCACCAGCCATGAAGTCCGGATTAATCTGCCCTGCTTGCCCCAGGAAACGGGAGAGGAAATAGGATAAAATGGGAATGGAGTGTATGTGTGCATGTGTGACCGAGCGAGTAAGTGAGGGTGTGTGTAAAGAAGGGTCATATGTGCTTTGAATCTCTTATTCACTCATGGAGTCCAAAATAGATGACACTTAAATACCATTAAGTGCCCCCACCGCACTCCCTTTCGAATGCTCTCTCTGCGCTCACAAAGAACTCTGGAGGTCAGTCAAACCATGCTATGTGTGACAGCGAATGACAACCCGAATCTCAGCTTCGCATTCACATGCTGATCTTCTCTTGTGTGCAGGATTATGGGACATTTTTTTTTGAGTGATGTGACAAATGAAACTGTGCCATTTCCAGATGGCTTGAAGAAGGAGAAAGGCCACGTCAGCAGGGCACCTGCATAGAAAGAGACGTGTGCTTTTCACAAGGGCCACTGATTGAAACACAATAGTGGGAGGGAGGTCAATCGCACACACACACACACACACACACACACACACACACACACACACACACACACACACACACACACACACACACACACACACACACACACACACACACACACACACACACACACACACACACACACACACACACACACACACACACACACACATTTTCACTGATAACTACTGAAGGACACAGTAGGTTGGGAGAAGTCAAAGACACATAAACATGCACACACCTGTCTGTGTGTCATCTATCACTCAATCCTTGTATCTGAAGGACACTACAGATAAACCTGCATCTCTTTGCCCCTGTTGCTCTGTGTGTGTGTGTGTGTGTGTGTGTGTGTGTGTGTGTGTGTGTGTGTGTGTGTGTGTGTGTGTGTGTGTGTGTGTGTGTGTGTGTGTGTGTGTGTGTGTGATCTCAAAGGGATTGAACAAGCAGTTTTTTGTCCCCTAACATAAAAACCACGATTAATTTAACAGATTCATGTTAAATTCATATATAGTATATACTGTAACACAGATAAGGCATAACATTATGACCTAATATTGTGTTGGTCCCCCTTTTGCTGCCAAAACAGCCCTGACCCGTCAAGGCATGGACTCCACTAGACCCCTGAAGGTGTACTGTGGTATCTGGCACCAAGATGTTAGCAGCAGATCCTTTAATTCCTATAAGTTGCGAGGTGGGGCCTCCATGGATCGGACTTGTTTGTTCAGCACATACCTCAAACCATTCCTGAACCATTTTTGCTATGTGGCAGGGCACATTATCCAGCTGAAAGAGGCCACAGCCACCAGGGAATACCGTTTCCATGAATGCTTAGGTAGGTGGTATGTGTCAAAGTATGGCAGGACCCAAGGTTTCCCAGTAGAACATTGCCCAAAGCATCACACTGCCTCCTCCGGCTTGCCTTCTTCCCATAGTGCATCCTGGTGCCACGTGTTCCTCAGGTAAGCGATGCACACGCACCCGGTCGTCCACGTAATGTAAAAGAAAACGTGATTCATCAGACCACGCCACCTTCTTCCATTGCTCCGTGGTCCAGTTCTGATGCTCATGTGCCCACTGACTGGTCTGCGGCTATGCGGCTATGTGTATTCTGGAACCTTTCTACCAGAACCAGCATTCACTTCTTGAGCAATTTGAGCTACACTTGCTCATCTGTTCGATCGGACCACACGGGCCAGCCTTCACTCCCCACGTGCATCAATGAGCCTTGGTCACCCATGACCCTGTCACCGGTTCACAACTGTTCCTTCTTTGGACCACTTTTGATAAATACTGACCACTGCAGACTGGCAACACCCCACAAGAGCTGCAGTTTTGGAGATGCTCTGACCCAGTCATCTAGCCATCAAAATTTGGGTCTTGTCAAACTCGCTCAAATCCTTAAGGTTGCCTATTTTTAACAGGTGCTGTGATGAAGAGATAATCAGTGTTATTCACTTCACCTGTCAATGGTCAATATGTTATGCCTGATCGGGGTATATATATATATATATATATATATATATATATATATATATATATATATATATATATATATATATATATATAAAACCATGATTAATTTAACAGATTCATGTTTATATATATATATATAGTATATACTGTAACACAGATAAGGCATAACATGATGACCTAATATTGTGTTGGTCCCCATTTTGCTGCCAAAACAGCCCTGACCCGTCAAGGCATGGACTCCACTAGACCCCTGAAGGTGTACTGTGGTATCTGGCACCAAGATGTTAGCAGCAGATCCTTTAATTCCTATATGTAGCAGTCTTACCTCTGTTCATTGACAGTTTTCCCGCATCCCTCCACCACCCCTTCTCCACACTTTTGTTCATCAACCACTTACATACACGGAGGGTACTCTGGGTTCGGGCCAAATTCCGAGCTCGAAGCCCTCCCCCCGGACAGCACGCCAAATACGCATTTAAATTACTCTCCATAAATTATAAGCAAGTGTGATCCCATCCTACATTTTTTTGTTCAAAAAGTTGTTTATATGTCACCATGGGGAAAAAAAAACTACTACAACTTCTGTTTCATGTCTTTTTTAACGATGTGATGATTATGGGCACTGAGAGGCAGCAAAAATCAAAGCAAATATGGAATATCTTTCACCCTTTGTTATTTTTTCTCACCGTTTTCCTTCTGTCTTCAGGACTGGAAGTGTCATGGCCCCTCCAATTTGATTGAGCTAAGTGGAATTTTAATCCAACAAAATACAAACTGCATTTGAATTATAAGGGTAAGACTTTATTTTGATAGTCCACTTTAGACATTCTATTAATAAGTAACTTTGCAACTACATGTTGCCATGATCCCAGCCTGTGTTTCCTTGTCTTGTGAGGACTTTTGTTATTTCCTGTGTAAGACCGCATGAATTCGCTCCAAGGATCGGTAGCGAACCGCGGTGAAGGCCGCACGCGTTCAGTGTCTCAGCTGGAAGAATGGATTTGATTATAATATTCTTTATCTGACTCCATTTATCAAAGTTGTCGCATTTAGAAGAGAATCCCAACCGGTTGTTTGGTCATCTATATTTGATAGTTAATCATACATCTGATCATTCCGTTTTAACCCTTTGTTGCAATTATACCGTTCCACATTGGAGATAGTTAATAATTACAGATTAATTCAGAAAGGATCAAAATGTAACAATTTATTAACAATCAAATAAATGTAAAATGTCAATTACATCATAGACATAAATCTCTTCTAAAAGGAAACACAAATACTAGTTATGGTGTAAAGATCCAATCTCTAGGATGCTGTTCCACTCCTAGCGTCCTCCTTAAGCGTCCATGTCATGCTCCCTCCAGGTCTCCAGATGGCACTTTAACCCCATGCTCAGTGCTCTCCACTCCTGCAGATGGTGCCAGTGTGTTTAATGGTTACTCAGAACTCTCCTCATTAGCCCTGATTCCCTTCACCTGTGTCTTGCCCTTTATAAGTGTGCTTGTTCCTTGCCATTATGTTCAGTCTTGAACCTATGTTCTCCTGTCTCCAGATCTCAAGATAAGTTTTGTGCCTTTATTGTACATTTTTTGACCCTTGTGTCTATTTTTGTTTCTCTGTTTTATGGAAGCTCTGCTCTTCTAGTTCATTTGTGCTTTGGTTTCTCAAGTAAAGACTATTTTTATTTTTTGGAAGACTCAAGTCTCTTGACTTTTTACTCTTCTGCTTTTGGGTTCCATTGTCTGGGAGTTAGCTCAGTGGAGAACACACCACACTTAGAACCAGTGATGGGAATAACGGCGTTACAGATAAACGGCGTTACTAACGGAATTATTTTTTTCAGTAACGAGTAATCAAACGAATTACTGTTCCTCCCGTTACAACGCCGTTAGCGTTACTGAGGGAAAAAAAGCGGCGTTAGTCGCGTTACTATAATTGAGCTCACTGAAGCGCTTTTCATCCGAACAGGCTCTCTGTCAGTCAGACCTGCAACGTGTGTGTGTGTGTGTGTGTGTGTGTGTGAGCGCGCGCGCGCGCACCAGCCATGCGTGTTGGGGGTGGGTGCGGTGGTGCACATAACTGATGATGATTGGTGGATGGGAGACAAGGTTGAAGTTGATAGGTTGAGTTCACACCTATTTTTTTCACGGTCTATGGTTCACACACACACACACACACACACACACACACACCAATGACGCACACGCATATGCACATTCAGCGATGGTCCAACGACTTCAAAGGTAGCTTTCGCAAACTGGAAGCATAAGCGCTACTTTTCCCTCGTTGAGGTGAAAGGTAAGAATATTTATGTAACATGCAACTTATGCCCAGGAAGAAAAAGTGATTCTGAAGCGCCTCACATCATCATATGCCACAAAATTAGTGGCTAAAAACCCAGGTGATAACGTGAGCTCCACTACCAAAGGAAAGTATAGTACTGATAATATTTACACAATATTTACTATAGTAGGCCTACTGATAATATTTACAATAATGCATTGAATTTGATAGGTGTCTCTCACATTGTCCCACAGCAACATTACAATAGTGTACATTAATGTACAATGTTTTATAATAATAATTTATTCTATTTAGTGTCCAATTCATTCATTTAACATATCTAATACTGGGGGCATCCAAGTTATTTGACATATTTGAACATTTGAAAAGAAAAAGAAAAAAGTAACGCAGTAATTACTTTCCCTGGTAATTAGTTACTTTTATAATGATGTAACTCAGTTACTAACTCAGTTACTATTTGTAAGAAGTAACTAGTAACTATAACTAATTACTTTTTTAAAGTAACGTGCCCAACACTGCTTAGAACACCAGAGACCCGGGTTCAAGTCCAGCCAAGGGCGACATCCTTACATATGGTTACACTTAAAATAGTTTCAAATAAATGTAAAACATAAACCCTTAATTATGCTCTGTAGGCCTCTGCCTAGAATGTTACCTGTGAGATAGAGAGAGAGCTAAAGAATAGCTCTCTCCAGAGAAAGCCAGAAAATCCAAAGAGACCCTCCCAAGAGGAAGGCAGAGAATTAAAAGAGAGCGAGCCACAGATGAAATTCTCTTTTATCCTCTAACCTGAAGTCACCAAATTCAAATCTGACTCTTGTAAAACTGACCAATCAGACCAAACCGTGAGACATTTGAAAGTAACCAATCAGACAAAACTTCCCCCATTGTATCAAAGGTGTTAACCATTTGGCCAGCCGGCCAATCATTCTTTTGTTCTCAGAAACTCCAACTGGCCCTTCTGATGGCGTTAAGGGGGAAGGGGTTGAGTCAATTTCAATATCTTGATCAGGACGATGGCTACAAACAGCAAAGCAGATGATTTTGTTCCATTTCAAATATCTTTGATTATTTTCCACCTTACACCTGTCTTGTCATGTTTTGTAGTTCTTTGTAGTCTTTATGAATGATTAGTTTTCCCCAGGTGTTGCCTACCCCCCCTTGTTTCCAATTGTGTATATATTCCCCAGTGCTTCAGTTGCTGTTGTTGTTGGTCGGTCAAGTCAAGTCAAGTCAAGTCAAGTCAAGTCATAAACTGCACTTGGGTTCACCTTCAAACTTGCCATCAGTGGAATTCGTTACAGAGTGACTGACCAACAACATGAACCCAGCAGCATTACCCCATGCCATCCACCATTTGGATTTGGCTGGCTGTGACCTGTGTGACTACCTCGTAAAGATCCTGATCAAGAGAGGCTACAGGTTTACCACAGCTCCAGTGATGTCTCCTGTCCACGTCCAGCATCCAATGAGCTCCTAGCTGTCCCTGTCCAGAGTCCAGTGATGGCTTCTGTCCCTCTCGAGAGTCCGGCGACGGCTCCTGTCCCCGTCGAGACTATCGAAATAAAGTATAAACTCATTAATATTTTAACTTTTGTGGGTAAAAAAAAAGATTTTAGATTGATAGACCAGTCACACTAATGTCAATTATAATGTCACATTCAAGCAAACTTTGTTGTTAAAGGGCATGATTATAATCTGTACAGTATTGTGATCTGGGGCCCGTTCTTCGTACCTCGCTTAATACATCTAAGATGATTTGACAGATCCCAGATCTTTTAATCGTGATAACTGATCTCTGGCTAATTTGGTTCTTCAAACGAATTTGCGGATTGGATTAAAATATCTGGATTAAATGATCTAAGATCACTGCGCGTTCTTGTGTTCCCTGAAGAGGGCAGATGCATCGATACTCGAAACCATGATCAGCAATGCAGCGATTGGCTGGCGTCAAGACAGCAACGTAATGACATCATATAATTAAAAAGCCACCTGGCAAAAAAACTTGACAAATTACACAAAAAAACCCCACGAATTTCTGAACGTTTATAAGGAAACAGCCAAACGACCAAACCAACATAAAAGTTATAATAGATAAATGATAAATGTTTTTTTTTTTTAACATGATTACCAATTATTTATATTCACGATTTTATACAGTATTTGTACACCCTTTACATTTTTATTTCAAATGTTGTAATTTAATTTTTAATTCAATTTGAAGCAGATTTGTAACGTGACAGTATTCAAGTTTCTTATGGGTCAAGATCAAATTATCAAATTATCCTCTCTTACGCATCAAGCCACTCCCATAATATCCGTGATCACTTAATGCACGGCTCAGATTAACTGTACAACATGTGTGTAAACCAATAAAAATAAAATTATATAAAATAATTATTCCATCACAAATAAATCGCTCAATCAAGTGGCTGTCTATAGTATTATACACAACATTATACATTCTCATATACATATACAATATAACATTTTTATATTATTATTTAAAATTATTATTATTGCCCCTGGTTCAGTAATGCACTCTTGTAATAAAGTAGCAGTGGCTGGGACAGATTTTAAGTATCACCTCAAGATGCAATCTAATCCTGTTTACATGAAATAAGCCTGCTCGCGAGCAGGTTTAAGCTTACGGACCTGTTACTATGACAACAAGTCCAGGATGAGCTTCGAAGAACCAAACAATCCGAGATCATGTCAAATCGTCAACAATCAAATCCAGCTAACTGAGTTAGCGAGGTACGAAGAACGGGCCCCAGAGCACAGTGTTACATATCATTAGCTAACATGTATATATATATAATCTAACACTGGTCTCTCACCAAGACACCTGCCCTGTTCTCCACTGGTTCTCCTCTCACTACAACGCAATCAGTCTCCTCTGACCATTGTTCTGTCTAAACCTGGCCTGTCCCTGCTCTCTTGGCCACATAGCAGGCTCATAATTATATGGATGTGGTCCGTCATACGAGTATGAATAAACATTTACAATTTCCACAGCATCCAAAATTGCGATCAATTGTTTCCCTATTGTAGAAATTGGCCGCACTCCCTCCCGTTACATCACTTCCGTTTTGCCATTTTCCGATGCGGAAGTACATTTCTCACAAAAACGACTCCAGAAGCCTTAGTAGTGCATTTATAAGTACATTTTAAAGAAAATCTTGTTCCTACATTTGCATTTTTCTTTACATTGACTCACTGGGGGCTCTAACCTGCAATATGCCCTTTACGTTTCCACAAACATCAATCAAAGCCAGTCACAACAAAACGCCCCTTTAAAATCCAATCAGAATCTATCCGACTGACTCTCACACATACACACACATACACGTGACCGCTGTTGTCTTTCCAGATAAATGAAGGAGTGAGTGATCTAAGTGAGTAAAATTTGACATCGCTCTCCCCCAGCGCACTCTGCCTGCTGGGCTCTCGAAACCCAGTCGCCCAATTAAGGCCTGCTGTGTGTGTGTGTGAGAGACTTAATGGTGGATGCTGAGAGCGTGTGTCAAAGAGTGAGAGTGAGAAATGGTTGAATTCACTGGTCTTTTTTGGGTCCCTGCCATTTTCAGTGTTAGGTCAAAGACAGAAAAAAAAGATGAGAAAAGAAAGAGGGAGCGAAAAATGAAAGGACAGAGGGAGGACAAATGAAGGCGATTTCTGTGGAAACTGCCTGAATGCACAGATGAAAAAGGAGAGTCAGAGACCGTCAAAATGAATGAGCATAGGTGAAGGTGAGGTGATCAAGCCCCTCTCGCCTCTCCTTTTCCTCTTTCTTCTCGTCTTGCCTCCTTATCTCATATCCTCTCCTCTCATCATTTTGCCTGTTCTTGTTTATCTCTTAATTTGACCTCTCCTCCCATCAATTTTTCTTTTCTCCTCCATCGCTGTCTCTCCTTTTCTCTTCTTGTCACATATCGTCCCATCTCCTCTCCTTCATCTCTGTCCTCTTCTTGTCTCCTTGTCTCACTTTCTTGTCTCTCCTAATTGCTCCTTTCATCATCTTCTCATTTATCTCTCTTTTTTCCTTATCTCTCCTTTCCTTTTTTCTCATCATCATTCTCTCCACTCATTTTCTCTCCTCATTGCTCCCCTATATTCTCTCATATATATTATCTCTCTTCTCCTCACAATTTCTCATTCTTCCTCCTTGTTTTTTCCTATCTTGTCTCTCTGTCTCATTTTCTTGCATCTCCTCTCTTAGTCTGTCCCCATTTTTTCCTCTCCTCCATCTCTCCTTTTCTCTTCTCATCTTGTCCCTGCATCTCTCCTCTGCTCATTATTTCTCCTCTCCTCCACCTTTGTCTGTCCTTGTCTTTCCTTTCCCTGTCTGTCATCTCCCTATCTCGCCCCATTGTCTTGTATCTCCTCTCCTAATCTATTCTCTCGCTCATAATTTCTCACCTCCTTCATCTCTGTCTCTCCTCGTCTCTCCTCTCTATTTTCCTCAATGTCTTGTCTCGTTTCCACGTCTTATCTTCTTGTATCTCCTCTCTTAATCTTATCTCTCATCGTCTCTCCTCATTTTTCTCATCTGTCTCTCTCCTGGTCTTGTATCCTTGTCTCACTTTCTTGCCTCTCCTCATTGCTCCTTTCATCATCTCCCATCAATTATCATCTTCTCTTCAGTCTTTCCTCTCCTCTTCTCTTCATCTATCCTCTGCTCTCTTTTCCTTTTTCCTTGTCATCTCCTTTTCCCTTTCCTTTTCTATCATCAGCTCCTTTCTCCTTGTCTTTCGTCCTCGTCTCTCTTCTCCTCATATATCCACCCTCTACTCATCTATATACTCCGGCTTTCTCCTCACCTCTTTCCTCTCCATGTCTCTCTTTTCTCTTCTCATCTACCCTCCTATTCTTTCCACTCCTTTCCTCTTCTCATTGCTCCCCTCCTTGCCCCTTCTCTCCTCACCCCCTCCCTTCTGTCTTCTTTTGGTCTCTTCTCTCCTCAACACTTCTCCTCCATCTCTGTCTTTTCCTTGTCTCTTCTCTATATCCTCCTCTCCCTACCTCATCTTGTCACCTTGTCTTATTTTCTTGTTTCTCCTTTCCTAACCTAGCCTCCCCTTGTCTCTCCTCTCCTCTCCTCTCCTCTCCTCTCCTCTCCTCTCCTCTCCTCTCCTCTCCTCTCCTCTCCTCTCCTCTCCTCTCCTCTCCTCTCCTCTCCTCTCCTCTCCTCTCCTCTCCTCTCCTCTCCTCTCCTCTCCTCTCCTCTCCTCTCCTCTCCTCTCCTCTCCTCTCCCTCTCACCTTGTCTTTGTTCTCTGTTTTCCTCTCCTTGTCTCATTATTATCTTATATCTCCTCTCATAATCTACAGTATGCTCTTCTTGTCTCTCCTCTCTTTTCTTCTCAACTTCTCTCGCCTCATCTTCTAGTTTCTTCTCTCGAATCTATCCTCTCCTCGTCTCTCCTCTCCTCATCTCCTCCATTTCTGTCTCTCCTTGTCTCTCCTCTCTATTCTACTCTCCTTAATTGTCTTGTGGGATATTGTCTCCTTTTCTCACATTCTTGTCTCTTCTCATTGCTCCTTTCATCTTCTCTCATCATTTATCCTCTCCTCTCTTTGTAATTAGTCTCCTCTTCTCTTTATCTATCCAGTTATCTCCTTTCCTTTTCTCCCCCCATCTCTTTTCTCCTTGTCTTATGTCCTTGCCTCATCTGGCCTCATAAATTCTCTCCTCAACATGTCTTTCTTCTATTTTTTCTCTCTCATCATCTCATTTCCTCATTTCTCCTTGCCTCTCTTCTACTTTCCTCAACTCGTCTCTCTTTTGCATTGTCAAAGAGATGCTGAGAGGAAACATGATGGGAGGAAAGAAGAAAAGAGGATAGATGGAGACAAAAAGTGGACAGAATATATGACAAGAAACAAGGAGGGGATCAATGAGGAGAAGAAGAGGACAGGAGAGGATAGATGAGAATGTTGTAATGAACCACAATACCAAATGAAAGATTTAGGAAATGTCTATCTCTAAATGTAAAATGTCTCTTTCCCTCTTTTTTAATTTGAGGTAAATATCTCTCTATATTCATTGTTATTATTAATCTCAGTATGCTTAACGAGAGCAAAACTACTCCACAAATGACACGTCTTTGCTGAAATTATAATGGCAGTTCCAAATCAAACAAGCCAAAAAGTGTGCAGATAGAATGTGCAGTCTGACTGATTGAGCCTTCAAATGTCTGCTTAAAGAATGACATCTGCCTCTGCACAGCTGCATCTGCCTGGGAGAGACAGACACAGACACAAACACATTTACACACTCATATTCCATTACAGGTATTACTCATCACCCAACACAATTAAGCAACAAATAAACTGTGACCCTGAAAACAACATTATGGCACACATTAACGTCTCTTTCAGATGTAGTATATGTAACTACAGGGAAAAGATGCTTAAGGTGACGTATGAAGTTCAGGACGTGTGAAGAAGAGCAAGTGTGAAGCTGCTTGTAAGCTTCACACCTGCTCTTCTTCACACGTACCGAAATGGCAACAGCGTCAAAACCTCTGCCACATTAGAGGTACGGGAAGAAAACTCAATTAATTTTTTAACGAAAGAAGAGGGTGGAAGGAGAGAGAGAAAGATGAGAGAGGTTTGATAAAAGTAGCTCTGTTAGGAGGTGTGTGCAGATGGGATGACGAATACTTTTAGCTTTTTAGAAAACAAGAATGACTCACACTGTCCATAAAATGTACAAAAAGGAAGCAAAGAAAAAGAAGGAAGGAAGTCTATGGCAGCTCATAGGGCCGGTAAAGTTATGAAATTTGGCTCACATATAGAGGGGATTCTGAACTGTCACCATAGTAAATTTGGAGTCTCTCACTCAATCCCTTCAGCGCCACCAACTGTCCAAGCTACACTTACGTTTACTTTTGAACCGTAAAGGCTAGAAACAAAATGATTTTTTCCTGCAAAATTTCTTGGCTCAAGACAATTCACCATATGATGTATTCCAAACATGGTTTGTGTTATGACAACCATGACCTGAGGGTACCTTCATGGTACAGTGCCACCTAGTGGTCAGGAGATTTGAAAAAGTGACATTTTTGCTGATAACTTCTGAACGCTTAAAACTGGTCTCTTTAGATTCGATGCAGCATGCCGAGTCAAACAATGCCCTATATTGGCCATTTAGAATTGTATTGTAAAATTGTATATTTTACAAACACATTGGTGTTTTGTTATGAAACTTGGTACCTGTCTTCTACACCAGGAACTTGCAGTATGCAAAAAGATTCAGGGCAGCGCCACTTGTGGAAAAAAATTATAATGAAATTTCCAAAAATGCTAAAAACGTTTGATTTGCTTTGCCTATTGCAATATAAGATTCATTGGGTCATAGAGAGAAAATAGATATCAATTTTGCCATAGTCGGTTGAACTTCCTGTCCGCCATTTTGAATTTTCTGAAAAACCTACTTTTTCGAAACCAGGATTTTCATGTTGAATTCTTAAGATCAAATGGATATTTGGACAACTTTCAATCTGGTTTCCGACCAAATCACAGCACAGAAACTAAATGAATAATAGATAATAAACGCCTCATTACAGATACAGGCAAATTATCAGTGCTGGTGCTACTTGATCTCAGTGCTGCATCTGACACTGTCGATCCCAACATACTTCTTGACAGGCTAGAAACTGGGTTTAGTTTTCTGGGATGGTCCTAAAATAGTTCAGGTCATACTTAAAAGGGAGAGGTTATTATGTGAATATAGGTGACCATAAGTCTGAGTGGACGTTCTTGACATGAGGAGTCCCACAAGGCTCAATTCTTGCACCACTCCCATTCAAACTGTACATGCTCCCACTGAGCCAAATAATAAGAAATAACCAAATGCAAATGGTTTCTAAAAACAAAAAATCAGGTCAGGAATCTTGGTGTGATTTTGGAGTCTGACCTTAGTTTCAGTTGTCATGTAAAAGCAATAACTAAATCAGCATGCCATCACATCAAAAATATTGCAAGAATTAGATGCTTTGTTTCCAGACAAGGTCTCCAGCAGGGTGGACTACTGTAATGGACTCCTCACCGGCCTTCCTAAAATGACCATAAGACAGCTGCAACTCTGCTGCCAGGATTCTGAGCAGAACCAGAAAATATGAACATATCACACCAGTCCTCAGGTCCCTGCACTGACTTCCAGTTTCATGTAGAATTGATTTAAAAATACTGTTACTTGTTTATAAATCACTCAATGGCCTAGGACCTTGATACGTTGCAGATATGCTTAATGAATATAAACCCAACAGATCACTCCGATCATCAGGATAATTCATCAAGTTAGTTCGAAATACCAAGGGTTCACCCAAAGCAAGGAGAGTCTGCTTTTAGCTATTATGCCAGCCACAGCTGGAACCAGCTCCCAGACGAGATCAGATGTGCTCCAACAGTAGCCACATTCAAATCCAGACTCAAAACATCTGTTTAGCTGTGCATTTACTGAATGAGCACTGTGCCACTGTATGTCAGACTGATTGCACTTTATCTTACACTATTTTGCCAAAAGTTCTGAGATGCCTGCCTTTACATGCACATGAACTTTAATGACATCCCATTCTTAATCTGTAGGGTTTAATATGGAGTTGGCCCACCCTTTGCAGCTATAACAGCTTCAACTCTTCTGGGAAGGCTTTCCACAAGGTTTAAAAGTGTGTTATGGACATTTTTGACCATTCTTCTAGAAGCGCATTTGTGAGGTCAAGCACTGATGTTGGACGAGAAGGGCTGGCTTGCAGTCTCCGCTCTAATTCATCCCAAAGGTGTTCAATTGGGTTGAGGTCAAGACTCTGTGCAGGCCAGTCAAGTTCCTCCACACCAAAATCGCTCATCCATGTCTTTATGGACCTTGCTTTGTGCACTGGTGTGCAGTCATGTTGGAACAGGAAGGGGCCATCCCCAAACTGTTCCCATAAAGTTGGGAACATGAAATTGTCCAGAGTTCCTTTCACTGGAACTAAGGGGCCAAGCCCAATCCCTGAAAAACAACCCCACACCATAATCCCCCCTCCACAAAACTTTACACTTGGCACAATGCAGTCAGGCAAGTACCATTCTCCTGGCAACCACCCAAACCCAGACTCATCCATCGGATTGCCAGAAAGAGAAGCATGATTTGTCACTCCAGAGAACACGTCTCCACTGCTCTAGAGTCCAGTGGCGGTGTGCTTTTCACCACTGCATCCGACGCTTTGCATTGCACTTGGTGATGTAAGGTTTGGATGCAGCTGCTTGGCCATGGAAACACATTCCATGAAGCTCTCTACAAACTGTTCTTGAGCTAATCTGAAGGCCACACAAAGTTTGGAGGTCTGTAGCTATTGACTCTGCAGAAAGTTGGCGACTTCTTCGCACTGTGCACCTCAGCATGCGCTGACCCCGCTCTGATTTTATGTGGCCTACCACTTTGTGGCTGAGTTGCTGTTGTTCCCATTTTGCTTCCACTTTGTTATAATACCAGTTGACCCAGGAATATTTAGTTGTGAGGAAATTTCACAAATAGATCACGGTACCACGCTTAAATTCACTGAGCTCCTGAGATCGACCCTTTCTTCCACAAATGTTTGTAGAAGCAGTCTGTATGCATAGGTGCTTGATTTTATACACCTGTGGCCATAGAAGTGATTGGAACACCTGAATTCAGGGATTTGGAGGGGTGTCCCAATAATTTGGCAATATAGTGTATCTTTCTATCATCTTTTATTCTTTTAATTCTTCTATAACTGTTTTAATTTAACCTTGTTTTTATTTTTGGTTAAGATTTAATTTATTTTTTGTTAGGACTGTTTGGTCAGAACAGTTGAGAAAATTGAAAAGTGAGACGGTGAGTTTATACACGCACTCAGACATGAGTGTGGGACACCAGGTCCTTGGATGCAGGCTGGTGTATTGCCGAAAGACATCAGAGGCAGACGGTGGGTGATAACTCTACTCCATTAAGGGGTCGGAGGACTCCACTCCATTGAGGGGTCGAAGGGACACTGGAATCAATCAGAGGCAGAAGGTGTTGGAACATCTCCTCCATTCTGAAGGGTAGGAGGTCACTTGGAAGCCAGGTTGCTACTAGTGTGTCTCACGCACCAAAGATCTCTGACTCTTCTATTCAGACAGGGGCACCCCGAATTTAGTAATATAGTCAGGAATAGTATTTTAGCCTTTAGTTAAATACGATTGTTATTTTTATTTCTAATGCACGCTATTTTTATCTCTTATGCATAATTTTGGTATATTATGGTATCATTATTTAAATACCTTTTATGTAAAGCACTTTGAATTACCATTGTGTATGAAATGTGCTATATAAATAAACTGCCTTGGCTTGCATTGCCTTGCCTTAAATGAAAACCTTAAGTAGTTTGAAATATATGTTTTTTTTGTTACAGTAAATATTTGAAAACTTTTTTCCCCCCAAACCATCTGAAACCAACATGACCATTGTTGTATTTTTCTTGCCTCTTTTTTTGTATTTTTTATATTGATGCTTTGGTAATGTAAAGTTAATATAAAAGAAAGATATAAAAGAAAAATAATAAAACGCAATTGTCAAGCACAGTAATATACATTTAATTCATATATTTATTTGGTAACACTTTTTATTTTAAGGTGACATAGTTATACATTACTACATGTACTTACTATAGTAATAACAGTAATATTATGCACAATTACAAATAACTAACCCTAACCCTAACCGTAACTCTAAAGTACATGTTGTTAATTAATATTACTCAGTACTTATTTGAGTAAGTACAATGTAACTACGTCACCTTAAAATAAAGTCTAACCATTTATTTAATTATAAGATGTCAGGATATATCACATGACAAGAAGGTTAGTCAAATCCAAACTGGTTTATTGAACACGGAAGGGTAAGGGGATGAGCAGGTGAGTAAATGCAGTGATGACAGTTGTGGAATGAAGGCAAAGGCTAATGTATTTCTTACAGGTTTCCAGAGGATGTGTGAGATGGATGGAGTGGAGAGCACACACCTCAGACAGTATCCAATTCACAGTGGACATACAAGAGAGAAACACAGGTAAGATTAGCTTGGAAGTTCACTTAAGAAGTATCACAGGAACCGTGGTTCAGGTGACTATCACCGTTAAGGGTCTGTGTCCTAATTCAAGGCCTGACGAAGAGTGAACTGAGTTGTGTTGTCAGGTGCCGGCGATTAGTACCCTGGGGATTGAGGTCGCTGAGTGGTAGTGTTGGGAGAGCCTGGTGAGACCGTGACAGATGTGCAAAGATCAGACATCAAATGTCAGATACCTCTGTGAAATCACAGAGTAACACAAACAAGAATATGTTTCAAACACTCTCACTTCCCCTGAGCTCAGTTAGTCTCTCTCTAAAATTGGTTAACCAGGAAGGAGTGATTATCTAATCAGTGTAATGAGTGGGTAAAGAATTGCGCAAGTTGTTTATTGCAGTAGCTTAACTGAACTTGGAAGCTGTCTCAAGGAGAAACAAACAACACACTGCATTGTGCAAGCAAATATATAGTTGGATCAATTAAGGACGACAGGAAGGATATTTAATGTTTGCAAATGTTTTAGCTAACCGTAATTGAAATAAGATGGAAAAAAAGACAGTCCCTGATTATCTCTAAAAAGTGTCTGTAACTTTACTATAAGATTCCATTTTGTTAACATTATAGTTATAGTTAACCTAACAATGAATATGTCTAAAGCATTTTTGAAAAATCCTATCTGATGTTAATTTCAACATTTACTACTACACACTTAAAATGAAAAGTTTAGTATAATGTGGTAACATTTTATAATAACGTTAAGTCACTTATAAGTTATACAAAACATGACTATAAATTCATAAATTATTAATAAGTGATATGCTAACATTTGATAAATGTTTTGTTAATTCAGTTATAAGTCATTTATTAATTATCAGTTAATACATTCATAAATTATTAATAAGTGGTATGCTATACCAGGGGTTTTCGAACTTTAAGATGCCAAGGACCCCAAAATATGACGAACCTTTATGAGGGACCCCCTTCCTAAAATCCATCTATTTTTATGTACGAAAAAAAAAACAATTTAAACAGTTAGATAAATAGTAAGTGTGACATTATAAATACAACATATTTTTTCCCAACTTAAATTGGCCATTAATGTTGGATGTATAAACCTGAAGAAGAACCTTTTCAATTAAAAATGATTAAAAGTGCATCTATCCATCATATAACTGCTCCACACGGCTCAGAGAGGTTAGGGTTAGGCCTTCTGAAGCGAAGTGATGCGTTTGTGTAAGAAAAATATACATATTTAAAACTTTATAGACCAAAATAACTAGCTTCCGGCGGATTCCTCCCAGAAGCGCAGAGGATAGAGCAAAACAAACAACCAGTCATGAGTCTAAAACGAGAATTTTTAAAGAGAAATGGCGGAAGATTTCCATATAAGAGAAGAGGGGCGAAGAGTTTGTTGCTCAGCACTATCCGCGAGAGACGTCAAAGTTTAAAAATATTTGTATAAGCAACTTTCACAATTAATGTATGCAAGCAGTGTACGTACGGTGTTAAGAAAACTGCCTTACAACCCAAGTGAGCAAGATAAAGTGGACTATAGTGAGAAAAACAAACTATAGATACAAAGCAAACATATACAATTCTGGAATGTATATGGCAAGAAAAGAGAGAAACATTTAGAAATGAAACTGTTAGAATATTAGGTCGACTTTATCCATTTTTGCTTTGTCTTTTTATTTTCTGAAATTTTCTGGGGACCCCTTAGAACCTTCTGGAGGACCCCTGGGGGTCCCCAGACCCCAGTTTGAAAAACCCTGTGCCAGTGGTGGCTGGTGATAATAATTTTTTGGGGGGCGTTTTTTTTTCCGGCGCGGGGGGGGGGGGGGCAAATAAATAAATAAAAGCAGATGCATGTTGACCAAATTCAAGCATTAAAGAGAAAACAGTGTCTTCACTTTTATCTTTTTACACATTTTTTTCCCACATATAATTGAATGAGGAAAGGAAAAACAAAAGAAAACAGCAACAACAGACTAGCATGTTGACTACTTGAACATACATTTTGCTCTCCTTTCTTTCTGGCTAGCAAATTTCTCAATGACTCTCTGATTAAAGTCAGTCATCTCAGTAGTGTCATGACGTTTGCATAATTCAGTTAGATATTTGAGGTCTCTTACCCCCGTTGTTGTCCACAAAACTTCAGTACCGACACTTTGAAATTAAAGACAGGCAGCAATAAAGGGCATTGCAAACAACACATCCAGCCAGCCACCTACGTTTCTCATAACAAGCGCGTGAAGCTCCGAGTGCAGCTACGTCCTCTGTCACTGGCCTGCTGTTGGATTTGTAAATCGCGTTGGTCTGGTTCGGGATCCTTTATCCTTTTTTTTCTTCCAGCGAACACCTTGTGAAAGAATTTGGTTTAACTGCTGCCATCTCTACGAAAGTGATCATCCTAAGGTTTGGCGGAGTCGGAGTGACGATGTCGCCCGCGCACTTTCACTTTAGTGGCCAAGAGCGTAAAGTTGAATGACAGGTGACAAGAACCAATCAGATTGGATAAAATAACACGCATCCAATTCTGATTCTGATTCGCCGGAGGAGGATCTTTAAGAAACCAATTAGAGACCAGCTTCAGGTCACATGCTGCCCGTAGATTTTTGAACTCAGATAGACATCCATTTGTCCGGCGTCCCTCGCGCATGAAACCGCATGAAACATATTGAAGAACATATAAAATAGTTAACTGATCAAAGCCAGTTTTTATTAAATGCCATCTTTTTTTCCCAGCTCAACTGTCACAGAGTGGAAAGCACAGGATTGTGGGATATAAAGGCAGCGAAGGATACAAATATGCTGCCTTCAAAAATCGATCAGATGAAGGTATCTCAGGAGACAGGAAGTGAAGCTAACATTAGATTCGGACGTGCCTTGGTGCCTTCCTACCTTGAAATGTGTCCACCGAAGGCAGCATTTTCCAGGTTTCGGACGCAGCCCGCATACACTTCCCATAATCTTCTCTGCTCACCACCTGCACACACTCCACCATCACCCGCACCTGCCAGCAATCATCCTCATCGCACCTTGTTTTTAAGCAGTCACCTTACACCTCACTATTGTCTGGTCTCGTCTATGGACACCACAAACTACCGCTTCTACTTACCTGAGCAACCTACCTGTATTCCTGATCTGACATCCGTCATCCGCCATCCGTCTGTGTCCATCCTGTTCCTCGTGTCACCCGTCTGTATCCTTCAGCTCCAGCCATCTATCCAACATCTGATCCTGCATTCAAGTTATTTTTATATAGTCATGTTTTGTAAATGACTAGTTCATAATTAACTAATAACTTATAAGTGACTTATAACTGAATTAACAACACATTTATAAAATGTTAGCATATCACCTATTAATCATTTATGAACATATAGTCATGTTTTGTAAATGATTAGTTCATCATTAACTAATAACTTATAAGTGACTTATAACTGAATGTTATTAAGTGTTACCCAGTGTTCTGCTATATTCTGTACTCTGCTGCTGTGTGTAAACATAACCAGCATCGTACCCAATCCCAATCCTTTCCCAAAAACTGACCTTATCTTAGGTAATATTGACAGGTCAAAAAACTGTCCTTTTTAATTGGGGTCTCCTGCCGCTCATATTTGATAGAATTACCGTGCTTTATCAGCAGGCAGCAAATGTTCAGCAATGCATGTTTTCCTTATCTGTGTTTAAAGAGGTTTGGAGATTAATTTATGCTGATTCCTGCATGCAAAACCGGTAAAAACTTAAATATCTAAACACCAATACATCTACACACACATGCACAAAGTGGTCCTCACTGCACAACCTGCAGGGTCTTTCATATTGCCAGCTATTTGTGTCGACAAAGTGGCTGGAATTCATTTGAGGCAACAATAACCGACTGTCGAGTACAAAGTTGAGTAGCAATAGCAGTGAGCAAAGTTCCAGAGGCAGTCAAATGCAGGTGAAAAATCAACTACCCAGTCAATTCAATAACGCCTTTCATGTTCACATACTGTCCACATATCAGCCTGAATGGATCAACATTTTGGAAATGGATGGACTAATTACAGAGTAAACATCTCACCCACTGAGATATTATCACTTTCAGTCACGTCAGAAAAATTTACTTGAAATGACTTGAAACGTGAAATGATCTGTAAGCGAGTCATTTTCCAGCAAGCACTCAGCTCTTTTGAATTAAAGCTGCACCTCTGTGCCTGCAATCATTTTGACACGTGCAGTGTTTACAGAGAATTTGTTGACTGATGGTCTGAAAAGGAGGTGGCTAGCCGAAAAACTGTTAGAAGCAACAAATACATAGTACATAAAATGTTATATGTTAAATTATATATATATATATATATATATATATATATATATATATATATATATATATATATATATATATATATATATATATATATATATATATATATATATATATATATATATATATATATATATATTTAAAACATGTTATTAGAAATAAAAAGTTATATTTAATTAATAATCCATTTCTTACATTTTACTTCACAAACAGACAACTAGAACCCCGACTGTGAACACTGGAAAAACGAGACTTTAGAGTAAACAACATACATGAGTAAAAAAGACATGGCGATAATAATGTTTGGACAGCTTTTTACAGAAAATGTTTGGGGAAAAAAGGTTGAAAGAAAATAGAAATTGGAAATTGTTTTCGGTCAGCTCGCTTTCTGATTGGGTATAGTTTTATTCCATGTGACAGTCTACAGAGTGTGTGTGCACCCCCCCCCCCCCCCCCCAACAGGATTTCTGATAGAAAATGTAGGATATTTACGATTTGAAATCGGTGCAGCACCAACGCTAATCTGAGCAGATTCAATCACACATCACACCACAAGAAAATCTGACAAGATTATCTGTAGAACCATCAAGATAATCGGGATTTTAGGATTGTCGGAAGGGGAGAATTGGGGCCAAAATCAGCCCGATTATCTTGTAGTGTGTGGGTGCCTTAAGACATTTTGTTGGCAAAGATAAAGGTTGTGGGCAGGTATTACCCTGACAAATGCATTTGTTGGAAGGCAATGGGTTCACCACCCACCCATTTGGTTTCTCTGATCCATCTCACACTTTTACACAACATCCCTCATACACACATACATTTTCATCTGTACCTTAAAATATCCACTCAAGGGTAAATAAGCCCAATTGTGTTTGCATTACGGGTCATACCCCAAGCTCAGGATCATTTAATGTTCTAAAAGCTCAAACAGTTCTAAATAAAAGCAACCAAAAAGGGTCACGGCAGGGCCGTCCGCCAGAACCAAAGCAAACAAAACCTAATTGCTTGTAATGTTATCAGATAGGTAATGCAACTGAACACTGGAGTCAAAGAAGCCATCCCTCCCTCTTCCCTTTGAGCATATTTACCAGCGAGACATGAAGGACACACCTCACATTTAGTACCCTCTGTCCTGGGCTCAAATTGAGCAGTTTTCCGTGTCAGATCCAGAAGCTCGTACTGGGTCAGTGATTGGTCAACAGCTGTTCTGAGACACACATCACAGAGAGGGAGCTCAAGTCATTCATCTGTCAACCAATCACAGCCACAGGTGCACCACGGCCAATTAAACGTAGGGAGAGAGAAAGAGAGACAGACATAAAGCATGAGACAGAGTGAAAACGGAAGAAAAAGAAAGAGAGACAGGTGTAAAGAGAACCCGTGAGAGAAAGAAGAAAAGGTACACATAAATAGACCAAGAATGGAGTCACAAGGTAAGAAGTAAGAGAGAGCGAGAGAGAGAGAGGTGAGAAAGAGAGCGAGTAACTGAAAGAGAAGCAGAGAGCATGTGGCGCGCAGATAGAAGAGCTGAGAGAATGAGAGCGCTCTCTCACCCCGCAGACAGCAGCTAATGAACTAAGAGAGCGAGACATGGAACGTATAAAACTAGAGATCCAATACCTGAGGAAACTTTCTGACACATAAGAGACTGTCAGAAACGATCATTGGGTTGCACACAGAAAAAAAAAAAAACTTAGCTGGATGACGTGTTTCTCTCATGGAGAATAACATAAAAGCAGAGACATTGTGAGACAGAGAGGGACTCTCTTTTGACCTCTGTGCTGACAGCTTTGGGACGGAAGAGTTTAATGGATTTCTGACATTTTCCTGTGACAGTTTTCTGTCAATTATGAATTTCAGGTAAGAACATTTGTCTCTTTCATAACTGTGAAGTTTTTTCTATTTAGCTACTTGTATGTTACACTCAACCGTAATAACCTAAACCGAGGCAAATAAACTAAATGAGGCAAACGTGACAAGATAAATGGTGGTCTGTTCGTGTTAGATTTTACATCTTTGTTTTGGGTGAACCAGAAACATTTGCCTTTTAAATTATGCAAATGAACACAATTCATGAATATGAATGAACGCAAGACTTATCTGCACAGAATTTAGACAGGGCTCACGGTGTATCAGTACAAAGCTTTTCTGCTTGAGTGAATTCGCCCTTTTTTCTGCATTTGATCACAACTACAAATGTGACTAATAGACATGTCCTGAACCAAAACGCTGGAAAAGTGACAATCAAATTATGCTGAAATCCCCAGACTGCTTATAGCTGCAATTTTCTTCATGCTTCCATGATAATTGTAATAATATAAATTATAAATACATATATATAATCATAAATGACAAATTAGAATAATACAGAGACGCATTCATTATATATTAACATTAGATTAATATTAACATGAAAAAAGACAAAATGGACAGAGAAGAACTGCACACAAATTTAAGACAACAACAACTAAAATAAACAAAACATCTAAGCCAAGTGAAGAGAGACAATAATTACATGAATTAAGAAAAATCACAGGTGTGTTTTGAAAAAAAGTAATTTAAACTTAAGCTTCTATAAAAGGGAACTATCGAAAAAAAGAAATTGGATGCTGGTGAAAGATTTGTATTTCTTTTTGCCTAACTGTATTCACAATAAATCATAGTGATTATCTTTTAGTGGCTCCTGCTCCCCAATGCCCTTTCCTACAGCAAATCTAACACAATCTCATGGCAATTTATATTTTGATGAATTGGCTAATTCGTAGGAATTTGTACGATCTACTTACACCTTGCTGATGATTAGTTTTTAGGGGTTGACCTGCTTACTTTTTTCTAAAAATCATACCTTTTCGTATGAATCACATCGTACAAATTCATACAAATTGTAAAATACTTCATGAGGATCATTCACACCCTACACACTCTAATGAAGTACATATTGCACACAATGCTCTGATATGAGCATCAGCTTTAGAAACCATAGCAACTAACTCAACACACACACACACACACACACACACACACACACAATGCCCGACCATGGGTCCGGTGCCAGATCAATCTTTCCCCTCCGCCCCCCACCGCTGTCACGCTGTTGTTGCTGTGCACACAGCTGGTCAGAAAGACACATTTAGGATGTCTTTTCGTTTGGTGACTGACATTCAGTGGAGCGGGTCCAACAAAACCATGCTGTGGTGCTGCTGGATCCAGACAGGTGGCTGTAATGCAGTCAGGGCTGTTTAGCACCTGTTGCTTAGTACGTACATACAGAGACACACGCTGACAGCATGTCAGCATTCACAGAAGACAGCTATGACTCTCACGCCTCTGCTCAGCATCTGCAGAACATTGATCAAGTCTATTGCACTTGTCCAAACGTTCATCTAATGACCCCATCAGCCCCTTTAAGGAAACCTGTGGCTTTTAATGGCATCTGTGGTCTTTTAATGCCACCCATCGTGAGAGGTTATGGTTCTCTTTACATGATTGGTAAGAAACACAGGCAATTAAATTCCTTATGACCATCTGGCACTGAAAACCATAGGTTGGTTGCTATGGTACTGTGGACTGCAAGTGGGTGGACTTTTTATTTATTGCCCAACCTACCCCCATTGCAGCCTTCAATTGTTAAGTGTAATATACACAATTATGCTACATGTCTGAATAATCTCTTGAGAGGTGCAGGAAGTAGATAAGTATGCTATTTCAGGCCCTTGGCGATGACTGTCAAACGCCCCTCAGCACTGTGTGTTGAGAATGGATTATATCATTACCATATGCTTGAGTGTGAAATACATTTGTCACATTCAGTATGTAAAAACACCTGCAACTTGTGGAGAGACTGAGGTCAGATCTGAGGTCAGGAACGAACAAACCACAACCAATAGAGAAATTGCATGGTGGCAAAGTAGGATAATTTTTTTGGCTAAAGAACAATTTGGTCCTTGAACAACACTCCTGTCAAACACTGTGAAACCCAATTCTTAACTCAAACTCAGTTCTTTGGGGAACACTCTATGAAATTGTAGCTTGCTATACTCATAATTTGAAGTATTTAAACTACATTTAAGTAATTTAAGATGGCAGAATTTTTTTTTATAAATAATAATGTTACTTATATCTAGTGATGTAATTTATAATTTAACAAAATCTGTATTTTTGAATAATAAAACTCAAATTGAATTCGAATTAATGAATGAATCTCAATTAGGGTAACAATATCAAACTTGAACAGATGAATTACATAGTACTGAGAGTCGTATCAGTGAATCGTTTTTCATTGTTGATTCAATAGAATGAATCAGACTTTCCAGTTCTACATAAGATCATTTAGGATAAAATGATTCACTATAATGAATTCCAATGCTGACAGAGCGAGAATCATATGGTTAATTTGGAATGAATCAGATTCTCTACAATGAATCACTATACAACACTATACACTATACAACACAACAATCCCACTATACAACATGACTTTACCATCCAGTTAGGTATATCCTTGATTTCCCCATCAAGGTCAGTCAGAAATCTTGGAGTAACATTTGATGACCAGTTGTCCTTCAAAGAACACATTTCTAAGACAGCTCGCTCATGCAGGTTTGCGCTCCACAACAGCAGGAAGATCAGACCATTCCTAAAAGAGCATGCAACACAGCTTCTTGTCCAGGCCCTAGTTATTTCTAGGCTTGACTACTGCAATGCGCTTCACATCTTGTGCGATCCAAACCCTTTGAATGATCCAGAACGCAGCAGCACGTCTTATCTTCAATGAGCCCAAAAGGACCCACATCACACCTCTCTTCATCTCTCTGCACTGGCTACCACTCGCTGCTCGCATCAAGTTTAAGGCGCTGACGCTTGCCTACAGAGCCACCACGAGCTCCGCTCCTGCATACTTTGACTCACTTCTACGAGTCTACACCCCCACCAGAAGCCTTCGTTCAGCTAAGGAGCAACGGCTTGTGGTACCATCACAGAGAGGCATAAAATCCCTTTCCAGAACATTTTCATTCAACGTTCCCAGTTGGTGGAACGATCTTCCTACCGCCATCTGAAGCGCAGAATCATTGACAACATTCAAAAGACCACTAAAAACTCATCTCTTCCGTGAGCACTTAACCTCATAAAAAAATCTTTCTTCCCCCTTTTCCCTCCCTACTCTAGCCTGTGCTACACTGAGCAATGTACACAGACTCAGTATTTCAGGCACTTGTTGCGCTTACTGGACTCTTCATGACCGATCGTTTCCTGTACTCCCAAGTTGTAAGTCGCTTTGGATAAAAGCGTCTGCTAAATGCATAAATGTAAATGTAAATGAATCAGACCTTTCAGTGCTACATTCAATAGAGAGAGAGATAGAGAGAGATAGAGAGAAAGATCATTTAGGATTCACTAGAATGAGTAAGAGTCGGGTTGAAGAATTGGGTTGCTTTAACCCTGGGAATGGGTCGTTTTAACCCAGTGGTTGGGTTAAATGTTTGCTTAAAACAACCCAATTGCTGGTTTAGTCCATTTTCAACCCAACTTGTGTTGTTTTTAACCCAGCATTTTTTAGAGTGTATATACACAGCTGCTTACCTCTCCTCAGTCTCAGATGTTTCAGCATCCCACCAGCTCCCCAAACTCCACTTTTATCTTAGGTACCTTGCCCTATATAATCATTTAGTCACTATGGGGGTATATCAGAGCTCGAGTTGAAACTGCTTCATTGAGCCCCTCATCAGTAAGCAAGCCAAATAAGCTTAACCTAAATATTTTAAGATTAAATGGGCAAACGAATTCGTTAAATCAGACTAAATTAGATTCCCTACAATATGAGAGAGATCAAATGAGAGAGAGAAAGGACGTTTGATTATTCTCTCAGTTTGCACAAATTAAAACATTTGCACTAGCCTGACGTCGTCGTCCTCGATTCTAGTCAGAATATGAATTTCCTGAACTCAAATGTTGTGGGCGGGGCTAAATTTGTCTGGAATCCAGGCTACATTTGCACAGGCATGAGTGGGTGACTTTAAACTGGAGATCCAGCCTGGGTGCTTCTTCTGAACTTAGTTATAGATAAAACAAAGCTGAATCTAAATCCTGGTTAAAAGGGCAACTCACATTCTTGGATGCCAGGTCTGTAAATCCATTGAGAAGCCGAGATCAAGCTGGAAAAGGTCAATCATATCTTGTACTTATAAGCCACTTGGCTCCGTCTGGCACAAAGCCGACGGGGAGGTAAATACCTGGTGCTGGGAAACATTGAAGCTGGGGTATTCGTTAGTAATCTGACCATGGAGAAGAGTGTCTGATGTGAGTGTTTGAGTGTGATAGAGAAGAGTTCACTCATTCAAGAGCCATCCAGTCAGATAGTCCCTAGATCACAGCAGGGACCGCTCTCACGGAGGAAAGCAAGGCTTGGTCATGACGAAAAAGAGAAAAGAGAGAAATACAGAGAAATAGATAAAAACTGCATGGGTAAAAGAAATGGAAGGAATGCATCAATCTAGCCCCTCAAATATGACGATCAAGTCCCTTTTTTACATACAGTATATAGCTGTCTATGTTCAAAGACTTTAGATAAATAGTAAGGTTGATATTATAGACAACATGCCCCCCCCCCCAAAAAGCAACTAAAAAAGCTATTAAAATATTATCTAGATTACTAAATATATTAATAAGCCACTTTGATCCAGAGCCTGCTGTTCCTCAGACTGATTCGAGCCCATATTATATCTAATCTCCTCTGCCATCAGTATAATTATTTCACTTTAAAATGGCTTTGTCCCATCATTTCTCATTTTTTCTTTTTCTCCATCTCAGACCTTCTAATTGGCAGTCCGAGGGTGCTGTCTAATAGAGTGTGACCTCATGCTAATCACAGCTGTGCAGAGTCCACCGAACCGTTGAGTTTATTCACAACTCTAATGATATTTCACCATGTGGGTGCCAACAAAATGTCCCTAACTGGTATAGGGGAGATCTCTGTTTGCTTTCTTAAAAAAGGTTCACAAAATATAATGTGTCGGTTATCTCCGTAATGCCACACCCTTCACAAAGACAGCACGGCAAAACCTATAGCCTATAGGCTATAGGACCTGAATTGCTTGGAATGGCTTGATTGTGTGTTGAATGCTAATTGGCCAAACGAGAGAGTGATATTGTGAGAGCTGGAGCTCTAGATGAGCTTAAAACATGAAAATCAATGACCAAGATCTCACAGCAGGGCAATTGTCATGAGGCACACATGGTGTATGAAGTACATTGGACAGTCTTTGTTCTTATATCTGCCAGCTTGAAATGAATTGAAGTCTTAGGTGAATGAGTTAGATGTGAATGACCATTGACATCTTTTGTCGATTACGTCAGAAGCATGTTCAATTAACCCATGACATTTCACAGTGATTATCTCATTATTGGCTTAATGCAGAGACTGTTTAAATTCCCAGGTGTTCACACTGTATACATGTAAGATATGTCAATCGGTGAAGCCAGGGACACACATACACATATCGATTTGTGGGAAATAAAGTACCAGTGTTAGCACTGCTGAACACATACCAAATTAAACTTGATTTTCTAGTTGTTATAAAGGCAGGAGTTATTAGCGAGTTTTATTGTACAAAATTTGTAGTGCTAAACGAACCATCAATATTTTGGTCCTGTATGAGAAAGACTTCAAGGATTTCATGCACTACCCGCTAATGTTGCTATACCGCCCCATCAATTTGATCAACTTTTAAGATTACCTTGGCTAGCATATCAATGGCCTCAATGCTAAAATTTGCTCATTTTATGAAGTGTACTTAACGGGAACACGCCGACTTTTTGGGACTTTAGTTTATTCACCGTATCCCCCAGAGTTAGATAAGTCCATACATAGCATTCTCATCTCCATGCGTGCCATAACTCTGTCTGACGCACCCACCACTCGCCTAGCTTAGCACAAAGACTGGAGGTAAATGGCTCCAGCTAGCCTACTGCGCAATAAGTGACAAAATAACGCCAACATTTTCCTATTTACATGTTGTGATGTCTATAGTTACATTCTGTACTAAGACCGACGGAAAATGAAAAGTTGCGATTTTCTAGACCGATATGGCTAGGAACTATACTATCATTTCTGCGTAATTCCTGCAATATTTCTAAACAATGTTAGTTTAATAAGACTGTAAGTAAAACTATGAAAAATAAGTATTTAATAGGCTACTCATTCAAAAGAATTAACACAATTTCAAGCCAAGTATACTTTGAATTATACTTTTATGTATATCTCAATCAAAAGATTGAGTACAACTATAGGCCAAATATACTATAGTGAAGTATACTTAAGTGCAATTTTATGTATATTTCTGAGAAGTACATATGAAGTAGACTGAAAGTATACTTTCTTATTTTTAGTTTAAAAGAAGTATACTAATAGAACAATTGAATACACTTCTTTTTCGTAAGGGTTGCCATGTCTACACCATTAAGGTGGTCACATTAGCCAAATTTTGAATTATATTTTGGAGACAAAAAAAGGTATATTATGTATGAAGCATGGCTCACACAGAAGTCATTTTCAAACCAAGCAGCTTTCTGTTGGTCAACCAGGCAAATTCACAAGACCAACGTGAGCACAAGCAAAATCTGTGAGTGGAACATTTTCCGCCTTTGCGCGAAACTCCATATAGGGCGGATTTATTTAGAAATAACTGTATTTTGCAGAACAATGGTAAATATGACCACATCTATGGGGGCAAAAATAACTTTGTTAGGAGGATTTTTTTCTTGTGGATCCTTATTGATTAGCCAAATTACATTTACTGTATGGCTCAGGCGATTGGCTAAAAAAAATTGATAAAGACGGCAGGTGCATACACTGTAAAAAAAAAAACAACAGGTCTCAAATTGAAAATTTTCTAGTGACCGATCACATGTACATTTTTTAGTTGGCCAAATTGAATTTCTGTTAATTAAATTGCATCAATTCACAGAAATTCAATTTGGCCAACTGAAAAATTTAGATGTGATCGGTCACTAGAAAAGTTTCAATTGGAGACCTGAATTTTTTTTACAGTGTACTTGCCTGGCAAGTAAGTACCATTGAGATAAATGCTAATGCTAACAGATAACTTTCACCAGATATTATAGATCTCTTTTCTCAAAGCTAATAGACTAACTAAACTAAAAAGTACTACATTTTGATTTGAAATGAAATGTTTTTAAATGCAGATTATTTTCTTACCCTTCACACACACATGTCTGGTCAGGGCCGGCCCTGACCAATTTGCTGCCCTAGGCAAGATTTTACTTGGTGCCCCTTGTGTCAAGGTTTAGCACTACACGTTATCAGTCTTTGGAAACACTCGTACTGTTTTATTTTTGTAATGCATTGATGTTTTATTTTTGTTGTTTTATATGATGTCCAGTCCATTCTACCCTGTCATTATGTTCATGATATTATTATTATTATTTTTTATTTTTTAAAGGCTGATGATAGTCAAACTATACAAAAATTGCACCTATGCCACATTACAGCCTAAACACAAAGAGCAAGAGTGCATCTAGCATTCATGCACAAACTATTCATTGAGAACTAGCAAAAGTGTTTGTTTTCCAGTAGATACTGGAATTAATTAGCAAACATTAGTATTTTACTACTAGGGCCTATGCAATTAAATAAACTGTTCATTAATTTGCCTACATCACTTTACTTCTGTCTTTACACTGCAAAAAATGCTCTTCTTATTTAAACAATAATCTTTTTCTTGTTTCCAGTCCAAATATCTAAAAATTCTTAAATCAAGGTGCATTTACTAGATAAGTAAAATGACATAAGACATTTTTCTTGTTTACTTAAAAATAAAATCAAAATGAAGTGAGTTTTTGCTTAAAACAAGCAAAATGATCTGCCAATGGGGTGAGAAAAATAATCTTATTTCTGTTTGGGACAGAAACAAGATTTCAATCAGAAACAAGATTATTTTTCTCCACTCCATTAAAACTCAAGTAAACAAGAAAAATATCTTCTGTCACTTTACTTATCTAGTAAATGCACCTTGATTTAAGAATTTTTAGATAAACAAAACACAAATACTAAGTAAGAAGAGCAGTGTATCCCTTATCTTCCCTGCATCAGAGGGCTTCTGTCTTTTTTGACACTACAATTCGGCCATCCGTCATAAATAATCAGGCAACTTACACCGTGTCAACACCTGGAGCGAGCGGCCAAGCACCCTAAAAAATGAAAGCAATCCTGTCTGCGTTGGATGCGGAGAGAGGCGACGCAACACAACAAATTCCCCTAACGATAAACTGATCGCGCGTTGTATTTCTGACACACTTCAAGTAGATTGGTGGGGGGAGATTGATAAGGCGGACCGGGAAGAGGTGGGGGACTTAGTTAAGTTTTTTTTGCGCTTTATTTGGTAATATTTCAAATTAATATTAATAAAATAGTATCAGTAATACATTTTTGGCGCCCCTATGGATGAGTGGTGCCCCTAGCATTTGCCTATTCCGCCTATGCCATGGGCCGGCACTGTGTCTGGTTTACTTTGTGGGGACTCTCCATAGACGTAATGGGTTTTATACTGTACAAACAGTATATTCTGTCCCCTTACACTAACCCCTAAACCTACCCATCACAGAAACACTTATGCATTTTACATTTTCAAAAAACATCACTTGGTATGATTTATAAGCTGTTTTCCTTGTAGGGCTCTACAAAATGGTGACACAACGTCCAATATTTTACTATCTTTGTGGGGACATTTGGTCCTCCCAATGTAGGTTAAACAAAAACAAACACACACACATGCACAGACATTTTCTCCCTTGTGACCTAATCCGCTTGTTTTTCACATTTCCTGTCACACAAGAAACACATACTTTAATACGTGATCCCCGACTTTAACACAGATCATTGCCTTGCCTCCCCGTGGAGCTTTTATTGCCGCGGTGAATATCTCCCCATTTATCTCTCCTCTTGCTCCCTCAATGTTTTCCTGTAGAGCCTCACGGCTATAAATCTTCAAAAAGACATTCGGCCACACAAAGGAAATGCCACAGGCCATCACCTGATCTGCCGCCTCTCAAGACTTCTCATGAATCAAACCATTTAAGGGTGAAAAACACTTTCTGTCAAGATTTTTCCCGAACCTTGACATAAAAAGATGACCAGCTCAAATACTGAGGCATTGACAGGCGAAATGCCTCAACCTGGCTTATCAGGTTTGCTGTCTTTATTCTCTGCTGCAATTTAAAAAGAAGACGATAAAAGACATTTTACAAACCTCCGCTAATAAGGCAGAATTTATACTATGCAAACATAATTATTGGACTGAATGATCACAAAGACGGAACAAAAGTTTTTGAACACCTACAGAAGACTAGTGATCTTTGATTAGCTTTGAAAAAAATAACTATAATAAAGAGAGAGAGAGGAAAGGCAGTAATTACCTTGATCACTCTTCATTGTTCTCGTTATGGATGAATGTAGCAGCTCTGAAATTCCTTGTCTATAATTAAAACCGGCTGCCATCGCTGGTGATGGAACCTTCTTGGAGGTGAGGACAATATCTCAGTACTAAAAGACGCTTTTAATTGAGCATAACCAAGAAAGGGAAATCAGTAGTGGAAGTCCAAAACAATAGGGAGAGATAAATTAATGCAACAGTGGTCTTTACGCGGCCATAAATACACATTTCCCTAACAGAAAACATTATATATATTACGGAAGCTTGTTTCTGCCACAGAATAAAACATTTTAAAAGATAATTTATCTCACAATTGTGAGTGTAATTGTGAGAAAAAAGTCAGACTTGCGAGATATAGGTTTCCATGGCCGAGCAGCTGCATCCAAGCCTTACATCACCAAGTGCAATTCAAAGTGTCGGATGCATTGGTGTAAAGCAGTGGATACGTGTTCTCTGGAGTGACGAATCACACTTCTCTGTCTGGCAATCCGATGGATGAGTCTGGGTTTTGCAGTTGGCAGGTGAACGGTACTTGCCTAACCGCATTGTGCCAAGTGTAAAGTTTGTTGGAGGGGGGACTATGGTGTGGGGCTGTTTTTCAGGGGTTGGGGTTGGGCTTGGCCCCTTAGTTCCAGTGAAAGGAACTCTTAATGCTCCAGCATACCAAGACATTTCGGACAATTTCATGCTCCCAACTTTGTGGGAACAGTTTGGGAATAGCCCCTTCCTGTTCCAACATGACTGCGCACCAGTGCACAAAGGAAGGTCCATAAAGACATGGATGAACGGAATTAGAGCGGAGATTGCGAGCCAGGCCTTCTCGTCCAACATCAGTGCCTGACCAAAAACTCAATTTTAAACCCTACGGATTAAAAATGGGATGTCATTAAAGTTCATGTGCATGTAAAGGCAGGCGTCCCCAAACTTATGGCAATGTAGTGTTTTTTTGTTTGTTTGTTTGTGTGTTTTTTTGACAAATGAGAACATCCCTGACTATCTCTAAATCTAATGTTAACAGGGTTGTACACAAAGTGTCGGACAGAGCTAAATATTAGCCAATTTTGATAATAAAAATGTTTATTTGTTCATATAATATAATTACTATAGTGAATTAAATATAAGACAGGATAGGATACAGACATTTGAAAGGAATTATCTAACATCTAATCGTTTTAAACACGGTGTTTGGCATTTCCAGTTAAGGGAAGTCAAGGGACACAGAAATGTGTTCTGTACTCTTGAGAAGTGCAGAACACAAACGTTCTCAGAAGGTTAGAGAATGTGAAGCCTCTAAAGGGCGCTTCCGCTAAAGAGACTAATTCTTAAATCATTCCACCTGCAATGAAACGACCTTTCTGCATGAACTTAATCCCAATAAAGTGTTTCATATTGGCCTCATATGTGGAAAATCAAACAGCTCATGCTTAAAGGTGGAACGTAATGAGATGCAACCTTCTGAGTCCTTCTGCTCTAGGGCGGACATCAATGTGACAATGGCATTTGAAACTTTCTAATGAAATTATTTTAGGTGTCCTCTGGCAACTAGACAGATGGAAGCTATTTGTGCTTTGACGGCTCTCGGGGAGAGATGTTCTAGGACAGGGGGTGAGATGGCTGTTGCTGGTTTTGTTATCCATGTGCATTGTCTGAAACGTTCTGGTCCGGCAGACTTACACCAGGGTGTGTTAGTCACTTTTTCTTTTTTCCCCTGATGTTCCCAGTACCCAGGGATGTCCTGCATGGGATGACATTTACAGTCGGAACGCAGGGTACGAGAGGCATGGGGATAGATTACCAGACTGACAACTGCCAGTGGCACGCTGTGTTTGTTTACCTTTGTACTTTGAGAGATTAAAGAGTCGTCACACAGTGCTTTTTAAATTTCTGTTAATACCCGCACAATGACGGGCTACGTGATCCATGCCGCGAGAAAACTGTGGCGCATGGACACAACCTGAACAGCATATTAATCTGACACTTCTACAAATCAACTGACAGTTAAAGCGAAACTTCATTTCAAATCATAAATGTGCATTTGAATGGAAATTGGCCAAAACTCACAGCATGAAAAAAATGGTACAAAAGCTGTGACTGGGACATAAAAAGGTTCTAATATGTAAATTTTTGGTACCAATATGTACCTTTGAGGTATTAATAAACACTTTTTAGGTACAAAGGTGTACGTTTTAAAAGCCTTCAGCCCCAGTGACAGCTTCTGAGAGTGTTCTGAGTCTTCTGAGTCTAAAATTCAAACAAAAAATAAACACAATCACATGACATATTATAATAACATAATGATAAATTACAATTATTCATTGATATTTATAATTCAATTAGATTATATTAAAAAGAAATGTGACTATTTCTCAGAATTGTGAGTTGATATATCAGAATTGTGAGTTTAGAATTGTAATTTATATCTCAGAATTGTGACTTTATATCTCAGAATTGTGACTTTATATCTCAGAATTGTGAGTTTCGAATTGTGACTTTATTTCTAAGAATTGTGACTTTATATCTCAGAATTTTGAGTTTAGAATTGTGACTTTATTTCTAAGAATTGTGACTTTATATCTCAGAATTGGGACTTTAAATCTCAGAATTGTGACTTTATATCTCAGAATTGTGACTTTATTTCTAAGAATTGTGACTTTATATCTCAGAATTGTGAGTTTAGAATTGTGACTTTATATCTCAGAAGTGTGAGTTTAGAATTGTGACTTTATATCTCAGAATTGTGACTTTATATCTCAGAATTGTGAGTTTAGAATTGTGACTTTATATCTCAGAATTGTGAGTTTAGAAGTGTGACTTTATATCTCAGAATTGTGACTTTATATCTCAGAATTGTGACTTTATATCTCAGAACTGTGACTTTATATCTCAGAATTGTGACTTTATCTCTCAGAATTGTGAATTTATCTCTCAGAATTGTGACTTTAAATCTCAGAATTGTGAGTTTAGAATCGTGACTTTATATCTCAGAATTGTGACTTTATATCTCAGAATTGTGACTTATCTCTCAGAATTGTGACTTTATATCTCAGAATTGTGAATTTATCTCTCAGAATTGTGACTTTATATCTCATCGTTTTAAAAATCGTTTAGTTTGTAGGCTACATTAAACTGATGACAATAAAAATACAATAAATAAATAAAATAAATAAAAATTTGTCTTCCACTAACACATTTCAGTTTGCCCCAATTAAATTGTTTTAATAGGCTATGGTTGTAATTTATTTGTTATGATGGATTTTACTTATTTGGTTAAGCACTTTGAGATTTTATTGTATTTTAGCATGTGCTATATAAATTAAGTTTATTTTTAAATCATCTCTATTTGAAACAACAGAAATAACAGGACTTCATCATCCTTAGCATGTAATTACTTAATTCTATTAAGTTGTACTTAATTTTATTTTTAAGTTATGCTTACTTATTCACAAAAAAGTTCCATTTAATCTAAAAATATTAGTTGAAATTACTCAAAAGGAAGACCATGTTACACCAACTTGAAATAATTAAGTTAGTAGAACTTTTTCTAAAACTTTGAGTATACACTACTTAATCTATTTAATTAATATGAACGTTCGGGTTTACAGTGAATTGTGACTTTATCTCTCAGAATTGTGACTTTATATCTCAGAAATGTGAGTTTAGAATTGTGACTTTATATCTCAGAATTGTGAGTTTAGAATTGTGACTTTATATCTCAGAATTGTGACTTTATATCTCAGAAATGTGAGTTTAGAATTGTGACTTTATATCTCAGAAATGTGAGTTTAGAATTGTGACTTTATATCTCAGAAATGTGACTTTATATCTCATAATTGACTTTATTTCTAATTGTGACTTAATATCTCAGAGTTTTGACTATTTCTCAGAACTGTGACTTTATCTCTCAATTGTGACTTTATATCTCAGAATTGTGAGTTTAGAATTGTGACTTTATATCTCAGAAATGTGACTATATCTCATAATTGACTTTATTTCTAATTGTGACTTAATATCTCAGAGTTTTGACTATTTCTCAGAACTGTGACTTTATCTCTCAATTGTGACTTTATATCTCAGAATTGTGAGTTTAGAATTGTGACTTTATACCTCAGAATTTTGAGTTTAGAATTGTGACTTTATATCTCAGAACTGTGACTTTATATTTCAGAATTGACTTTATTTCTAATTGTGACTTAATATCTCAGAGTTTTGACTATTTCTCAGAACTGTGACTTTATCTCTCAATTGTGACTTTATATCTCAGAATTGTGAATTTATCTCTCAGAATTGTGACTTTATCTCTCAGAATTGTGACTTTATCTCTCAGAATTGTGACTTTATTTCTAATTGTGACTTAATATCTCAGAGTTTTGACTATTTCTCAGAACTGTGACTTTATCTCTCAATTGTGACTTTATCTCTCAGAATTGTGACTTTATCTCTCAGAATTGTGACTTTATATCTCAGAATTGTGAATTTATCTCTCAGAATTGTGACTTTATATCTCAGAATTGACTTAATTTCTAATTGTGACTTTATCTCTCAGAGTTTTGACTATTTCTCAGAATTGTGACTTTATTTCTCAGAATTGTGATTGGGATAATTGTGAGATAACAAGTCACTTTTTATTATTCCATGGTGGAAACAAGCTTCCATACAATGTCCACCAAATAGTTTTCAGAAAACTTAAAACAAAAATAAATATTGACTATTATTGGGGTAATCTGGGGTAAATTAAAGCATCTTCCACCATTTCCCATAAAATTGAATTGAAATCTATTGGTTGCATTTTAAAAATATATCATCTAATATGTCAGTAAATACCTCACGTGATTCATGCTGACAATACATTTTATATTAATAAAAACGTCATAAACATTTCTAATTTGAATTTCTTCCAATTTCATTCAATTTAATTCTACTTCCTTGATTTCAAATTAGAATTACAAATCGGAATCATGTTTACTAGGAATTAAATTGGAATTTAAAAGGCGTTCTCAATTTAATCCGCAAAAGCATACAACCCCGCTATAACTACTAGACCTCTACGAGAAGAGGCAAGAGGGAAGAAACGATAACATCGACCTGAAAGGAGACTTCCCTAATTGAACATTTTCATTAGTTACCAAAGGATGATGTGAACTGGAACGGGTTTGATTGGGTTTTTATTTATGTACATGCTCACAAGTGCCTCCCGTCTTTATTGTGGTACACACACACACACACACACACACACACACACACACACACAAACACACACTGGAAGTTGTCATGGCAACCTTCACCTGTTGTTGCGAGAGGGGAGAATTTCAAACAGTCCGTTATCACAGAAGCAGAGAATCCTCTGATCCCATACTCCAACACGTCTCACAGGAAATAAAGAAACCCTGGAAAATGATATGATAGCAGACAATTCCATGTAGTCTTTTTTTTTTTTTTTTTTTTTTTTTTTTTTTAATTGGCCCATACATTTAATTAATGGTATTATATGTCTTTGCACCACTTGAAATACTTAATGACACAATGATATAATCAGCAATTAAACAAGCAATTATACCTGCGGTTATTGGGACCAGAATAAAATGAGTTAAAAAAGTATTTTCGAAAACAACTGCAAGTCAGTTTTGCCACATTTTACCTTGTGTGTGAAACCACACAACCTTATGACAGCAAAATGTGAAGTCTTCACCGATCTTCTGTAATTCAAAGGTGTCAAACTCAAATCTTGAACACGTTCCTTTTTAACTTGTTTATCACATCTACATCATGTGCTTTGCTGACGATGCCTAAAGAGAAAATTCAATTATCACCTTTCTTCCTTTGGCTCTATCAGATCACATGAATGAAGTGCTAACACGTTCAACATGGCCGCTGTGTACCTCGACAGAGAGAATCAACTTTATCCCACACACTTCCAGAATGTGATTAGAACACTCTCAGACGCCAGACATTTCGACAGACTCTACGATCCCCTACAAACCTGTCTGTTTGTGACAGTTTCAAGGTAAGAACTTTGACTAGAATGAATGCAAACCAGGCGAAGCAAACATCAGAATACATTTACACCATAAAAATGACAGTATTTTGTTTGCATTAGATTCAAAAAGATGACAAATGGAGAGAGAGTGTGTTACTGTCGAAAAATAAGAAGACATATGACAGCATCTCCAAGCACTCTGCATATAAACAACTGTGAAATGAGGGTGTTTGTTCATATTTAAGGCGTCATCTTGTCATAGTTCCTCTCCTAGTAACATATGGGCAAGAACACAAACACATTTTAGCATACATTACACACACTAAAACCCATTCCTCTATATAAACAGCCCCCAATGTGCCAATTTTTACAGATGTTGAATCCGGGTTGGCAGCTGAACTTCGGGGCACCATGGTCAATGTGACGCCCAGTATAGACCCAGCGGCGACCCATGAGGGGTACAACTATTTCGCATTGATATGCGGCGTGCCTCTCATCCTCATCATCATCTTGGGGAACATCTTAGTGTGCCTCAGTGTGTTGACTGAACGCTCCCTCAAAACCGCGACTAACTACTTCATCGTTAGTCTGGCCGTGGCTGACCTCCTGCTGGCCGTGCTGGTCCTCCCGCTCTACGTCTACTCTGAGGTGAGTGCCGATGACAGACGGTAGACGGTCTAAACCCCTCCTCTATATCTCAGACTGCCGATTTACTGATGCTTTTATCCATGTGAACCTCAGTACACTTATTAAGCCTGGAGCAATTGGGGTTAAGTGTCTCGCTCAAGGCCAAAATGGGGATATGGAACAAATTGGGTGTATGGAGAGTATTGTCCCCCAATCATCTGTCCTTTTTTTTAATCAATATTGCGGGTACATTAAGCATTGAGTGCTTCAGGGAGTCATTCAGGTGATGTTGAACTTGTAATGATCGCTCAGTGAAGTGGTTCTAGTGGACAAGTGCAAGGTTCAAGCAGACTATGAATGAAATCAAAGACTTCTTCTCTAACATAATTGAAACTGAAAACAAGCTGTTGAACTTGGGGACGTGAGCTCACCAATGTTCAAATGAAACATACGGCTCTGGCGATGGCTCACAGATCATCTGTTGTTAGGTTTGAACTTTCTGATCATCAATCTAGATCTATAAAATCAACATGAAAGAGTGTGTGCAGCCTGTGTTACATACGCAATCCATTGCGAAAATAATTTATGCCACCACTTATGGCTTGATTTTATGCACTTGGAAATGATTGGACTGTGAAACAGGGACTCTGTGACAGGTTCACATGCAGAGGTTGAAAAATAAAATGGCTTGGTGACGTCAATTGGAAAGGAAAGTCATTAAAAAGGCAGAACAAGTTATTCAAATTTTATTTAAAAAAAAGTATGAAGGAAAAACTTTTTTTCTTCTTTGGAATAATCCGTGCCTCAATGAAATGTTCACAATAACCCAAGGAAAGACAGGGTCAATTTTCTTTTCCTGTTGACTTTACGCCATACTGGTGTTCATTTTGTACTTCAGGAAAAAGATTTCTAACGTCTGAATTGCTGCCCTTGAAGTTTGTGTGTCTGTGAAGTGAATCTTAATGCAGTGAGTGATTTCCCTCAGATACTTTATTGTATGGTTAGTGTGAATCAACAATGGATTTGGTTTGTTCTTTGAATGAATTCAAACTTTAATTGCAGTCAATCAAGAGTGAAAAACACCAACCATCTGCTTCCATATGATCCCTAAAGACGAACTAATGTGACCTTAATGGAATATACTGACTTTAAAGAAGCACTATTGAAAAATAATCTTAGATATTATAATATTCATATTTTTATTTTTATTTTTAATATTATAGTTGAATAGTTTGAACAGTTTTGGGTTAGTATATGTTGTGCATATATTCATTTATTTTATTATTTATATATTATATTATTAATTATGATATAAATGTGTAAATGTGAATGAGCCAAAGGCTTTCAATCTATATAGTCCCTGGACAGAATGTTATAGAGTTACCCTAAAAATAAAATTGAAAATTGAAATGACAAAATCATTTAAATTATGTTATAAACATGCAGAAAAAAAGGAAGAAAATAATAAATGTTTTTTTTTGTATCTTACTGTCTTTTGTGTTAATATTTCAAATACAAAATAAAAATAATGATTACATTTAAAACAAATTAAACGTTTTGATTAAAATGTACTTTTTTTGCATTTAACATGCAGCCTACCCTAAATGCAATTGACGCCCCCTTACAGATTTGGATGAGTGTGTGTGTCCTGTTGTCTTACGCTGTCTCTCTTCTCTGTCTATGTGTGTGTTGGTGGCTGTGTTTTAGTTCCTGGGAGGCATGTGGACCCTGAGTATGTACATCTGTGATGCCCTAATGACTATGGACGTGATGCTCTGCACTGCTTCCATTTTGAATCTATGTGCAATTAGTGTGGACAGGTGAGCGATGCAGCCCACACACACACACCTGCTCACCCACCGCTTTCTATTAAAAATAGCTCAAACTTGAACTCAAACTTGCTGGAAATGAGACCCACCCCCTCTACAGCATTATAAATTCATTGGTAACACTCAGGCTGCAAATTATAAAAAATAGACAGACTGAACAGGGTAAAGAGTTATTTACAGTGTGTTCTGTAGGAATTGTATTTGTCAGTAAATACAATATAAAAAGTAACATAAAAAAAGTAACTTGCATATTATGGGTAAAAATTTTGCTCAATACTTTAAATTTTTTTTTACCTTTATGGAAGCCCATTTTCTCTACATAAAAAAAGTTATGCTTTGACATTAAAAGTCGAAATTATGAGACAAAATTATATAATTATGACATACACTCTAAAAAAAAAAGGTTCTATATGGCACCAAAAATGGTTCTTGGCTCGTAATCATAGGGGAACCTTTTTTAGTGCTATATAGCACCAATTTTGGTGCTTCAGTGGTTCTTCAGCGGTTCTTCAGAGGTTCTTCACCGGTTCTTTGACTAAGGTGCTATATAGCACCTCTGAAGAACCGCTGAAGAACCACTGAAGCACCAAAATTGGTGCTATATAGCACTAAAAAAGGTTCCCCTATGATTACGAGCCTTTTTTTTTAGAGTGTATAGTTGACATGAATTGACATGAAAAGTCGAGATAAAGTCAAAAATTTGACAAAAACAATTGACAAAAAGAAGAAAATTATGGTTATAATGACAAAGTAATAATTAAGATATAAAAATATCAAGTCATAATTATGAAATTTTATTTTCATAATGACTTTTTATACCATACACTCTAAAAAAAAAGGTTCTATATGGCACCAAAAATGGTTCTTGGCTCGTAATCATAGGGGAACCTTTTTAAGTGCTATATAGCACCAATTTAGGTGCTTCAGTGGTTCTTCAGCGGTTCTTTAGAGGTTCTTCTCCAGTTCTTTGACTAAGGTGCTATATAGCACCGCTACCATTTACAGAACATGTTAAGATATGGTGCTATATATCGCACCAAAAGTGGTTCCATTTTTGGTGCCATATAGAACCTTTTTTTTAGAGTGTAGTTATGATTTAGTATCTCATAACTTTAGATGGTATCTCATAATTATGACTTGGTATTGCAGCTCTTCAACTTTTATCTCTTAGTATCTTTTGACTTTTTATGTGATAATTGTGATTTACCAAAGCATGTTTGTTTCTCATGTGGCGGAAATGGGCTTCCATATTAAACATTGCACAAAAGATTTTAACAAAATAATAGCTTGCACATCCATATTAGCTACACTTGTGGTGGTCCCTAATCTTTCAGATGAATTTGTAATGATTATTTAACATTCAGAAGGTCTGTTTTGTGCCTCTCTGAGCGCTCACACACTGAATCTTAACTCAGTGGTTATGTGTGATTGGGTATCCAGTGGGATGCTAATGAAACCACAACGTGGAGCTGAATTTCATTACTTACACAGTGCATCAAGCATCCCCGCTTCACATTAACAATATGAAACAACTTCAAGAGGTCCCAGACCACGGCAAAGCGGGTTGCCCCGTCTTTGACGCATAGGCTACTAAAACAAAAGCAAGCTTGTCTCTGAAGATGAAAACAAAGGTTTAGGTGGAAAGGATGTAGATGACTGAAAAGATGAATCAGACTTATGAGGTCTCATGCAATTTAAAATGATTGCGCTAGAATCTTCCACTGTCTCAGCGGGTTATTGTGATTAACAAACACAAACACAAAGCATGCTTTAAGGAGCTGTCAATCATGATTTTGCGCATAAAAAAAAGCTTTTAGAAGACATGTAAAGTAGAAAAGCAATATCTGACTGAATGTTTTATCAATCTCAACCTTCTCTGTGTGCAATTATAACACGTCAAAACACTTTCTCTACTATCCCGTTATAAGTGGTCCTTTTTTTACCCTCGTGTAGTTCCAAACTTGTACGACTTTGCCCTTTGGAACATAATTGTTTTATGTTGCTTCAACTGCTTTTAATGTTTTCAGCGATGTACAACCTTTACATATCTGTGCACGTCTCAAAAATATATATTTTGGGGTTTCATGACCCTTAGAGAAACCTTCTCTACGTCTCTGCTACAGGTACATTGCAGTGGTTGTCCCTCTGAAGTACAACAGGAACCAGTTTAGTGTTCGTCAGTTGGTCTTGATCACAGCCACCTGGGTGCTTTCCCTGGGCGTAGCCAGTCCTGTCATATTCGGCTTGAACCAGGTTCCCAACAGGGACCCTCACGTGTGTAAGCTGGAGGACAACCAGTTTGTGGTCTACTCCTCCATCTGCTCCTTCTTCGTCCCCTGCCCTGTCATGCTCTTCTTGTACTACTGGATGTTCAGGGGACTAAAGCGATGGAGCTCTGGTCGTAGCCGCTCGCACCTCCGCCGGCCACCCAGGGGGCGTAGGAGCCTGTCTTTGCGTCTGGGAGCAGCTCTACAGAAGGAGAAGGGACAGGCGAGAGAGAAGGTGGTGTACCTCATGCCTGCAGGTCTCAGTCCGACATCTCTCACCGCTACCCCAACTACTCCTATCTCCTCAACCAGTCCGGTTACCATTACCACGGACGAGCAGGCAGAAAGTCAGATGCCGGCAGCAGAGAGTGACCCCATGACTACCCAGATGGACAGTGTTTCGGATGCAGAGAACCCTGAGCGGGCCACAGAGGATGAGAACGGCCGGGAGAACGGTGTGGGGAAGAGCCATCGGTCTCATGCGGGACGCCGCCACAGCAAGAGCAACAGGGTGAGCGGACGGGAGCGGAAGGCTATGAAAGTGCTGCCTGTGGTTGTGGGTAAGTATCCATTCAGATCAAGCTTTTGTATTGTGCTTATCGCAATACAAATTTCTAAATTAGCTTTAAAAACAATAGTATCTTCCAATCCCCCGTGAACAAGCTAAAGGTACCAGTGGCAATGTAAATCTCCCTGAAGAGCATACACATGCCCCCGGTTTCACAGACAAGGTTTAAGCCTAGTCCCAGACTAAAATGCATGTTTGACATATTTTGAAAGACCCTTGCTTTAGTCTAATTGTGTGTTTCTCAGTGTGCGGATAACTTCTGCTATTTAGCTGTTTTAACTGAAAGCAACTTGCACTAACATATCTTAAAATACATACCAGTGCCATTGTTTTTTCTCAAGATGTTACTTAAATAATAGTCCTAATTCAACTAAGGCCTACTCCTGGCTTAATCTAAGCCCAGTCTGTGAAACTGAGCCATTAAAATGTAACATTTACAGCCACATGAAACAATTTATCCACTATAGACCAAGAGATCATCATTCAAATATCTAAATATCAATCCAAGTGAGTTAATATTCATATTTATAGATCCACAATAAGAACACTTTTATATATTAATATTAATATGAATATATTGTGATATATATTAACTAAAGCTTACTTTTTATTAAAAAGATATTCAATTCAATTTAATATTAATTCTCAAAATATAAAACTACCCAAGTTTAATGCAGGGTTTGTAGCCTAATGTCATAGTTTGTATACTTATACATTAGATTTTCATGTTTGTTTTTAATTTAATTTTTTGTCTCATTCACAATGGTACTGGGTACTCTAACTTTTAAACAAACACAACAACCTAATATAATTTTAATATGCAGCTTTAAATGCAAATTATATAATATAAATAAAATATACTGCTTAAAAACCTAAATTATATATCACATAACATAAATAAATTATTGCTACAGATAAAGTGTAAATTTTAGATGGCAATGTAAATATTAATATACATACATATATTGTCTAAAAATCTGAATAAATAATCATCACTTTTGACTAAGGATGTTTTGCTTGGGGTATACGTATAAATTCTGTCATCATTTACTCACCCTTATGTTGTTCTACACCCAAAAAGAGAATTTTACCATTTTTGGAATTGTCCCAGGTGCATGTAAACATCTCGGGGCCTTGTGAACATTCTCCTAAACATCTCCATCTCATAAAACAGAAAATTATGACATGCATTTTATTTTTTTGTGAACTATCCTTTTAAGACGCCTTTAGACAGGGGTGTCCAAACTCGGTCCTTAAGGGCCACTGTCCTTGCCTCAACACACATGTCTGGAATTTTCTAGCAGTGATGGTCTTATTATTGGAAGAAACGAAGGTCCGTGGCTCTACCATTGGAGAAAGCGTAACATTGGATCACGTGTCCATTGATAACCAAACAGCCTTGATATATAGAGTTGTGTGATACCATAGACATCAAGTGCTGTAAACTGAATCATACCTGTCGAACAATTGTCCATGACTTTGCTTATAAAACAGCTTTTTTTAATTTTTATTAGCACTACGCTATTTCGACTAATGTTGCAGGCTTGCCTTTAATGGCTTTCTTTCTAGTATGCCCAATAAGACCTTGATTAACTGGGGATGGAGCTAAACTTTGCAGGACATTTGCCCTCCTGGAGCAGGATTGGACACCCCTGCCTTTAGGGAACTCCAGCATCCAAAACAAATGTTGGTCTTTTCAAACACTCAAAGTGGCTTGCTATGATCAGAGGCTTTTGAAACGCAAACTGTGCAGGTATACATCAATGGATACAATGTGTGTTTGAATTGTTCATTTCTGTGAAAAATATTGAATCAAGTCATGAATAAATGCATGAGCACAAATGACAGCCATCGGGTGGTCAAGTATAATGAGAACGCTGTAAGAATGGCACGCTCTGCAATATATAAAAACTTTCTACGGTTTATTGTGACACCTGCTGCTCTCGGATTATTAACACGACAATTGCTTTTCTAACAGAAGTCCTTTTAAGTATAAAATATATAAGGCTGTTGCAGTGTGATTGTGACCATACCATTGTCCCCCTCACAGACTGAAATCGAGGTGTGAGATCAGCTTGCTCCAATACAATAGTACAAATGAAAAAATACAAAAGCAGCATTAAAAGGTAACTGACACTATTATCAAGGTGCCCAGAAAGAACAAAACAGACACATTGGGCAACGGTCGCTCTTTTTGCTGCCTGAAGTCCGTTCAATCATGTACCAATGTAAGAATATACATAAACTCCTAATTTCTAACTCCTCCCCAGGTGTATTTCTGGCCTGCTGGACTCCTTTCTTCGTGGTCCATGTGACTAAGGCGCTGTGTGAGTCATGTGACATTGGGCCAACGCTGATCAGTGTGGTCACATGGCTTGGTTATGTGAACAGCGCCGTCAACCCCATCATCTACACTGCCTTCAACGTGGAGTTCAGGAATGTCTTTCACAAAATACTCTGCTGTCGCTCCTGAGACCCAACGCTGTCTATAGATCAAGGCTAAATTCCTGATGATAGATAACTCAAACAGTTATGATTAAAAAACACCAGGATGCTCTGAGCACATAATGGTCTCCAAGCGAAGGAATGTTCTAAGGAAATCGAACATTACAGTGGATTACCGAATGGACAAAGACTGGAATGTACTACTGGAATGTTCCATTGAGGAAAACTTTGATGCCTTAGTTAACCAAACTTGTAAAATGATTGCTTGAACACTACAGTAGATAAGAATACTGTTGATTTCATAGCCCAGAGGCATAAAATATGTGAAAACGTCCACATTGAATATAACAGTCGTCTGTGTATAAGTGATTGGTATCAGTGTTGATTTAATTATTTTTTAAATGTATTTTTTTTTTCTACGGTGTTGTTTGTTTTGAATAGATATGCAGAGTGGACAGGCAGCTTTTTGTCATGGTTTAAGAGAAAGTTGACATTCGGATGCGATCATGAGCTGTGTTTGGAATGACATATTACACTGTAAACCCAAATAAGTTGGCAAAAATCAGTTGCCTCAAATTGTTTAAGTTTTCATTTCAAGTTTAAGTAAGCAGAACTTGCAGATTTCTATTTTGTAACCATACGTTTTAATTGTTCTGAACTAATTCCTACATTTAACTTAAAAATATAATGTAATCTCTTCCTCTTTTAGTAGTGGAAACTTGATTAGCTAATTCAATAAATGCCACCTTGCTAATTAGTTACACAATGCTTTGGTAGCATTAGCATACACTGTAAAAAATGTATAATCTTCCCAACTCAAAATTTTCTAGTGACTGGTCACATCTAACATTTTCAATTGGCCAAATTGAATTTCTGTGAATTGAATTTTATCCATTGTGGCAACAGTCTGTTAACATGGGCTCAATTAGAAATAATATGTTGAGCCAATGGAAAAATTTAATTTACCAACACTGTAAAAAATGTCAGGCCTCTCCAATTCAAAATTTTCTAGTGACCGATCACATCTAAATTTTTCAATTTGGCCAACTAAAAAATTTAGATGTGATCAGTCACTAGAAAATTTTGAATTGGAGAAATGTTTTACAGTGAAACTGTGTGGTTGGTCCAATTAAATATTTTAAATTGTAGTAACAATTGTTTATTTCTCACTGTCCCAAAAGACAAAAATGACTAAAAACATAAATATATTAAGCAAAATACAGAAACAGACAACAGGGTTGACATTTTATCACATTACTTTATTAACAAGTAAATTCCAACACAGGATATTTGGGTGAAAATACCTTATTTTCAAATAAGGAAAAACTCTGAATACATTCAAGAAGTCTTCTGCATAACAGGATGTCTTGTTGTGGTGAAGAAAACGCGGCACTGCATAGGCTAAAAACCTGCAAATAAAAATAAAAACTAACATTAATGACAAAGCTCCCCTGCATCACATCTGGCAAGAGACAGAACAGAAGTTTCTTCATTAATGAGGATGAGACCAATGAATGGACATCAGAAAATCACGAGCTTGACGTGTTTGATATTAAAAGGCAATAACTTAAGCCCTGAAAGAGGCCAACGCCAAACGCACCGTGTTCAACAGTCGCATGCCGCACATATCACACAAATGACTTAATTTACTTATTAGCTATTGTTTTAGACATATAAGATATGAGGAAAATAAAACTATTGGCTACAGGCTACCATTAGATAATTATGTGGTAAACGAGAACACACTCATGAAAACAATGAATGCATGAACTCGTGATTCTACAAAATGTCTTTTAAACTTCATACCCGGTCATAAAGCAAAACTCTGGAGAATAATTTCAGTGCTAAATACTCACCAACGTCTTTGTGAGATGAATATCTCTATTCTCTTGGGAATGTCTGTTTCGGTCTTCGGCACCTGCTGGTTTGGCTCCGCTCGCGCTGCCGCTCCCGCGCTCCGCATTTGAAATCTCCACACAAACGGTTTTTTTCAAGCGCATTTTGCGCATGCGTATACCGTTTTTCGGACGGAGGACTTGTTCAGCCAACATGGATTTTTCACTTCGACTTCATAGATTGACTGAGCACAATTAAATATGTTCGGTGAATATACAATTTTAATTTTGAGTGAAGACCTTAAGCTATGATTAGTACAATGCATCTTTTTGCATGGCGATAATTATTTGGAAGTCATTTATTGGGCCAATATGTAATGATCAATTTACACAATTTTTCCCCCCAATTTTTTTTACAGTGTAGCACTTGCTGAATGAGGACAGTCATATAATACATTTATCAGGTAACTATGCTCATGCTCCTCGTCACCCTAAAAAAACCCAGAAACTCTTCTAGCATAACAAAACATTAAATACTACTAAATCCCCCACTTAATGTTAATCTTGCACACAAAAAAACTTAATTTTGACATTTACTGTCCCCTTTGAGTGTCATGGCAAAGCATGCTGGGAAATAGAAATCCCAGCCCAGTTTCGGTTAAATTTAAGTTAGTCTAAATTAAAAGAAACAAGTTCATAAAACTCAAAACAATGAAATAGTTCAGATTACTTAAAATGTGTCAGTTTTGTGAACTCAAAAGAAAAAGAAAGTTCTAAACACTCATAAAAGTTAATTTGTTTGAACTAATTTGTTAACTTTGAGTTGACTCTACTCAAACCAATTCATTATTTTGAGGGTTTACAGTGTAGCATACTGCACACTGAGCAGTATATTGCCTAATATATATATTTAAAAAAATGTATGCATTATGGAATGATAAACTTTTTTTTTTTAAGTTACATTCTAGATTGTTAACCTTGACATAGTTTACTACAAGTACATTCAGTTATCAACTCGTATACGGTTATTGTGCACATTTCTTTCAAGTGTGTGTTAATGCATTCTGAGCACACCAAGAATTATAATAGAACGCTACATACTGTATACTAGAAATATGCTGTCTACTAGAAATATGGTAGTATGCTTATGCTATTCTGAATGCAGCCATTGACTCAAAAGTGCACATTGTGAGAGTTATTAATCATTTTTAAGCCCTATAAACCATGCAAACATAGCCAGGGAGAGATTGGCCTGTTAATCAGAAATCTCATTTTCTTACCTACATCACCTTTAAACTCTGTTAGGTAGAACAAATGACGTTAAGAAGTAAATCCTGTGGCCTCATAAAATGGCAGTTGTTGGGGGTGTATATACATTTGCCAAAATCAGTGGATGCCTTTCTCTGCCTTAGTGCACACAGTCTGCCAATTTAGTTTTGTTGCAAGTGTGATTCACAAATGTGTATATGTGCTCAGCAGTGACTGATAATAAAACTGCATAATAGCATGGGATTGTGGGTATTGTCTGGGGTGGATTATAGTAATTGTGCTTCTAAGAATCAGTGTTGTAAAGAGACTTGTGGAATGAGTATTGCTGTTATTGTACAGGATCATCAGTGCATCTGTCACATGGTATGTTTCATGCTTAAATTGTACAAAAACATATGCATACTGTATGTCTGAGACCACAGTGACAATCTGGTATTCAAAATCAAATTTAAACCTGGCAAACAAAGATTTATGATTTTCAGATTTGTGTAATTCATCTTTATTTGTCCTCTTCTGTGCTTAATTTAATTTGTAAAGAATTATAAATGAAAAATGAGGTTCATATGAGGTCTCAGATTTTTGGATCCCCATATATACAGTATATACATACTGTACACTACTGTTTTACTTTTTATTTTATTAATACTTTTATTCAGTAGGACACATTAAGTTGATCAAAAGTGACTGTAAAATCATTTATAAGGTTACAAAATAATTATATTCCAAATAAATGCTGTTCTTTTGAACGGTATAATCCCGGGGCGGGGGGGAATAAGCAGCGTAACTGTTTTGAACATTGCTAAATCAGCATATTATAACAATTTCTGAAGGATCATGTGACACTGAAGACTGGAGCAATGATGCTGAAAATTCAGATTTGCCAACACAGGAATAAGTTTCAGTTTACAATATACTAACATATAACACTTGCAACAATACTGTTTTTACTTTTTACTATTTTTGATCAAATAAATACAGAACTGTAGAGCATAAGAAACTTTCCAAAATCTTACATTTTGAACGATAGTATATATATATACAACCATTCAAAGTTCTTATATTAAATGTGAATTTCATAAGGCAGGATTTTAAATTGCATCCACAGCCCAAGTGAGATTTTTATTACAAAAAAGTGCAATGTTGTGCAGTGTTGCCACAAGTCTCCACAATCAATGGAAACAGCTGTACTGCATGTTTGCAATAGCGATCACAATCGCAGGATGACATTCTGAAAAGCACTCCATAATTTTCACACCCTTTGAGCTGAACACTGATTCATATCTATGAATCATAAATAGACTCAAGACACCGTGTATCCTGTGATGCCCCAAGGAGCAACAGGTGGTGAACTATATCTGTAATCGCCAGATAAATAGTTTCTCAAAATGAAAGTTCGTCATTATTTACTCACCCTTATGTCGTTCCAAACCCATACAATGTCAGTTTATAGAGACCAGGGGCTCTAAAAAGCACAAAATGACGATTTTAAGGATGAGTAAATGATGACAGAACTTTAATTTAGGGTGAACTGTTCCTTTAAATTCATCTCGTTCGTCAGTGGGAATGAATATGGCTCCATCCACAAGCGATTTACCATCAAATCATGCAATTCCCCCTCAAGCATGACGCTACAACCCTCTATTAGACAACTGTCTCTTTCTGCCCTAAAAACACAGCTGTCAAAGCCCAAATGAGAACACAACAAAGAGTTACGGAGGAAATGAGGGCAATTTGTGTTCTATATAGCGCCACAAGACAGGAAATTCAGACCAAGAAGTCTTCATAACCTTGGGTTGAGAAGAAGGATGTTCTAATAGCTGGAGCAAATGTACTGTCGGAAAAGATCTCCAGCTGACATGACGAGTTCCTCATGATGTAAACATTCAGCTTGTATTCATTGATGCGTACATGCGTTGGGAATAAGCCCCATGCTGGTCTGTTTAACCAGGGCTGATGAGTCTTCCATGCCTCATGTGGAAAGTGGGTGTCCACACTCTCAGCAGCACACAAAAATAGATTAAAAAGGATTGTGTAAGCGCCATGAAAACCCTCAAGTAACCAAGGAAACAAGGCACAGCAAGGTGGAGCAGAGGCCATGCTGAAGGGCAGGTTGGGAGTCAGAGCTTTCTAGCCGCTTAGAGCCTGCTGTGCCCAAATTAAATGTCAAATCATCCGTTAATGAGAATTAGTTAATGAGCTCGAAGTTTACAAGTGACATTAATTCACCAGAAATACTGTGCTGGATTATGGAAATTATGGATGTTTGGAGTCAAGCGTACACTGCTGCATTACAGGTAACCCGATTTAATATGTGCAAGAGAGTCAAACTCCACAGGATGGATTAAATAAAACCAGTAACTGTGCCATTTAAAAACCATATTGGTTTTGTGATTTTTAGGGTATGTTTACAAGACAATGATGTCAAAACAATCCCCGTTCACACGGATCTGCGAAAATGGCTAAACAGGCTGTATTATGCATGCCACGCCTGATCAGTGTCCTGACTTCTGAACTAGCGAGCTGATTGAGACGCCAGGGTGTTTTGCCACATTTTGTCGGGGTTGAACGCAGCCCTGCTGCCAACTAGCAGTAGGAAATTGTGGCTGACTGTTGAGACCAATTAAAACCTGCTAGTTTTGAAGTTGTGGTGAAACGGAATTTCTTTTCTTCTGTGTTGTGTACATGTGAAATGGGTTATCAAAAAAGAAAAAAATGTAGGGTGGAGACTTGATTTTATCCATTGGTTGTTATGGGGCGGGGTTTAAGCAGACTATATGATTGGAGAAGTCCGCCACAGCACCACAAGTCATTCATGACAAATTGATTACAATTCTGAGGTCAAAACACAATACCTTTAAAGCTACACTGTGTAACTTTTTTAGTTTATTCTTAGCTAAAAACACTTAGTTCTTTCAAAAATATATGTGCTCATTAATGTATATTTACTTCTTTCAAGTAATAAAGTATTCTCGTAAGTTTATAATATGCCATTGAAAATACATACGGGTAAGGGGTTCGAATGCGGGTCGCCATGTTGCCCCTCCGTCTTGAAAGTACATTAGCCAAAGAGGGACATACCCGTAAATTCAAGCTTCGCCTTTCCCGTTTTAACACTCAATGGCACCGTGTCGAATGTGGACGAGGTCGAACTGGAAGTCATGTTAATCTTGGACTAAATCGGCCACCGTAGGAGTTAAAACGAAATCGGAATTGAGAGGAAGAGAAACTAATATTCACTGGATGGTCATATAAAAAAACAACAACACATGGATGAATTGTTCACAATAAGATCAATAACTTGCATTTAGAAACAGGATGAATTTACATTCCTTTCCAACTTTTAAAAAAGGAGACAACACTTTCAATATAGCCAGTGTAAAGTGATACTTATCTTATTGCATGGCTTATTTATGCACCATAAAGTCACAAATCCAACAAAAATTAAAAAATGTGGGAATGAATTACAAAGAAGCCACGATTTACCAAAAATAAGTTAACAAATTAGGTTAAGTTGAGGGAAGGAATTCTTAATTAGTCACATTATAATTTTTTTTGTGTTGTCATGTGAGTGATTCTATAATTGGAGATACATTTTGCATTTCAAAAAGTTAAAGGACAACTTCGGTGAAAAATGAACCTGGGGTAATTAACACATGGTTACAGAGTAGATCGTTCTCTGGGATGCTTTTTTTTGGGTTTGCATGTAGGGACCCTCATTATGCTACCGTGTTAGTGTGAGGCTATTTTGAGCCTTGTTAGTGGTATTAACTAGGGATTTAATTTTACTTATTATATGCCCCATATACTAGTGTTATAAGCTAATCTGTTTTTAGAGATAAAACCCTTTACATTCGACTTTCATGAAAACGCATCCCAGAGAACGATCTACTCAGTAACCATGTGTTAATTACCCCTAGGTTAATTTTTCACCGGAGTTGTCCTTTATGGAAAAAGAAAAAGAGTTACTTCCTTTTTTACTTTTAACAAGAGAAAACAGATATCTTTATAGTATTGTTTGTCAACTCTGTTACTGTCAATTCTGTTAAATACTGTCAATATTGTTACTCTACCTTTGTTGCTCTAACTCCACTTGCTAGCATAAATGGTAAGAGCACATGGCACTAATAAAATCATGATTAAAAGACTTTTAAACAACCCACTATGTGAATAATAATGATAAAGTCTGTTTTCATTTTGATATTGTTGTAGCAATTTTGACGTTTTACAAAATAACTGTGTAAGAACTTTTTAGATTTTTTTTTCTCAGAGAGAGCACACATACCTAAGTGCTACACAGCAACATATCTTATCAGTGATGGAAAGTGACATAATTTCCTGTATCTTGCATAGTTGTGGGAGATAATTCCACCAATATAAAGGCAAATATTGTTACAGGATGTAATGGCTCATGCGATCGACAGTCGATTGCTTTGGGCAAGTTGTTCTGCTGCCCGCCCTGTTGTCAATACAGTTAGTGAGCTGTACTCACGTGTCTGCCTTTTATTTATGCCTATACTGCTGCATAAACATGGTGTCAGAAGATGCCTAGGGCGTTCACCTTTAAGTTTACGCTGTAACTGCTGATATCGACCATTTCTTCGATTATGGACGCTGATAATGTGGCGGCCGCGCCTCACCTGTCTAGCGGCGTACCAGCCCAAATTGCGGCTAACATACCTCTGCCATCACCAAATTGACGCAAGATGTATGGACAAATTTTTATAAGATAAGTTCTTTTAAAAAAATGTATTTTGTAAAATTAGGAAAAGTACTATTTTGGCCTTTTATAAATAAAACAAATGAAATATTAACAAAAGAAGAGTAAAATAAAAGATTTTGATTACACAATGATACATGATGAAAAAGATACACAGACTAATTCGGATAGCAAAAAAACATGATTTTCAGCTATATAAGACACTTTTTTACCCCAAAAAAATATATATATATATTGTAATGGCCTGTAAAATCTTATAATATGTAACCATTTGAAAAAAGTAGAAAAAAATTATGACTTTGGACACCAAATGTACCTGCAATTATAGTATCACCCATGTGCGAAGGCTACTTACCACTTGAAATTAGAAAATAAAAATAGTTGAAAGTTGAAGGAGAATATTTTTATCATTGCATGTGTTTGAAATTGACTGCACTAATTAGTGGGTCCATTAGGTGGCAACATTCATATTTAGGCCATTGCTTGCAAGAATTACTCCAAGAAGAAGATCAAAAAGGCCAATTAAAACAAAGGAAGATGGAAACAGCGAAGGACAGGAGAGGAGGTCAGAAGATACCCACATTTGAATAAAATATAAAGTGAGTACAAAGAGCACAAAACAGTAGTGAACATGCTCGGAATGCATCTGATTTTATAAGGCTAGAACTCTTAACTGTGTACAAGATTTATAGCAAGCATGTATCAGGGCTACACAACTGAAATAACCTACAATGTAGTCTGACAGCAATGTTATATAAAAGCAACCGAACAAGATTCTTCCAACTAGGATGCGTTTTTTGAACACTTTGTAAGTCCTGGATGCACTTACACACATCAGCTGTATAAAAGCTGTTAAGATCAGGTGTATAATATATTAATGTATAAAGGATGACCTTGACATATTTTTATCCTGACACAAATCAAACCTACTGAAAGAGAATAATACAAAAGAATAAAAAACATTCTCAGGATTATTCACACACACCAGGTGCCATAATGACTGGTAGTGTCACTTCACTCATGTCAGGGCTTTTGTGATTTGGTTCCATTTAATATAAGATGATATAAAATAATCGTAGTCCTCTTTTTCTCTCTCCTGTGGTGGTACCGTGGTACAGTGATCGTATCAGACCTCCCTTTTTTTAGCTCTGATATTTACTTGAAATAGGGAAGAAAAGAAGATTTCTGTTTAATGCCGACTTTACTAACCTTAGCCTATACTATATTTTGTGGGACAGTTTTGTGCTAGCTACATTACACTGTATTGCATGTGTTTAGTTTTTATTTCAGCATTACTTGTATTATTAAAGGTGCAGTGTGTGAATTTTAGCGGCATCTAGGGGTGAGGTTGTAAATTGCAATCACACACCGCTCACCTCTCCCTTTCACGGGGGCCGACACAGGACAAAAATGTTGACGTCAGAGAGAGCAGAGAGTGACTAGCGCTCTGTAGAGCGGTTTGTCCGTTTAGGGCTACTGTAGAAACATGGCGGCTCAAAGTGGCGATTTCACTGCAGTTTATGTAGATAGAAATGGCTCTTTCTAAGGTGATAAAAACATAACGGTACTGTACATTATGTAAGGTCTTTATTAACCAATGAAAACAGTTATTTATATTATATTGCATTTCTGTCAATAGATCCTCATTCACTGCACCTTTAAGACATAAACAATATCAATTATAGAAATTATTTAACAGAAATATTACAAAATAACTGTTTAACTACAGTTTACTGCTGAAATCTGTGCCATTGTAAGTGTTTCTGTATGATGTTGCAGTGGTCTGGTGGTACAATTCTTAAAATTCTACATTTTTAATTACAAGTTCTGCGAGGACGCTTTTTGCAAGTCGGAATATAATTTGGGAACTCTGACATTGTGTAAACACAACTGTAGAGGGTAAGAGTTGGTCATTCAAATATTCTATACATATGGAATATTTAATATCGTACAGAATACTATATTCTCTAAAATAGTAACAATAGTTTGCTAGTGAATGCTATTTACAGGAGTGTTAGCATGCTACATATTATTCATAGTGGCAATTACAAAAGCCTGGTAATTCTTTGTTAGGTTTTGATACTTTGTGTGTCCTTTTTTTATTTCATCATGGTTTTTATTTCATATATCAGAAGTTTTCATAGAACAAATGACCAATAATAGGTTTACGTTTCATAGACAGTTTTTTTTTTTTTTCATCTGTTTTATGGATATCTGTTTTACTATGGAAGGCGTGAAATATCTTGGATTTAGTTAAACAACCTGTTGCTCTGAGCACACCAGACTTCATCTCTGTCCTTGTGTCCTGGTTTAGACCATAAAACATGGCTGACACATCAATTAGAGACAAATAATGTTTTGAGGATTTGTAAACTATAGTGTACTGCTCCTTAGTGCCCTTATCTCCTACAATAGGTTTACATGCTTCAAAGGTAAAAAAAACGTACATTTTCTGCACAGCGAATCCACTTTGTATGCACTTCCAAAGGATGAGAACTTGCACTGGAAGTGATACAGTAAAACCAATGCCATTTTTACTGTTTGTATCACTGTGTGTATACAAGTGCTGAGAAAGCAGAGATGACGCCTCCAGAGCTGAAGTTCAGTTATGGTAATGGGCGTTTAGTTTTCGACACGTGCTGTAAGTGGTAGACCAATCACAACAGACAGGGCCATCTGACCAATCAGAGCAGAGGAAGCATTTGGAAATGAGCGGTTTAGAGAGAAACTAACTGTTTTCAGACACAGTGAGAAAAGAGGTGATATACAGTGTATATTATGAGAAAACGATACTCGGTTACTTAACGTAACCTCGGTTCTCTCTAGAAGAGGGAACGAGTATTGCGTAAGTTCCTTACGCTACGGGAAAGTATTCTTTCTTCGAGATTTCTGAAAAACCCAAAATTATCCTTAATTTTGTAACATTGTCAACGCAGTGCGGCAGCCTGGCAGACCATAGCAGGCTATTCCAGCGTGCTATTGGCTGCTCTGCTGGCAACTGCAGCAGCCTATCGGTGAGCCCGCGTGACGTGGCGACCAATGAGGGCGCTTCGCGCCCACCTGGCTTCATTTGCCTACAGGTGGGGCGTGGCCACGTGTATATAAGCAGGGCTCACGGGCTGCATATTCGGTTTTCTTAGTTCTGAAGCGTAAAAGCCAGCGGGGCGCACGGCAAGGAACGCAATACTCGTTCCCTCTTCTAGAGAGAACCGAGGTTACGTTAAGTAACCGAGTATCGTTCTCTTACGAGAGGTTCTCTCGTATTGCGTAAGTTCCTTACGCTACGGGAACATATTGTCAACGCCGTGCGCGCCTCGCATACAGCATATGTATCCCAGGGAACCGGGGACCATAACACTGCTCGGGCAGGGTGGCCGGTAAAGAAAAAACGGGCCACCACATATACAGACACTTCATTCGAACTGACGGGTGGTTTACGACGGGTGGTTACAACACCCTGTCCCATGAATGAGGGAACGGCACCTGCCGGTCTCCTTCAAATTCACCACACCTTGTCTCATGAATGAGGGAGCGGCAACGCCGGTCGCCTTCAAATTCACAATATCTTGTTATATGAGTGAGGTAACGGCACCGCCGGTCACCTTCAAACTCACAACAGCTCGTCTCGTAAATGAGGGAACGGCACCGCCGGTCTCCTTCAAATTCACATGAGCCTAGTACCGAACTTACTACCAGTATGTGAGCTATGTCTGCGCAGAATCACTGGGCAGAACCAACGGCCCTATTGAACTGATAACACTTTCGCCTGTAAGGCAGGAACTTCCAGATTGTAAAATCTCACGAACGTAGACGGGGAGGCCCAGCCTGCCGCCATACAGATATCGTGGATGGAAATCCCTCTGGCCCAAGCCCACGAAGAGGCCATGCCTCTGGTGGAGTGTGCTCTGACACCTAGCGGGCACTGCAGGTGTTTGGAAGCGTATGCAGTTGCAATCGCGTCCACTATCCACCTGGACAGGGTCTGTTTCGAGGAGGCGAGACCTTTAGTGCGCCCACCAAACGAAACAAATAGCTGCTCAGAACGCCTGAAGGCGGCGGAGCGTGTGACATAAACCCTCAATGCCCTGACAGGGCAGAGGAAATTGCCACCGTCCCCCTCATCGGATGCTGGCAGAGCCGAGAGGGAGATAATCTGCGCCCTGAAGGGAGTGCCGATCGCTTTGGGGACATAACCATGCCTCGGTCTGAGAATGACCTTAGAGTCATTAGGACCGAACTCCATACACGTCGGGCTCACTGAGAGCGCGTGTAGATCCCCCACGCGTTTCACTGAAGCCAGAGCTATCAGAAACGTGGTTTTCAGCGAAAGGAACCTTGGTTCCACAGTCTCGAGCGGTTCAAAGGGATGAGCCTTCAGGGCCTCTAGGACCAAGGCCAGATCCCATATAGGAACCGACGGGGGCCGCGGGGGATTCATCCGTCTGGCTCCTCTGAGGAAACGGACGATGAGCTCGTTCCTTCCTAGCGTGCTACCTAGCGTCGTCTGAGCGAACGCTGCTATAGCCGCCACATACACTTTGAGCGTGGAAGGGGACCTGCCCAATTCCAAAAGCTCTTGGAGGAAGGAGAGCACCCGCTGGACCCACATTGCTGTGGGTCCAATCCCTTGGAAACACACCACTCAGTGAACACCGACCACTTAGAACTATATAACCGCCTCGTCGAGGGGGCTCTAGAGTGTGAAATCGTGTTCATAACCCCTTCGGGCAGGTCAACGGGTATCCGTTGGTCACCCATACATGCAGAGACCATCGCTCTGGATGGGGATGCCAAACTGAGCCTCCTGCTTGAGAGAGAAGGTCTGCTCTCAGCGGAACTGGCCAGGGGGGTGAGTGCGACAGCTTCACCAGCTCTGGGTACCAAATCTGGTTCTCCCAGCGCGGTGCTATAAGGAGCACCGGACGGCGCGTTTCCCTGATTTTCGCTATGACCTGGGGCAATAGGGAGATCGGCGGGAAAGCATACAGCGGGAGGCTGGGCCAAGTTTGGGACAGCGCATCCTCGCTTTAGGACAGAAACGTCGGGCAGCGGGCGTTCTCTTTTGTTGCAAAGAGGTCGAGCTCCGCTCTGCCGAACAGGCGCCATACCAGCTGGACTGTCTGGGGGTGCAGGGACCATTCTCCTGGGAGAATGAGGCCCCTGGACAGCTTGTCCGGGCCCACATTGAGGTGGCCCGGCACGTGCGCAGCTCTCAACGAGCGCAGCGAGCTGTGTGCCCACACGAGCAGGCGTTCTGTCAGATTGCCCAGACCTCTGGACCTGACACCGCCCTGCCGGTTCACGTAGGACACCACTGTGGTGTTGTCCGACCGGACTAACACATGGTGTCCTCGTATAAGCGGGAGAAACTGCTTGAGCGCGTTCTCTACCGCTATCATCTCCAAACAGTTTATGTGTAGGAGTTTTTCCTCGCTCGACCAAAGGCCCGAGGCTGATCTGCCCTCGAAAACGGCGCCCCAACCCGTGGTGGAGGCGTCCGTCGAGATGACCTTGCGGTGTGAGATGGCTCCCATCGTCACTCCCCTCTGGTACCAGTCGGCTACTAACCAGGGCTCTAGGGCTGACACGCAGCCCTGAGTCACTCTGGTCCTGAAGCCACCGGACGCCCAGGCCCTGTGAGGCACTCGGGCGTTTAACCAGCATTGCAGCGGGCGCATGCGCATTAAGCCCAGCTGGAGCACAGCTGCAGCTGAGGCCATACGTCCCAGCATCCTCTGAAACAGCTTGAGAGGTGCGATTTTGCCTGGCCGAAAGTACGCAGCCATGCGCCGAACTTGGCGCGCGCGATGGGGTGACAGGCGGGCTGACATTGCCACAGTGTCCAGATTCAAACCCAGAAATGAGGTTGATTGCGTGGGCACTAATGAGCTCTTGGTCCAATTGACCGTGAGCCCTAGGCTGTCCAGATGGCTGAGCAGCATTGCCCTGTGGGCGAGGAGCTCGGCCTCCGACTGCGCCAGGATGAGCCAATCGTCCAGATAGTTCAATACTCGCATCCCTCGATTTCTCAGAGGAGCGAGGGCCGCGTCCATGCACTTCGTAAATGTACGGGGTGCTAGTGACAGGCCGAACGGAAGGACGGTGTATTGATAAGCCTGGCCGTCGAAGGCGAATCGTAAGAATGGCCTGTGACGCGGCGTTATCTTGATTTGAAAATATGCATCTTTCAAATCTAGGGAGATTAGCCAGTCTCTCGGGCGAATATGCGCGAGGATCTGCTTGGTCGTGAGCATCTTGAACGATCTTTTCATAAGAGCTTTGTTCAGACGCCTCAGATCCAGAATCGGTCTGAGCGACCCATCCCTTTTTGGCACGAGAAAATACCGGCTGTAAAAGCCTGACTCGCTCATAGAGTGGGGAACCGGTTCTATAGCCCCTTTGCACAGCAGCGTGGCTATTTCTGCTCGAAGTAGATGTGCTACTTCCTCGCTCACTCTCGTCTCTGTACGCGCACAGAAGCGCGGAGGACGGCGAGCGAACTGCAGAGTGTAGCCGTGCTTCACTGTTTTCAGCACCCATTCTGATACACCTGGAATGGCTTCCCACGCTCTCGCGTGCGCCACACGGGATAGAACGGCCTCCGGGCTCGAAACGCCGCGCTTCGCGGGTTTGACGGCCCGTATAGGAGGGGCGGGCGCAGTGCGCGCGCTCTCTGTGCTGTGGGCCAGCCGATCGCTCGCGATGGCTGGCCGCCCTACACACTGCATCTCTGCCGCTTCGAGCGGGGAGTGGCTTGTGTGCGGCCCTACACTCATCGCTCCGGCCACCCTGGGCGGAAAATAAATGGTGTGTGGCGTGGCGCGTGGCGCCTGAGGCATAATGTTCGCGAAAATGTGTGAGCGCGTTTGAGCGGGCACAACTCTTACGCGTGGAACATGACCGGTTAAGAGTGGCTGTGTGACAGCGCGTGTGGTGGTTAGTCGTGGACGCAAACAAGCGGACACGTGACCTAACTCTAGCACTCGAGCGGCCGGTGGCCGCTTTATGTGAGTGGGGGACACAGGGTTTATAGTGCTTGTGTGCAGGGGTGAACACAGAAAAGTGGGCACATTTACTGCATTTGAAACACATACGGCGCGAGCCGTGCGACCAGAAATAATGCAACTTTTGTGATTTCTCTGGTTCGCCGTAAAAACGGCGGTTATTGACAGGCGAGAAGGCATTTTTGCCGGCTCGTTGGCTGCGTGAAATCCATCTGCAGCAGCCACAGTGGTGGGGGCTGACAGGAAAAAGAGTTTTGACGGTGGTCCGGCCGCGGCGGGACTTAACCGTCGTTTCTCGCCTCTTGCTAGGAGGACTTTGGAGGCTCGGGCTTCAGCGTGATCCTAGGCCGGGGGCCCCGAGGTGGAGGCGGCTTACCACGGCTGGAAGAGCGCGATCTGGGGCGGCCGCTCGGTCTTCTCTGAGACGAAGGGGGCCGCGCTGGGCGCTGCGCGGAGCTCGTTGCTGGCTGGTCACGAGGACGGCGAGCAGCGGAGCTATTGCTAGCGCCGGGGCGTCGAGGCAGGAAAAGGTTCATGGCCTGCGTCGTTTTCTGCACTTCGGAGAAACGGTCGACGATCCCCTTGACCGCTGGTCCGAAAAGCCCAGACGGAGAGAGCGGGGCGTTTAGGAAGGCCGCGCGCTCTGTTTCTCGCATGTCCGCGAGCGTGAGCCAGAGGTGGCGCTCAGCTACCGTGAGGGAGGCCATAGAGCGTCCGAGGGCCTGTGCTGCGGTCTTGGTGGCGCGAAGGGAGAGATCCGTCGCGCTTCGCAAATCCGTGATTAACTCAGCGTCACAGCATTTCTCGTCCATGTCGCGGAGGAGATTAGCTTGGAGGATTTGCAGCACGGCCATAGAGTGCAGAGCGGACGCAGCTTGACCGGAGGCAGCGAAAGCGCGGCCGATCAGCGATGACGTCACTCTGCAGGCCTTAGACGGGAGGGCAGCCTTTGAGCGCCAACCAGAAGGCGGGCAAAGGTGCGCTGCGACCGCCTCTTCCACCGGAGGGATAGCGTTGTAGCCTTTCTCGGCCGCGCCGTCAACTTGTGAGAGCGTCGAAGAAGCCTGAGACGAGACCCTCGCGGAGAATGGCGCATTCCAGGACTTTGCGAGCTCCTCGTGAAGCTCCGGCAAAAAGGGTGCAGTCCTGGAGGTGGGCGCACGGCGGCGACTGTTTAGGAAGCATCCGTCAAGTCGGTTCGGCGCTGCCACCTTGGGCGGGGCCCATTCGAGGCCTAGCTGCTCGACAGCCCGGGTGAGAAGGCGCAAGAGTTCGGCGTCCTCACCCGCTCGAGAGCGTCCGGAGCCCCGGACTGAAGAGGACGCGGAAGACCAGTCCTCGCTGTCGGAAGCCATGATGGAGCAGCTGTCGGCGCGTTCCGCGGCCGCATCCGCCTCATCCCCGGAGGCGGCAACAGAAATGGCGGCCTGGGGTGGGGGCGGGGAAGGCGAGAGTGAAGCGGGCGGGAAAGGTTCCGGCGAGCTTCTCTCTGCGAGCTCCGGAGTCCGCTGCGAGCGGCGCTTCTTCTTGCGCGGCGTGGCAGGGACTGGAGGGATATCATCTTCGAACAGGACGAGTCGAGCCCGCAGGGTCGACATCGTCAGTTCTTCGCACTCTTGGCATCCGCCAGCGTGGAGTGCGGCGGCGGCGTGATCACGGCCCAGGCAGAGAGCGCAGATCACATGGCGGTCCCCGGAGCTGAGCTGCGCGTGACACGAGCCGCAGGTGGAACGAGACATTTGTATCAACGCTCGGCTCTTTTTGTGAAAAGTGTGACGCAGCGGCGACAACACTTTGAGCGTAAAAGGATATGGGGCTGCCGGATAGCAGAGCAGGCACGGAAGGCTGAAGGTGGCGTGATGCTGCCGGCTTCCTCAGGCGCTGTCCTCTGCTTGCTTGTCTGCGCGGTCACGGCGGCGGGTTCCAGATCCAGCGATGCGAAGGGCTTCGCTGAAGAAAAGAAAATCGAATATGCAGCCCGTGAGCCCTGCTTATATACACGTGGCCACGCCCCACCTGTAGGCAAATGAAGCCAGGTGGGCGCGAAGCGCCCTCATTGGTCGCCACGTCACGCGGGCTCACCGATAGGCTGCTGCAGTTGCCAGCAGAGCAGCCAATAGCACGCTGGAATAGCCTGCTATGGTCTGCCAGGCTGCCGCACTGCGTTGACAATGTTACAAAATTAAGGATAATTTTGGGTTTTTCAGAAATCTCGAAGAAAGAATACTTTCCCGTAGCGTAAGGAACTTACGCAATACGAGAGAACCTCTCGTAAGAGAACAGCGTCTTCTCGACATGTCGACAACACAACATGTTGCTACTCAGCTACAACTACAGTGTTTGAGGACGGGGCAAAGCAACACATTTTTTGTGGGCAGCCAATGAAGACCATCAGCTGCCGTTATGCAAATGTGTCACAAACCTACGTAGGTTTGTAACAGGAAGTGAGACTAGAATTGATAACAACTAGGGTTGGGTGATGTCTACCAAATTGGCATCAGACGATGTCTACAGTGAAACATTGCGATGGACGATGAGGTTGCGTTTGAGCGTCAAGCTCCGTTAATGCAGTGCACGTCTGGAGAAAGACAGAATGTGCACGGAGCTAAAAGGGCTTGAATTAAATTATATTTGGCTTTAGATAAAACTAATAGAATATACATAACAGTCACACGGTCCGGATGGAAACATGTGGATCGTGGTCCGCCATTTGAATATCATTGATTTAGTTTGTGTAAAACATCTAGGAGCCTATAATTAGTTTACCGTCACGGGGAAATCACGATGCAGAATCGAACTACATTCGAAATTAAAATAACTAAGAAATTAAAATAAAATAAATCAATTTTACATTTTTAAAATACATTAAAAGGGGGGAAAAAGACAAAAATAAATGAATAATAAATACAAAAATAAGTAATTAAATAAAGTAAGTTCTGGTTAATGCTAATTCTTACATTTCAGTGTCTCTGTTTTCATTCTACAGCAAGAAGTAGGAGAAGGAAAAGTAAAGATATCATAAGAAAAGTAGAAAGAGATTAGAGAAATAATTACAGTGTAGATGAGAAAAAATCTGGGGCAGTTTGTTCTGTATGAGATCAGACCACAGTTAAAATCCAATTTTTCCTAGAGTAAATGCTACTGCTGTAATAACACACTTTTTCCCATTCTAAAAATATCTAAATGTCTTAATTAGTTTTGTGTCATTAATTTACTCATGCTCTCTGGGTGTGAGCACAGAAATGTGTGCTTTAGATATTGCTGTCATTTTGAACTCAATCATCTGATCCTTTTTTAAGCCAAGAACTCATAACTACTTTCCAGTTCCCTTTCGAAAGGGAACTCGCGCTGCGTCAGCTTGACGCTACGGGGAACGCCTCCAGCGTGACTGGTGCCTGAAATCACTATCAAAAAACTCAATCCTATTGACCGGCGACAGCCTATGATGTCATCAAGGTGCGACCAGGAAGTATATAAGGGCGAAGTATCTCTTCGTCTTCAGGGACTGTTTTGTCTTCACGTGAAACGTCTACAAGATGGATAACAATGAAGTGTGCTGAGGCCACTTCTGCAGAAGTGTGTTTTGAATGTGTAGCTTGCGCTTTGGATACACACACACTTTGTGTTTACTGTCTGGGAGAAGAGCATGCAACTCGGCTGGACCTCTTCTCGAGGGGAGAGGTTTCAGCATCTGGGAAAGACCACGCTCAAGCTGAGGCTGAGCGGCGTCTGAAATGCGCTTCCCAGATGGATCTGGCTCGTCGCTTGGAGACAGTTATGGTTCTTGAGGACGATCCAGATCGTGAGAGGCTCGAGCAGAGGTTGGGTGAGTCAGTTAAAGATGCTGAAGCTTTTCTAACCATCCTGTCCCATGTACGGGGAGTTGCTGGAAGTCATGGAACGCGCTGCGTGTAGACTGCAGCTGCCTTTGTGGCGCGTGAGGAGAAAGGCTGAGCGTCCAAACAGTTCGGACGATCGGTTTCTCTCCGCCCATGACCTCCCAACTCCTGGGAGTCTTCCATTCCTTCCAGATCTCCAACAGCAGATCTGGAGGGGATGGAAGAAACCATACTCAGCCCCGCATCTGTCGACATCAGCGAGCTAAATTTCGCTGATGTCGAGGGACTGCCTGGCTGGGTATGTGTCGGGGCTGCCCGTGGACGAGATGTTATGTTTATCTCGCCTCTGGGCAGCCTGCGACACTGTGGCTCCCACCCTGCCGGTCTAATGCCTGAATGGCAGGGCGTACATGTCAGTGGGTCACGCTGCGGCGGCTTTGCACACCACAGCTGTGTTGCAGGCGTACCAGGCAGACCTGCTGAGGGACCTCGATCAGGGGGAGGGACCCCCTGAGGCGGAAGTCAAGACGCGCCGGACCGCGGTTTTCGCTCTCCGGGCAAACGTACAGATTGCGCCGATGGCGGCGACGGTGGCCACGGAGAGACATCTGTGACAAAGGCGTGCTCGGCAGCATTTAGAACATGCATCCCGCTGAGGTCCGGGACCACGCCCAGGCAGTGGGGTGTCCCCGGGCCCGTTCCAGTCTGAGGGCTGGAGATGGGAACAGCAAGCCAGCGTCGCCTCTCGAGCGCCCCGCCGCGGAGGACTGGGGCGCAGGGGAGGCGGGACACCCGCAACAGGAAGAGGAAGGAAGCGCGGAGATGAACGCTGCCTTTTTCCCTTCCTCTGGCTTTCCCCCGGGCGCTTTACATCAGGCCGGTGGGCCTATGATGAGCAGAAAATGTAAGACTCTGCCGGCCCGCCTGGTTTGTTTGTTGAAAGCGCCCCCCTCAGGATGGCGGGCGGATACTAGCTCGATGGCTGGGTTGAAGCACCGCGAGGAGCGATTGGTGAGTCCCCCTCTATGAGGGCGAAACATTTTCAAAACTATGTTTTTCAGGACTTTTGGATCGTCGCTCCCCTGAGGGGTTGCTTGGGGAAATTTTGGATCATCGCAGGATTTCGCAGGGCCTGCAGCTCCCCGTGAGTAAGCTAAGAACTATCTTCTTTGCAACATTATGTGGTTGTGTGTGAATGCCTCACTTTTGCTAGTAGAGACTTGCTGTCTCTCTCCGTGTTATGTTTCCCCAATATGTGGGTGATTGATTCGCGCTCTTGCCCGAGGGCTTGTAGTGTAGGGGGCGAGCTGTGTTTTCCTAGCGTAAAAGTGGGAAGTAGCTGAAGACCGGGTATGCGCTAGTGCGCGAGCTGTAGTAAGATCTGCGCCCAGCTCTGCGGGGCTTTGGGAAAAGGGGTTTTTCGGGGCCTCAGTTTGTAATTTTAGAGGTGTTAATATTTCTTTCCCGAGCCCTGAGTAGATCTAGTGCGGTCTTATGTCGCACCACTTGGCCTTGGCTTTGTCAAGGATGGGGGCGTTCCCTTTTAATGAAGGTTGTTCGCCCCTGGCCTGTCTTTTGATATAAGAACATGGCGTTGTTTATGCATCCTTGTTTCAGCCTCCTCTTGTTACAGAGTCGTCCGGCCAAGGCCCGCCTCCTTCTCTGCGTTCTGGGGTTATGAGTAACGCAGTCGGGGTGTTGCAGCAGACAGCGACTTTGCCAGTGGTCGTGGGGCAGAGTTAAGCGTCTTTCGCCGGTTGGCGATTAGACTTTATCTGCATTTCCGCCTTTCAGAGCTTGGTGGCCGCCATCTTTTGGCGGCCCTCGGCCTCTTCCTGGAGGATGGTTCGGCCGGTGGGTTCTATATTTTCTAAGGAAAAGGTTTGTTTCACCCTTGCTCTATGTCTCTGCTCCACCTCTCTAGGGCTCGGGTTGAGCTAAACATCAGATATAACCTCTGTTTGCGGTTCTGGTCGGATGCTCCTCTGAGGCCCGAGCATTGCCAATGGCTGACGCCCTCGCACTTACGGATGGCCGCTGCATGGAAAGTAAGACAGCCGCCCCGAGGCAGGTGACGTAAGTTGTACTCCCCTTGCTTTAGAGGGTTTTTCGTTATGCACTTCTGCTGAGTACACTGCTGTTGGCAATGTGATTAGGTCCATGTTTGTAGGCACTGCCCGAGAGACTGCGCCGTCCTGGGGGCCCTAGGACACGGCGATGCAAGTTGTCCCTAGCTGCCTCTGGGATGGAGCCAGCCCCAGGTGTGGGCGTAGGAGCCAGCTGGTTGTTAGTAGCCAGCTTGGGCAGTCTGGGCAGCTGGACTTCAGGACAGGTAGTAGGCGTCAACCGGCCTCTCTGCAAGGAAGTCTCGACGCCGTGGCCCACGAGTGGGCCCTGGAGGATCTTCTCCACTGGTGTCGACATCAGCAGTAACTTCGTCAGCTAGTCTCCTTGGGGATGAGTCCCCAGGTGTGATCTGGATTCCCAGGCGTCAGCAGCAGACAGCTGCCGCCACCCCAGGCGCAGCAGCCAGCTTTTTTTTTTTTGAGGCCGCCCTGAGGGGTAGGCTCCCGGTTTGGGTTTCCTTCACTCAGGTGGTAGGCCCGATTGGCCTCCCTGAGGGCCTGCTGTGGTCCCCAGGTTCGGTAACGGATCGTAGCATGGGATGCTATCAGGCAAGCTGCACGGGGCTTCCCTGAGGGGATTCGCTTGGAGTAGTAGGCCCCACGTGGCCTCCTCTAAGGGCACGCTCCTGTCTCGTGGTCTCTGGATAGGTCCAGTCACTGAGCAGAGGGCTGTGATGGAGAAATGCCCGGCATTTTTGCAGGTGGTAGGCCCGCTAGGCCTCCCTGATGATGCGAGTCCCTATCTTCCCAGCTACCTCGAGGGCTAGCACGACTGCGATCAGGTTTCAGGCCCGTATGGCCTTCCTGAGGGTGAGCTCCGCTGTTGGACACGCGAGCAGTCGGCAAGGGTTACCAGGTGGAGGCTCCTCTCGGCCTCCATGGGGAACGAGTTCCCCTGGCGGGAACGCACAACTGGCTTTACGCTGACAGCTAGTGGTCACCCGCTATCAGGCGCCGGTCTCTGGCCGTTCGCGAGACCTGGAGGTGGTGTTCTTACCCTAGCACGACGAGACGTTACTGCTGCTATGCGGTCCCCACGGGAGGGGACTTTCATAGTTTGCCTACTGCATGGCTACCTACCAGGCAGGCTTATGAGCTCCTCTCGAATGAGGGTCTACTATGAGCTTACGGCCGCTTGGCGCTGGTTAAGGGTTGTAGGCCCCTCGGGGCCTCCCTGGCATAATCAGCCTGTAAGGCCTCTGGCCTCCTAAGCACGTTTTAAAGTAGGTGCTTGGTAGATCCGAGGATCGAGCGGCTAAACTCCCCTCGCTAGCAAGGGTTATATAGCACTTCGCTGAGAGCTGCTCTCCGGGATAACCCGTCTCTGAGATCCGGCTAGTGGATGTTACTGCCTTTCTTGCAGCACCCTAGCGGGATGCCTCTTCGGAGGCGAGTACCAGAGGCTCTGTACTGTACAGACAGGGTTGACCGTATTACGTGTCCCATAACAGACTGGGTCACCTGGTCAGGTCTCCCTGGTGGCATTCGGTGAGAACCTCCCGAATAGTGACTGGCATAGGGTTCCCTCGTAGTTCCCTTGCCACGTTCCCTTAAAGGAACCCCTTCTAAGTCGAATGGGTGGTTCCAGGCCTTCGAGCAGGGCCTGGGAAGGACCTCATGTGTGTGAAGGTTCCTTCTTGGGCGATAGCTTGGGCTATGACCGTAGGGAGCGCTGTCACTGACAGCCTAATGTGACCAGAAGGGGAGTGGTTCAGGCATTTCAGTTGAATTTGCTTGTCTTGACAGTTGTCACTGCCAGTGGGCATGCACTCCCGTCGGCATGGCGGCGTGGGTATATTGTTCATCGTAGCGTCAAGCTGACGCAGCGCGAGTTCCCTTTCGAAAGGGAACGTCTCAGGTTACGAATGTAACCATTGTTCCCTGAGAACAGGGAACGAGACGCTGCGTCGCTGTGCCATGCCGCAGGGCCTGCCTGCCGAAAACAGTCCCTTCAGACGATTAGATACTGTCATGTTGGCAAGGCGCCCTTATATACTTCCTGGTCGCACCTTGATGACATCATAGGCTGTCGCCGGTCAATAGGATTGAGTTTTTTGATAGTGATTTCAGGCACCAGTCACGCTGGAGGCGTTCCCCGTAGCGTCAAGCTGACGCAGCGTCTCGTTCCCTGTTCTCAGGGAACAATGGTTACATTCGTAACCTGAGACGTTTTCTACAGTAGTAATATATAAATCATTTATTTAGTCGTGCCAACAATTGTAGAATTTCTACCAGCATCTCACACCCTCTATATTTAAATATACTATACTCTGTAATTAACAGTGTCTGTTCTACATGCATAGTTTTCTCATTAGTCTGAGTGTGAAGTGTTCATTCAGATTACGCACATTAAAATAAAGACAAACAGCTATGGGGGAGGCTGTTATATTGATCAAGGGTCATATTTATCTGGTAGCCTTGTTTTTTACTTTGTCATAAACTAGTCTATATCTAATAAAAAAAAAATTGTATTTAATTTATTGTGCTCATATTGGTAAACATTATTCCTAAATTGTATTCAGGCAAAAGGCACCTTGGATCCATACAACAAATTGAAAAAAAAAAAAGGACAGAGGGGCTGATAGCTTCTCAAATGCATCACTGACAGGCTGTTTTTTAGTTTTCAGTGTCTAGTTGAGCATATTAATTATAGATTATGAAGGGGAACCTTGTAGGTCTATAAGGACTGTCAAAGTTAATGTGTTATGATTAATTAAATATGTTTGATGTTATGGACTTTCCCCCCCCCCTAACGCTATTAATGCATTTGATATTAAAATGGTTTCATTCTGTTCTAAGAGATTGCTAAAAATGGTTTGGAGGAACATTTTAAAAAGTTGCTAGCGGAGCACCCATTCTTAAGTAAATGATGCAGAATTAAATAAATTCCACTTCACAAGTAATTAATTTATAAATAAAACGCAGGCAAGATGTTCAACAAAAGCCATTTGCATCCGTTGTTTGGTGAAATTTATTCTTCATGGAAGAACTGAACTGAAACACTAAATGGAAACACTTGCAGAGCATTGCTATATTTAAACATGTGAGAGTAAGTCCATAAAGTGCTGAATCTATTTCACATAGGCCTATTATTTACATTTTATGAAATGAATGTAATGAATCATATTTAATTGATTGATGGCCATAAATTCTGTGTGCTTTCAAGATGCCTAGTAGATTTTCTAGACACAGCGTCTGATTAAAAACATTAGGAAATATATGGCACTGAGACCTATCATCTGAAACCGACAGAAAATGAGACATGCGTGAAGTAAAGCAGGGTTATAATGTCTTGTCATACTCATAGTTTGTGCATTTCTCATCTTGTTTTAGTGCTAATCTTGATATTTATTTAGGTGGAAAAAGACAAATAGCGAAAATCAATGTTAAAATGTGTAAGGAGAAAACAAGAAGAACTGTCAAAGGGTGGGGAGAGAGAGCGAGAGGGAGAGAGGTGAGGGAAAGCATGATTGTAGGCAATTTTGAAGTCAAATAAGACAAGAATAGATCACAATGTAATCAATACATAATTATACTCCTCCGCAAGCTGTCTCTTACACACAACTCTCTCTAACTCACACAATCACACATCAGCACTTGACAACTTCATAACATCACCATAATAATTAGTAATTGGTGATCTTAAAATCATTTTGTGCTCACCCTTGCATGAAAAAAGGAATGGTTCACCTGAAAATGCTCAATTCATTTCACTGAATGTTTGTATTTCTTTGGATTTGAAGTGTAGAAGTCGTTCAACAATTAAATGTAATCACTACGCAGTAACATGCCAATCATAACACAAGCTGAGCACATAAACACAAGAAATAGGCTAACCCACATTTCACCAATTGCATTATTCATGATGGCATTAAAAAATCATGCAAAGATTGCACAAGTATGACTTGCAGCTCAAATGATTTGTTTTAAAGCATGATCCAGACTAAAAGTGTTTGGAACTGACAGGGTCCTGCACACCCCAATTAGAGTTACAGTGGGACCCCCAATAGGAACATCATGAAATAAATAAAGTCATTGGCCCTCATTTATCAATCTTGCGTAGAAACGGGTGTATATATTGGCGTAAGATTATGCTTACACTCCTCTCACCGCCTGATTTATGAAGCTGTGCGCACCTCTGAAATCCAGGCGTACGCAATACCTGCCTTTGATAAATGCCGCGGCTGAAAACGATCGTCATTACAATAACACACCCCTATATATTCAAGTCTCTAGGCGTTTCTCAATGTCAAGGAAGGATCCTCGGAAGCCAGAATTCTGAGGATGCTACGTCATCGACGTCCGTCGGAGGGCTGTTCCAATGTCGAGGATCCTCGGAATTTCAACCAAGGTCTGAGTCCTTCGTTCGAAAAATATGCCATATACAGGAAAGGATGCATACGAGTAGACTTCGCGCACTTCGCGCTCTCAAATCACCCACAATCCTATGCGCGCAGCTTTGCTATCTTGTTAAAAAAATACAAATTATCGGACGTTGGCGGAGTCGGAGCGTTAACGGGGCAATATGCTTTCAAGTGTAAGTATTTACGTTACCAAACATTTGTTATAACCGTAGTAAATATAAGTAAAGTTTAACTTGTAAATGCCCGTACAAATTACAACCGTATACAAATGACGTTATTGATGGCTAACGGACCTTTTCACTGACGTAATGAGGCTGACGTGCACTTGCTAGCCTGTTCCATTTACCTGTTCTCCGAATGCTAAAGAGGAGCCTCGCCTAGCCTCTGAAGGAAGTGACTTGGAAGGATCAGTCCTGCAGAGGAAGGATCCTTGACATTGAGAAACACCTTCTGCCTCCCCCACGCCCTCATTTTACGTCATGGACACTCGGAAGACGGCAAAGAAGCGAAACTTCTCTGACGTGGAGATCGAGACCATCACCAGGGAAGTGGGAAAAAAAACAAAATTGTTTTATTTGGGAGTTTAAAGAGTGGGATTAAAGGCGCCCACAAAAAGGTGTACGGTGGAAATCCAGTTTAAATAGCTGTTTGGATGAGAAATTACCTATCACAATTCATTATTTTACAGCACGTGTTTTGAAATAATAGCATTTAATTTCGTATCACGTCACATGTATTGGGGTGTACAATAGTGATGATGATGTGATGTGGAGTACCATTCATTCACATTAATAATTGCATGACAATTTGTAAGATTCTTATTATTATTATGATTTGTATTATTAATGACGCTTATTGTTATTTAGAAGAAGAATGTCGTTATTATTATTATTTATTTTATTATTATTTAAAAGAAGAAGAATGTCATTTTTATTATTTTGTCAGTCTGATTTATTTTCAGTCCCAGTCCGTGCGCAGCTGCCGGGCCTAACCAACATCAGGTAAAGCGCACAGGCTCGCAACTGGAGGAATACATATGCCTACAAATCAAATGCTTTGGTAAAGTCACACAAATTAAACATTGAAGTCCATGTTGCACAAAAATAAACACTGAAGTTTATAATTACTATATCCATATTCGCACGTTTTGAGTTAGTGCGAAAATGCAGAAAAACAATTCCTAACACCACAAAACGCTCTGACAAAGATATGCACCCACTGTAAAAAAACAACAACAACAACTAAAGCCCTATTCACACGGGATAAGTAGGCTATTATCTGGCTAAAAAAAGCTAAACATTTCTCCAAACATAATGGCCCTCATTTATCAAAAGTGCGTACACCAAATTTCCAGCGTACACCTGGCGTACACCCAAAACCACAGTGACTTTGAGATTTATCAATATGGACGTTGGCGTACGGCACGCTCAAATCCCACGCCAGCTCAGGAGAATATCCTGTAAGTTTCAGCGATGAAAACTTCCTTGTTAGTCAAAGAAAAGCTTTTATTGACACCAGGCCTAGAAAACGGTCAATCTCAGAATATGACGACCATTGACGTCATAGAATGCAGAAACGCCGCCTCCACAGAAGAAGATCCTGATCCTGATTCTGTGGCACCGGCCACTGACTCGTAGAGCTAAACAGATCGTGCTACCGAGCAATAAACATGCCGAAGATAGGCAAGATATTGCGCTGTGCCTGGTTGTGGAAGAACACAGTCGCTGCATAAGCTTCCTTCGGATTCTAATATTGGAAAAGTGTGGTTGAACTTTATTTTTAATGAATATTCAGCTCACGTGGGGAAGACACGTATGTTCATTTCACGGATTCGTTTGTAAACAAGAGACTGGATTTGCAGACAGGATGAGATTACATGAACGACTGGAGTAACACACTAATGTAGTAAAATTTGTTTTATATGTGATAGTATTGCATTGTTACAGATCATATACAATGTTACATCATGTGCATGTCTAACTAAACATAACTTTCCACTATCACAGGGCTTGCAAAGCCCAATGTCCCAGGGATGTGCGTTATTCACTCTCTTGACTTGATATTTGAAGGAAAAATACAATTGCGGAAGTTTTTGCTGTCTGCAATGTACTTGGCGCGCACTTGTGTGTGTGTGTGTGTGTGTGTGTGTGTGTGTGTGTGTGTGTGTGTGTGTGTGTGTGTGTGTGTGTGTGTGTGTGTGTGTGTGTGTGTGTGTGTGATGCATGGTTCGCTTATATCCACCGATCGGGTGGGCCAAGTAATGTAAAATAACATTCATATTAATCGCGGGTGGATGAGAGATAAATCATTGTGTTTGTTTGATAAAGACATTTTGCGAGCCCAGAGGGGCGAATCATTCCGGTTGGCGCTTTCAAAACAATGCCTCACGCATACTCACTGGGGAGCTGAAGCTCATTAAATATGCAAAACTGTTATCCAATCCTAGACGTGGGCGTTTACTTCCAAGTCTTCAGTCGGCATTCCCATCAAAACCAAGCGTGTCTTGAAAGAGGCTCAAAACCATGGCAGAAAATAGCCTATTACTTATTCATTATGATGTTTTTTTTATGTAAAAAACACGCAAACGTCACAAGTAGGCCTCAGACAACAGAATAAAAATTTTAAAAAGCCAGTTCATGACCCCTTTAAAAGCTACTGTATGTTATAATGTTACTCATTGTGCATTTGCTCGGTGGCTGGTATGAGAGACTTGTTGCAATAATCTAAATCGATATAGCATATCATATTAATAAAAACAGGATGAGTAAATGATTGTTGCTAAATGACATGCAATTATTTTAAAATATATCGTCGCTGCCCGATGAAACTCACGTATGTCCAAAACGGTTACTTTTCAGGAAGTGAAAAAAACACAAAAACAAAAGCAGTTTCAAAAGCAGTTGAATGTAGTGTTGTCATACTTGGTACGGCATCTTTACATGTAACCATATTCTTGCCAGTGTAATGATATAATCCACATTTGACCAAAATTTAGTTTAAATGGACATACGTGCATATTTTACAGTAACGGTGGTCGATACGCGTTCTTCCGATCATTAATTAGAATGGCCAAGTCGCGTTTCATATTGACAGAGGAATACGTGCTGGACATTCTCAGCCTCTGTCAAGCGGTGATAGCAGTATGAGTGAGGCATGTTCTAGTGACAATCATGACAGTAGCATTACAGGCTATAATTTGATCAGTTTGACTAAGAAAAAAAAAGTTTGAATCTTATCAATGAGATTATTTACATACTAGCAAGCAAACTAATCTGTGAAGAACTAGATTAGAACTAAACTGTGGAGAGCTTCAATGTCATACTTTCGGCTATCCAGTGCTGAGCTTCGATGAAACTTCACGAGACCGGCGAGATGCTTCCACAGGGCGGGGAGATACGCTGCGTGATTGACAGCTTTGACACCAAATGTATATGCGTGAAAATCAGATGACATGATTTCACAACTTTTCATTGGCCATTTAGATATGTGAAGCGTATACGGAAATGAACCTGGACATTCAATCCGTCGAAAAATCTCAAAATCGGCAAAATGGACATACGTGGTTTTCATCGGACAGCGACGATATTGTATGATGAAGAAAGAAGGTGCTATATAGCACCGCTACCATATACAGAACATGTTAAGATATGATGCTATATAGCACCAAAAGTGGTTCCTCTATGATTACGACGAAGAACCATTTTTGTTGCCATATAGAACCTTTTTTTTAGAGTGTAGAATGATGTTCATAGACCCTTTCCCAAATGGCACACTTTATGTGCACTTTCGGACTTAAGTCCACGAGACTGCAAGGTGTCCCATTTGTCATTTTAGGTCCTGGAAGGGTGCTCGCGAGCACCCCCTTTGAGGTTTATATGCGCCCTAGATGCGCACTTCTGCAGAGCCCGCACTGGTGCGGGTAACGCAGCGGACTTCTTCCCGGCAGTCAAAGCTTCATTACATAGTGTAAGTGCAGACTCAGAGGAAGACCGCGAGGGTTTAGGGTGCCATTTGGGACAGGGCCATAGGGATTTCCTGGAATGACATGCGCTATTGTACTTCTGCGGCACATATTTGGAGTATCTTGCATGTGAGCGCCCTCTGGCTTACAGATGGAGCAGCATTTACTACTGATCACAGCCGTGCTTCACTGAGGCCCTGTCCCAAATGGCACCCTAAACCCTCACGGTCTTCCTCTGAGTCCGCACTTTCACAACGTAATGCCGCTTTGCCTGCCGGGTAGAAGTCCTTGTGTAGCTCGCAAACTTGCGGGCTCAGCTGAAGTGTACATCCAGGGCGTATAGCAGCCGCAAAGGGGGTGCTCACGAGCACCCTTCTTTAAGCTTAAATGACGAATGGGACCCCCTACGTTCTTGTGGACTTAACGGACACGCGCACGCAGCGGTCCACAAGACCGAAAGTGCACATGAAGTGTGCCATTTGGGACAGGGCCTGAAAAGCTGCGCATTACTAATCGCAGCCTTTGCCAAATCACATGCGGTGTAATTGTGATTTATTGTGCAGCCCTAAATAAAATGTCTTTGTTGTTTTCATGGTTTCTACGGAAATCAAGGGTACAGATATGCACAGATATGACGTCATTGACAGGCGACACAAGGACATAATCCTTAACACTGGTTAAAATGGCTGATTTTTTGGATTTAAACGTTGTTGGAAACTTTGGGATAATGCATGATGCAAACAGCTAGGTAAACAACATAGGTTACATTGTTCTAGTGGTTTTTGGATATTTTAATCTAAAAATCTTACATATTGTGCCTTTAAATAAATCTAAGTTCACAAAGGTTTTAATATGTAATATTAATTTGGCAGGATTGTGTGTTAACTAAGTTCTAATTTTATGTTTTGTAATATGCAACACTGAAGCAAAATTGATTTTCTTATTTCTTATTATTCAAACACTGGCTTCACTGAGGCATAAAAGCAACAAAATAAATGCCTAGTCCCTGATAAGTAAGCAAAACAGGAATTAATGCAGGACCTATTATGCTTCAGGTGCAGGTGTGTTTTATTAGAAATTTTAGCATATAAATCTCTCGGCGCGCCTGCAATACTATTAACCTAACTTCATAGATTAAACACAAATCACGTCGGTCACACAATCAAAGCGATTCTAAATGTGAAGTTGAGTCTGGTTGAAGTGAAATTAAACAGTTTATTTCCCTCCTCAAGAAAGGCAGTGTAGGGCAATTTTCCAGTGGCCAGATCCAGAATAATATTACCCGCTTCAGAGGTTCTGCTCAGGAAAGTGTCTGAAATCGCTGCAGGTTTTGAGGTGCTCCTGCCACACGTGGGGAAAGTATTAAATGGCCTTAAATTCTGATGGAGGGCATATTTCATCAAAATAACTGCCGCTCAGAGAGAGATATTCCTGACATGTGTGCCCACAGTCTTATTTAATTGTGCATCCAGCACTGAAGGAAAGGTCAGTGGATCAGAACAATAGCTGTGCGGCCACTAAACCAAATCAAACCAACTGAAGAAATTGGCCTTTACGGAGACAAAAGACAGGAGATAGAGGCAGACAGAAGAGTAAAAGAAGAAAAGACAAATAAATAGAAAAGAACAGGAAATGTTAAGGAGTAAGAGACAGAAAAATGGAGAGAAGAGAATCATTTCTGGTGAAATGTTTATTCATTCATTTTGGACTGGTGAAATAGTGCAAAGCGCTATTGGAGAAATGCTCTATAAGCGGTCATCCGTAATTCATTTATTCGGTGAGTAAAACTTTCCAAAAATAAATGTTTACTGAGAATATAGTATTTGGATGGTCATGTGATCTAAATACTCAATCCATGTAAGCCACTGACATGAATGAAGGTTATCTCATGCGATTGTACATTATTTAAAATATTTTTAAGTAGGCCTACTATTAAAGTAACTGACTGCACCTTTACTTGTATTTTGTGCCTAGTGCCCCCTGGTGGTGAACATATTAGTGCACTTCTGGTAAAGGTAAAAGGTACGAAGGTAAAAAGAGTTTCACCTCAGTCATATAATAATTCTCCCTCTTCACACCAACTCCCATGGCACCTAACACATCTATTAAAATAATCTCAAATAAACCTGGATTCCAGATGGATTTAGTGTAGAGTTCAACTCAAACAAGCAGTAATACCACAATCTCAAGAGAACACAAAAATGTTACGTTCAGTTCTCTGTGCCGTGAACACGGTCTAGTTGCATGGCAACAGGTTCTATATGACACAACAAAACTCGGATAGGAATAAAAGCAGTACTGCATGCACAATGAACTGTATAACAGAGGATCAGCAGCATAGTACAGCTAATCCAATGCTGAATCACTGAGCGGCCTGTACGCAAAGCTCTTTCATTCAGAGGTCTGATCAAATTCATGACGCAAGAATAAATTAAAACTCATTTACATTATGTAAGACTCTTTTTAAGAGATATAGAATAGAGTTCCCCGGGGAAAACAAATGCAGTCTTGAAGGTGAAGTGTGTTATGTTTTAATGTTAAAATGTTTTGTTTTTTTCTATCCTAGTTTAATATGCAGAGACTGTGGCTGTGTCCGAAATCGTAGGTTAGGAAACCTTGAGTAGGTACTTATTTTAAATCAGTAATTACTTTAAGACTGTTAAAAAAGTATGTTCTATATAGTATGAGTGTGTGTATGAATGTGTATGAATAGTATGAATGTAATCTGGACATACTACAACGCCATGTTGTCATGGTCATGTGACCTACCAGTCAGTTAAGATTGGTTCACTGCCATTCATAAATGTCCATTGTATGCACACATCAGAATATCGCTGGAAGTAGAAGGTCATCCAGGTACAGAATAGCCTACTGTGAATTCAGACGCTCTTCTTTTGTCACATGCTATGTTTTTCGCCGACTATATGGTAGGGAAGTATGCGATTTTGGATGCAGCCTGTGTCTGTTTCAGGCAGGGCTATTTGTTTGTTCAACCAATGAGAGTCGGGGGAGTTATTATTTTCGCAACGGGTGATGCTATAGTTGTCCAGAAATTACACCGATCAGGCATAACATTATGTCCTAATATTGTTTTGGTCCCCCTTTTGCTCTCTGATGCTCGATTGGATTGAGATCTGGGGAATTTGGAGGCCCAGGCAACACCTCAAACACAATGTTGTGCTCCTCAAACCATTCCTGAAACATTTTCACTTTGCGGCAGGGCACATTATCCTGCTGAAAGAAGCCACAGCCACCAGGGAATACCGTTTCCATGAAAGAGTGTACATGGTCTGCCACAATGCTTAGGTAGGTGGTACGTGTCAAAGTAACATCCACATGGATGGCAAGACCCAAGGTTTCCCAGCAGAACATTGACCAAAGCATCACACTGCCTCCACCGGCTTGCCTTCTTCCCATTGTGCTCCCTGGTGCCATGTGTTCCCCAGGTAAGCAACGCACACGCACCCGGCCATTCATGTAATGTAAAAGAAAATGTGATTCATCAGACCAGGCCACCTTCTTCCATTGCTCCGTGGTCCAGTTCTGATGCTCACGTGCCCACTGTTGCCGCTTTCGACGGTGAACAACGGTCAGCATGGGCACCCTGACTGGTTTGCGGCTATGCATCCCCATTTGCAACAAGCCTTCGCACCCCACGTGCATTAATGAGCCTTGGTCGCCCATGACCCTATCGCTGACCGTTACCACTTTTGATAGATACTGACCACTGCAGACCGGTAACACCCCACAAGAGCTGCAGTTTTGGAGATACTCTGACCCAGTCATCTAGTCATCACAATTTGGCCCTTGTCAAACTCGTTCAAAACCTTACGCTTGCCCATTTTTCCTGCTTCTAACACATCAACTTTAAGGACAAAATATTAACTTTCTGCCTAATATATCCCACCCACTAACAGATTAGATAATCAGTGTTATTCACTTCACCTGTCATAATGTTATGCCTGATTGATGTAGACACTATAATTAAATTTAATTAAATTACATAAAATACTAAGTACAAGAGTAAGAATTAAACATGAAATATGAATGCAAAATTACAAATCACAACTTAAACTAAAATTAAAATAAAAAAATAAAAGCTAATAATAAAATAAATACTCTATAAAGTATATAAATAATTCTGTAATAGGTAAAAATCACAATAGTTTTCCACCACATTTTTTTTCCCTCAATATTTGTTTTGTTTTAATGTATGACCCTATTAAAAACAGAAATCTTAAACCAGCCTAGGGGTTTTTATCTAGTCTTCCAGACCGGGCTGGTAGGCTCATGTAATGGCCAGCTGGCTGACCAGCTAAACCAGCTGAACACCATCTTGGCCAGTGTAGGAGACCAGCTAAGATATGCAAATCATATTAAGAAAGTGTGACTCATAAATCCTTGATTATTCTATGAGTTTATGCTGAACAAAAATAACATACAGTAGGCGGTAGATTGCAATAGTGTTCATATTGTTTAATATTTCAATGCAAATGAAAATGAATTAAAAGTGTTTGCACACATCATTTTTTAAGTGTATATATTTGAATGCATGCACTACCCCAGCTTGTCATCATGTGAGCTGCATGTGCACGCTGAGCTCTCCCCATCAGGACATGTACATCTGTCAACCAGAAGGAGCTCTAGAGGTGAGCTCAGTCGAAGAGACGTCAATTCCCAAACACACACGAAACTCTCCAGTGGCCCCACCGCCCTGCAAATCATCACCGGATAACGTGCCTAAGAGGTGCTGAAGCTGACAGGGAAGGACATGGATCAGAAAGCAGAGCTAGAAGATAATTAACTCCTCCATGAGCCTGCTGATCAATGCAAACATGCCTCTGATTGATTGTAAGACTGCGAAAGTAGAAACTGAAGGGGTGTTAGAATTAGCTACATCCCTTGAGCACCCACAGGTGTGCTAACCTGCGCTTGTCTATGAGAGGTGAATGTCAAAGTGTTTAATCCACAGTGGTGCGTAATCATGGCAAGAGGTCTAAGCCAATTATCTCCCCTCATACACGGCATTAAGGAGTGGTCCCAATGAAAGCAGATCATCCTATCAGCCTGTTATCTCATATAGAGAGAGGAAGGGCAGAAGATTGCAGGTCAATTGACTCTTCCTTCCCCTGGGGTTACTAAGGAAGCCCATTTTCACCAAATAAGAAGAAAAAAAATAAAAATAAATTCAGGCCTTGGTCTTGGTGATAATGTGAATCATAATTGTCAAACAATCTAAATTATGAGCTAAGTCATTCTTATGTGATGAAAGTTGACAAAAAGAAAAGAGTGAGAATCGAAACAGAGGAAAAGTCTTAATATCACATAAAAGGCAAAATTATGATATAATAAGTTATAATTATGATATTTGAAAAGTTGAAATTATGAGTAATAATTGAGAAAAAAAACGTCTCCGGTTACGGATGTAACCTAGGTTCCCTGAGAACAGGGAACTCGCGCTGCGTCAGCTTGACGCTACGGGGAACGCCTCCAGCGTGACAGGTGTCTGAACTACTATCGAATCACGGCAATCATATTGACCGGCGACAGCCTATGATGTCATCAAGGTGCGACCAGGAAGTATAAAAGGGCGCCTTGCCAACATGACACCGCCCTTCGTCTGAAGGGACTGTTTGGCAGGCAAACCCTGAGGCATGGCAAAGCGACGCAGCGTCTCGTTCCCTGTTCTCAGGGAACCTAGGTTACATACGTAACCGGAGACGTTCCCTTTCGAAAGGGAACTCGCGCTGCGTCAGCTTGACGCTACGGGGAACGAAATACCAACGCCGCCATGCCGAGGGGAGTGCATGCCTACTGGCAGTGACAACTGTCAGAACAAGCAAATTCAATTGAAATGCCTGAACCACTCCCCCTCTGGTCACATAAGGCTGTCAGTGACAGCATTCCCTACGGTCATAGCCCAAGCTATAAGCCTGAGTAGGAAGCTTCGAACACTTAGAGAAGTTCTACCCAGGCCGCTCAAAGGCCTGGATCCAACCCATTCGAAAGAAGGGGGCTCCTTTAAGGGAATGTGGCTAGGGGGCCCTAGGGACCGTGACGCCTCCCGCCTGCCTGGGACCCGGATCTCAGTGGCATGCAGGTCCTCAGACGCTGCCAAATGTTCGCTATTCCTCGGCGATGCTGGCCCTCAGGCCCAGACTCCGCCTGTTGCGCAACCACCGCATCAGAAAAAAAAAAAGAAAAAAAAACCTTCCCTGATCGAGATCCCTCAGCAAACTGGCCTGGTGCACATGAAACACCGCCATGGTGTAAGAAGTAGCACCGGGCTGACCCGCTGCTGTGTATGCCCTGCCATTAAAATGACACATCGTTTAAGTGGCAGGGTTGGAGCGCTCAGCTTCCCAGAGATAAACATCCCATTAATCGGAGGCAACGACACATACCCACATCAGCATACTGCTGATGTCATACCGCTGATATCAGTGAACATGAACCGAACATAGGTTATTCCATGCCCTCTCGATCTAATTAGGAAGATCAGGAAGGAATGAAAGCCCAACTGAGCCAATGATTATGGCCGGGGAGAGATCGATCGTTTATTTCAATATGAGCGATCTCTCCTCTAACGCAACAACACAGCGGCCGCAGCCCGCCTGCAGCGCGTTTCATAACATTCAACGGCTCAGCATACACAGTCGGGATGGCTGAGAAGATTAATCCTCCTTCTCACAGCCATCCCTAGAGCACTTGGAAACAAGTCTCGTCAGCCGCCAGATCGTCAAAGGGAAGAATGCCTTCCTGTGACGATTCAGCGAGCTCTATCCAGGAAACCATGACGTGAGTCCGCGCTCAGCCTCGGCATGAACGGGGACCGCATCATCAGTCTCGGATGCCAAACCCTCTTCCCTCAGGAAGAGAATCAGACGAGAGCAGAGCGATCTCAGATTGACAAACGGTCACATTAAACAAACAAACAGACAACTCGATAAGAGCTGACTGTGCATGCTCTTGATCCCAGGCAGAAACACACAGCTTGTGTGTATACAATAATGAATTTGGATTACCTTACTCGAAGCAATTCAGACAAAACAGTCCCTGAAGACGAAGAAGCGGTGTCATGTTGGCAAGGCGCCCTTTTATACTTCCTGGTCGCACCTTGATGACATCATAGGCTATCGGCGGTCAATAGGATTGCCGTGATTCGATAGTAGTTCAGACACCTGTCACGCTGGAGGCGTTCCCCGTAGCGTCAAGCTGACGCAGCGCGAGTTCCCTTTCGAAAGGGAAACTAAATTATGAGATTAAAAAAATGTGAAATGAAAGTCTTAATATCATATAAAAATACAAAATTATGTGATAATTATTATTATGAGATAAAAATGACTTAATGTCGTAATTGAGACAAATTAAATTGAAATAAAATGTTTAAATTTACAAAAATTATGATATAGTCAATCACATAAAAAGACAAAATTATAAGATAAAAAGTTGACATTGACACAAAAAGGCGAAATTATGAGATAAAGTCAATATCACAAAAAACAAAATGATGAAAAAAAATATTAATGTTAAAAAAATTATCTCAATGTGTCAATTTTGACTTTTTTCTCATAATTATTAATTCTCATAGTTTAGTTTTTTGTGATATTTTATTTTTATCTTTATTCGTCTTTTTGTGTCAATTTCAACTTTTTATCTTACAACTTTTTATCTTTAAATTTTTTACACATTGAGATAATTTGTCCATTTTGACTTTTTATCTCATAATTATTATGTCAAAGTCAAAATTGTAAGATAAAAAGTTTAAATTTACACAAAAAGGCGAAATTATGAGATAAAGTCAATATCACAAATAAATCTAAATTATGAGAATTAATAATTATGCGATAAAGAGTCAAAATTGACACATTGAGATATTTTTTTAAAATTATGTCAAAGTCAAAATTGTAAGATAAAATGTCAGTTATCACAAAAACTAAATTATAAGATGTCATAATAGATGTGATTTTTTCATGTTATAACTATGACTATATGTCATAATAATGTCATAATAATGTCATTATGTCATAATAATGATTTGCCAAAGCAGGCTTTTTCTTATGTTGCGGAAATGGGCTAGCATAGATTAGTTTCTTGCTGAGACGAGATTTACAGAATTTTCTGATTTTCAGTAAATGTGTTGATAAAGTGGTTCATTTAAATGGATATTATTTGTAGATAAGTTGGAAAGTATGATATTGCAAATAATTTTGACCTGATGTCTGTTTTAAAGAAACTATTAAATTATGCAGTGACATTGCTTAGGTAAGACTGATGAATAACACATTTTTTTAATGTGGGGTTAAGTAAAGTGTCAACTGTGTACTATACAGGCAGGGAAAAATAGAGCAAGAAAGTGGTTTGGTATCGTAATCCCTTGTCAGAGGGAATTAAAGACGTGTGTTACTCGAGTCACCCTGCAGCCTTGCCAGTGTAGATAGACAGGGGAAAACACATTCTCTCACTTAAACTCAGAGATAAAAGCTTGGCAGTTGGCGCTTCAGTTGATTTCAGTGATCAATCCCAGCAGTTATAGTGCGCATTGACTCCTTACACGTCATCAATACACATAGGTGAATCTTATGAAACCTCTCAAAAACATCTACAGGTCACATTTCAAAATTTTAATGAGATTCACCCACACATAGGCTACACCAACTGTACTTGGGACAGGCCTTGTGACCCTTTTGACCCCATAGACATATACTCAAACCAAAGAGTTCTCAAGTTGAATTCTACACCAAGAAGCATCAGATCATGTGTAGTGGCAAACTAGCAACATTTGCACACCTTGGACTGCATTAGCATCGGCGCCTGAGCTAATGTTCTCAGTTTAACCTCCCTCTCAGCAGCCAGAGTTATCCTGTCCTGGAAATGCTGTCTAAGCCCTCGCTCTGCTGTGTGTGAGAGCTCTTAATTCCCTCCAGCTAAACACATTGTGATCCCTCTCTCTCTCTCTCTCTCTCTCTCTCTCTCTCTCTCTCTCTCTCTCTTTCTCTCTCTGAGCAGCCTTGACTTAACTAGCCAGAGAAATCTGTTGCATTTTGCACTGTGGCGACCCGCTGTTCCCTGTGGCGCAGGTTTCAGCCCCCCGCATGGGACAGACATGTGGCGAAGGACAGGAGCAGCCACCGCAGGAAGTGACAGCAGGATCCCCTGAGCTCGAAAACAAAGGATAACCACCACCGAGCAACGGTGAGGAAATACTGAGGGAATCTAAGTGTGTGTGTGTGTTTGGTCTAGATTTGGTCTAGTGTGTGATTTGTATTGTTTACACTTCAAAGGACTGTTGCTTTCCTGTAATGACTGTAGTGAAAGCACTTTACCAGCATGCAGTAGCTGCCTGGGTTTTGTAAACTGTCCTGTTTAGACCAGCTTTTGTGATTAAGTGAATGTTTGATGCAAACAAAAGTGTATTTTTCTTCAGCTGTATTGATAGACCGCTGTGTAGATGTTCAGTGACCTCTTTAGATCAGCCTCAAAGCAATCTGATTACTGAAGCATCCAGTCAGCATAGCTTGGGCCTGATCTTATAAACATGACAGGAATACAGATAAATGGTTTTGTGACTTTGACAAGAACATTGGATTTGTCTTCGCTTTTTCTTTTAAAAAGTGACCTGTATCAGAAAGTCTGTTATTTTTCTGGTTTACCGACTGGCCATGCTTCATGCTAATTGTCTCGCTAGGCTTGAGTCCATTTCCAAAGCAGCTCTAATGAGTCTGATGTTCTCATCTAAGGAGACCGCATGAATCATTATGCTTCTAAACATGCTGGACCGCGTTTGAGTTGCCGGCCTCTCTCTCTGTAGTGTTTATTGGTGTGTTTCTACAGATTTAACAGATTGAAAAAAGGGTTTTGGATTTACTTTGAAACGATTTTCCCACAGAAAGTGTTACTCCAATTGTGTTTAATCGTTGTGTTATTTACAATGTTGAATTTTTTTTTTTTACAGTAAAACTTTTTAAATGATACACACCAGCTTACTTGAACTTCTAAAATGTGCTTTGTACCCTACATTGTTATTTGTACCCGGCATTACTTATTGGTATCATTTATTTCTATTATTTAAATACATTTTACTTTACAATACTTACTTTAGTGAATTACTAGAAGATTATTACATCAATTTCTATCATAAATTATATGGTGACTTGTCATTTTTACTTTATAAAATTATATATAGTCAGTAAACATATACAAAGAGTAAACGCTTATAAGCAAAACTCTATGGGCCCTATTTTAACGATCTGAAACGCAAGTGTCAAAGCACGAAGCGCAAGTAACTTTGTGGGCGGGTCTCGGCGCTGTTGCTATTTTCCCGGCGGGATAAATGGCTCTTGCGCCCGGCGCAAATCTAAAATGGGTTGGTCTGAAGTAGCTTCATTATTCATAGGTGTGGTTTGGGCGTAACGTGAATAAACCAATCCGAGCGTCATCCAACATTCCCTTTAAAAGCAGGTGCGCAAGTTCCATTATGGATTGCTATTATTATGGCGCATTTACCAGGCGCACGCCAGGAGCGGTTCACAGCCGAGGACACTGATATGCTTGTAAGAGCAGTGAAAGACAGAGAAGTGAAGTTGTAATGTTGTACATTATGGTAAAGGTGATTTCACAGTCTTTTTTTTTTTCAGTCTTTCAGTTTTTTCAGTTTTTCAGTCGATTTTTTTTTCCTGGTTCTTGACGGACAAACCAATTTGTCAGATGTCCTTATATACATATAAGTCTTGCCACTATTGGGCAAACAGGTCTTATCCTTAATTATTACAATTAGCCTGAATCATTTGTAAGCTAGATTTATGCCTATTTTTTTCACATCTTCGTGGCACACCACAATGATTTCCGTCATCTCATGTGTTAATATTTTTTTAGTGTAACAATTTATGATTTGCAAAAATAACTGTTGCATCTGTGTAGATTACATGAGCAAAGTGTATGCGCGTTGTGCACGCTATACATTATGGTCAAGCATGCGCCCTTAAAATAGCATAATGAACAACGCGCAACGCGCCACTGACTTTAGACTAGGTTTTTTCTGGTCAGTGGCGCAATTGTTTAATGGAACAGCAAAATAGCACCAGGGATTGTTTGCGCCGGAACACGCCTCCTTTTTTGCGCTGAACCGCCCAGGTAGCGCAAGTTCATTCACTAGTTTAGCGACGTGCTTCTGTGGAGGGAAAAGCGCGCTTTGCGCGGGTGCAAAATAGGAATGACACATGCGTCGGTGTACAAAGTCAATTGCGCTGGGTGCAAGATAGGGCCCTATATATTCATCATCAAAGTTGATGCGTTAGAAGCAGGAAAATTGGGCAAGCGTAAGGATTTGAGTGAGTTTGACAAGGGCCAAATTGTGATGGCTAGACGACTGGGTCAGAGCATCTCCAAAACTGCAGCTCTTGTGGGGTGTTCCTGGTCTGCAGTAGTCAGTATCTATGAAAAGTGGTGATTCGATTGGCCTGGTCTGATAAATCACGTTTTCTTTTACATCATGTTGATGGCCGGGTGCGTGTATGTCGCTTGCCTGGGGAACACATGGCACCAGGATGCACTGTGGGATGAAGGCAAGCCGGTGGAGGAAGTGTGATGGTTTGTGCAATGTTCTGCTGGGAAACCTTGGGTCCTGCCATCCATGCGGATGTTACTTTGACACGTACCACCTACCTAAGCATTGTGGCAGACCATGTACACTCTTTCATGGAAACGGTATTCCCTGGTGGCTGTGGCCTCTTTCAGCAGGATAATGTACCCTGCCACAGAGCGAAAATGTTTCATGAATGGTTTGAGGAGCACGACAACAAGTTTGAGGTGTTGACTTGTTCTCCAAATTCCCCATATCTCAATCCAATCGAGCATCTGTGGGATGTGCTGAACAAACAAGTCTGATCCATGGAGGCCCCACCTTGCAACTCACAGGACTTCAGGGGTCTGGTGGATTCCATGCCTCAATGGGTCAGGGCTGTTTTGGCAACAAAAGGGGGACCAACACAATATTAGGACATAATTGTTGCATGCTTAATTAGTCTAATAACCTGATGTTTAGTTAAAGTAATGTGTTTGTTACATTAATAAGATAGAATGAACGCCGGTTACTTTAAGGGTTGGGGAACGGAAAGTGACGTAAACGTTGAATGTTTTTACGACTGTTCGGAAATGTGAGACGGGTTTCGAAGACATTAAAGAGTTAAAGCTAGCACGAGTAAGAGTCGTATTTACATACATAACAATAATGTTATGCCTGATCGGTGTGTATATATACACGTCTGCCTTTACATGCACATGAACTTTAATGATATCCCATTCTTAATCCGTAGGGTTTAATATGGAGTTGGCCCTCCCTTTGCAGCTATAACAGCTTCAACTCTTCTGGAAAGGCTTTCTACAAGGTTTAGGAGTGTGTTTATGGGAATTTTTTCCCATTCTAGGGGAGCATTTGTGAGGTCAGGCACTGATGTCGAACGAGACGGCCTGGCTCGCAGTCTCCGCTCTTATTCATCCCTAAGGTGTTCTATCGGGTTGAGGTCAGGACTCTGTGCAGGCCAGTCAAGTTCCTCCACACCAAACCATGTCTTTATGGACCTTGCTTTGTGCACTGGTTTAAACAGGATGGGGCCATCCCAAAACTTGTTTCCACAAAGTTGGGAGCATGGAATTGTCTGAAATGTCTTGGTATGCTGAAGCAGTAAGAGTTCCTTTCACTGGAACTAAGAGCCAAACCCAACACCTTTAAAACAACCCCATACCATAATCCCCCCTCCTCCAAACTTTACACTTGGCACAATGTAGTCAGGCAAGTACCGTTCTCCTGCGAACTGCAAAACCCACACTCGTCCATCGGATTGCCAGACAGAGAAGTGTGATTTGTCACTCTAGAGAACACGTCTCCACTGCTTTAGAGTCCAGTGGCAGTGTGCTTTACACCACTTCATCTGGCGCTTTGCATTGCACTTGGTGATATAAGGCTTGGATGCAGCTGCTCGGCCATGGAAACCCATTCCATGAAGCTAATCTGAAGGCCACATGAAGTGTGGAGGTCTTTGCAGAAAGTTGGCGACTTCTGCGCACTGTGTGCCTCAGCATGTGCTGACCCTGCTCTGTGTTTTTACGTGGTCTACCACTTTGTGGCTGAGTTGCTGTTGTTCCCAATTGCTTCCACTTTGTTATAATACCACTAACAGTTGACCGTGGAATATTTAGTAGTGAGGACATTTCATGAATGGACTTATTGCACAGGTGGCAAACCTATCATGGTACCACGCTTGAATTCACTGAGAGCGACCCATTCTTTCACAAATGTTTGTAGATGCAGTCTGCATGCCTATAGGTGCTTGATTTGATAAAATTGTCCTTGGAAGTGATTGGAACACCTGAATTCAATGATCTAGAGGGGTGTCTCTTTATTTGATCAAATAAATACAGTAAAACAGTAATATTACATGCATATAAAGTTTATACATTCTTAAATGGATATTTACCCATTTACTCACCCCTAGTTCCAAACCTGTGTGAATGTCTTTCTTCTCCTGAACACAAAAGAAGATATTTTGAAGAATGTCAGTAACCACACAGTTGATGGACCCCATTGACTTCCAAAGTATTTTTTTATATACTATGGAAGTCAATGGGGCCCATCAACTCTTTGGTTAATTGAAATTTTTGGATGAACTATCCCTTTAAATAATATTTATGAATCGTAACACTTTTCACAATTGAGTGCATCTCTGCAGATGAGGGCTCTCAAATGTGAGATTCGACTAATCAAATAAAAACAACACAATTCAGCGTCATCACTAGTTCTGCAAATTCTTATGCTAAAACTAATTTAAGTGGTCTTCAGCAACACTTGCAGACAAACACGGAGAAATGCATAATCAATAGCAAGCTACCATGTGCAGCAAGAATATTAAACCATATTGTGCTGTAATCCTATAATCTTGGTTGTGGCAGAGACCTACTTCCTGTTTCGCATTAATTACTCGATTTAATCCCTTATCACGTGCAATCCACATACAGTCATCCTGTATCCAAACAATCATTGATAACATCTGGCATGGCTGCATAATAAGGAGGAGTTTCAGAGAGTTCACAGGAGTTAACATGGCTAGCAAGACCTGTTGATTCAGGATTCATTTATGGCATATTTTAATCAGGCCGTTCCCCTGAAACATTATGTATTAATTAGTAGACACTTTAAACAAGCTGCGTCACATTTAAACTACTAAATTATGAATTACATATTTGAGTAAATGTGCTATTAAGGGCTTAGCTAGAGAACTGATAAGCAGTGGATAATTGCCAATAATTATATAATCTATTCTAATGAAGAAATTCTGCCAATGCCAATAGACGTAAACATTTAAAATACAATATGTAACAGTGACAGGACTTTTTTTTTTTTTTTCAAGGACACCTTGGTGGACAGAGAGTCGGCCAAGAGACCCCTTGTTACATATTGTATTTTAAATTTACATTAGCAGACACTTGTATCCAATTTCAGATTTTAACATCTAATTTTAGCCTATAAATATATATTAGCCTATAATAACATGCATATCAGCCATAACATATTATAGCCATATTATTATAATGTATTTACTGTACATTATGATGCTTATATTGCAAAGCCATTAAAATCATTAGTGATGTAAAGAATCATATACTTGCTAATTACATTTTAATGTGGGAAGTTTAACGTCTTAATATTGGCATTGGTTGAATTTCTTCATTAGAATAGATCAGAGATATTATAATTGGCAATTATCCACTGCGTATCAGTTCTCTAGCCAAGCCCTTAATCGCACATTTAAGCAAAATGTAATTCATAATTTAGTAGATTAAATGTGATACAGCTTGTTTCAAGAGTCTTTAACATTAACAAATACAGTAACAAATGTGTTGCTCATGGTTAGTTCATGTTCGTTAAAAATACATTAACTAATGTTAACAAATGAAAACTTATTGTAAAGTGTTTTAAACTTTTATTCAGCAAGGATGTAAATTGATCAAATGTGACAGTAAAGACCTTCTTTTCGTGAAGGAATCCTGTAAAATTTTCAAGGTTCTATAAAAGTATTTAGCAGCACAACTGTTTTCAACAATGACAATAATAAGAAATGTTCCTTGAGCAGCAAATCAGCATATTAGAATGATTTCTGAAGGATCACGTGACACTGAAGAGTGTAGTAATGATGCTGAAAATTCAGCTTTGCCATCACAGAAATAAATTGCATTTTACAATATTAAGAGTTATTTTATATAATATTTCACAATTTAACTGTATTTACTAATCAGCGTTGGAGAGCATAAAAGATGTTTTTGAAAAACATTAAAAAAAACAATTCTTACCACAACCAAACAGTTTGAACAGTAGTGTACATGTCATGTCATTATTACTTCCTATAAAATGCCTTTGTCCCAGTGGTATTATCCACAGCCAGTTCAACCACAGTTCAACTGTGAACTTCACCTTATCAGAATAAGATTACCTTGCCTTTCATGCTGTCCTGAGCTGTGTTTTTAGCAATAGCCCTCTCAGTCTGAAGGACAGCCATTACAATCTTATGCATTGAAGGCAAGAGTGATAGTGATGGTGTCCCCTAGTGGTCATGTGATGATTGAACTGTAAAGGAATAATTCATCCAAAAATCACAATTGTCATTATTTACTAACCCTCATGCAGTTATGTATTTTATTGTATAGAAAACGGCATGGGGGGAGCGCTTTTTGACCTAGCGCTTTTTGACTTTCTCAGTATGTGTAAATCCACTTGGGGATTTTTTCCCAGATTAATTTCACACGTCTAGTTCAATTATGTGGTTTTGTTTCAGTAATACAGTGTATACTTTTTTCTTGATTTACCCCCGAAAGAATGGAAGTGAAATGTGACAACGTGCCCCATAGGTGGGGTACATTGTAGCATGTGAGGGGCACAATGTAACATGAGCATATGACAGCTTAAAATACCTGATATAATCTGAAAAATATTCAAGACAAACTAAGATATTGTGTCAATAAAATGCAATTATTAACTTTTATAAATAAAATAATGACATTTCATTAAAATTTTCATTAATTTCATTTCATGACAATAATTAAAAATATAAAAAAAATTGAGTTTGACAACAAACACATCACCTAATACAGCTGTACAGTACAGTTAAAAACATAATAATAATTAATAATTTCTGAACATTGACTTTCATTATTTACCGTTTTCTCATGGTTTCTCAAAAGAATTATTAAAAATAAGATTAAAATAATATCAGATTTGTCTTATTTTAAATAAACACAAAAAACAGAGATGAGAAATAATCCTAAGTAACAAATTTACTTTTGCTATGGTTAAAATAACCCATAAATCTTCCAAATATTTTTTAATTTTGGCGCAATTTTTTGCTCTAAATAATGTTGATATGGCAACTAGTAAATACACTAAGTTTCGTCATCCTGGCATGTGTGGAAAGTTTTAAACCATGTGTGTTACAACTAATCCCATGTTAGTTTTTTTGCTGTTGTTGTGGTGTACAAAATGCTACCGGAAATAATGTAATCCTCATGCATGAAAAAACAACAAAACATGATTCGATTAGTTTCGCTTGGGAAGCAGCAAAACTTAAATGGGAAACAATAGTTCTTAGGCATGCTTTGCAGGTATTATGTGAGGATTTGGAAAAAGCTCTCATGTGGAGGGGTGTGTTGAGGTAGAAAGTGGAGGACCAAAAGAGCGGCCTGGAGGTCACGTAACCCACATCACTGCCAGGCTGGTGGCTTTACACCGGCTCAAGACATCATAATAGGTTTCAAGTACACTGAGGTGAAGACTACACACGACTAAAGCCCAAACAGAAGTAAACAAACACTGTTTTGGTGAGAGACTGTATGAGGTTCTAGAAAATCACTTTGCAGTTTGATTTGACTCGCATGAGTAACTCGACTGATGAATTTCAGATGGTGCCGCGACAGTATAAATATGCTTTGTTAATCTTTTGATTTAATTGACCTTTGGTTTGAATAAGAAAGTCTGCTCTTTGTGACAGGTAATATGAGCACTCTAAATCCTTCAGAGCAATTGACTGTCAGCGTTTGGCATTTCTTTTACAGCTGGGACAAGGAGACGTGAGCCCAGGGGAATATCAACCATGTTGACGCCATGGAGATTGTTCCTCTGCCAGATGGCACTGAACATATTCTATCACATCGCAAAAGGTAAACACCTCTCTGAAATCAGGATCTGCAACGACAGAGGCTAATTTTCACGAATCACTGCTCTGTGATATAGGCTGGTGAATGTTAACATATGTGCCAGAAATGGTTATGAGGTTGTTGGAAATGATAATGAGTCTCTGAATGACTCTCTTCTATAGTATTGAGAGTTCGGATTCACTCAACGTGTCGGAATGGAAAGTCACAAGTGAGATTAATTTTAATATCTCAATTGTTTTTTTTTTTCTTGGCAGAAATGAGATTAAAGAAAGAGCAAATGGAGTCTCTTGCTTAAAGTCAACTTGAAACTGTGTTTGCTACCCATTTTACTTATATAACATGGCATATTTCAGGATTTGACAACAAAAGAAGTAGGGTGGCATATGTGTGCAATGTTGTGCAAAACCCCCAATTATGGCCTTCACTTGTGTACGTCTGTGAAAAGATTGTAGCGTGTATAAAAAATAATAGGGCTTAGGGTCGTTAGCTGAAAAAAATAAAGACATTTCAGAATTGGAACAGGTCTAATGTTTCGAAGGGAAACCGTATTTTCTTCCGAATAACATGCACAAATGAATCGTTCACATGTATTAAGAAAGTAAATATCCATGATCAAATGTATTAAGAAAGTATAATGTCCATTTTGTGTATTAATATGAATATTAAATTAAATACCAAAACATTTCTTAAACAAAATAGGCTTTTTTTTGAGACAGATAGTTTGCAAACGTTTGTACACTACAAAGAGATATAAACTCAGAATTCATGTTACCTTGTAAAACAAGTCTAAAATGCGAGATGTTAACTCAAAATTGCGATTTAAAGGCGAAACTTTGTGAGAAATAGAGCCAGATTTGTGTGAAACTTGCAATTCAGAGAAAAAATGTCAACAACTGTGAGATATAAATACAGAATTGGGAGGATAATTTTTTATTTATTTATTTATTTTTTAAATTCCTTGGCAGAAATGAGTTTACATAGATTTCCTTCTCCTAAAGCTTAAATTAAAGTAGATAATATATCTACATAGCATTGAAATAAAAGTGACTCCCCTATGTATTTTATTAATGAGTGATAAGTGTGAGCAGCAGAAATATTTGTGGAAAATCCAATACTTGTTACAATTATCCCTGCTCTCCCTATTATGAAGGTGCTGTTTTATAAATTAGCTGTGCAATCTGTGATTTTATGGATGATTTATGTTTATCCTCATAATCTAATCAATCTCTCATCTGAACGGCAGCCAGTTTATGCCTTGGAGGTCAAGATATATTTGCCACGGTCAGAGAGAACAGTCCCATTGGAGAGTTCATAGCCAACCTCAGTATCAATGGAGACCCCGGAGCCAGTAGCATCCGTCTGTGTCTCACAGGAGAAAACGCTGACTGGTTTTACCTTGAAGGCCGAACTATCCGACTCAACTCATCGTTTTCAAGGACCTTGGATCGAGAGGTGATTAACACGAATAGTGGATGTTCTGGAAGCCAGGATAACACTGAAGCATTAGGATTTTAAAACAGCCAGCCAACACATTGGAGCAATTGTAAGCCATAGTTTAGAGTTTTAAAATAGAAAGTCTATAAATTATTATCAATATTAGTTATATAACCTTTATTTTACCAGATTTGACTGTTGCAAAAATAGCATAAAACATAACACGGTAACACTTTATTTTACAGTTTCCTTGTTACATATGTTACATGTATTTACCATAGTAATAACAGTAAATTATGTATAATTACATGATACTAACATCAAACAAACCCTAATCCTACGCTATGTTGTTAATTAATATTACTTAGTACTTAAATAAATAATTACATTGAAACAATGACACCTTAAAATAGTGTAACCCATAAAACTTTTTGAAAATGTATTTCTTTTTAATATATTCTGTTTAAAATTATTTAAAAAAATGCTAAAATAATAAAAAAAAAATCTAAAATACAATAGAATTTGTACATTTTGTTTAATGAAGTGATGCACATATCGGCTGATCGTAATATGTCATTTAAGTGTTTAAATATGACTAAATATTAATATGCACTGTTAGATATGAAGGCAACAAACCTATTTTTTTGTTTTTTTCAAACCAAACGTTTTTGTAAGAAATCTCTTAAGGTTGCATTGATTTGATCAGAATACAGTAAAAACAATAATTTTGATGATTACAATTTAGAATAACATATTTATATTTTAATATATTTTAAAATGTAATTTATCCCTGTGGTGGCAAAGCTGAATTTTCAGCATCATTACTTCAGTCTTCAGTGTCACATTATCCTTCTAATAAATCTTTCTAATATGCTGACTTGGGTTTTTTTCTGAATATAAAGTTTAAAAGAACAGCAAAATCTTTTGTAACGTTATATATATATGCACTCTCACTTTTGATCAATTTAATGAATCTTTTATGAGTAAAAGTATTGATTTATTTCAAAAAGTAAATTTTTTACTGACCCCAAACTTTTGAATTATATTATATATAAAGGGGTACCAATGGAACAATGATAATCTGAGGTGAATCATTTTGTAAGTGTGAATTAAAATGACTATATAAATACTAACCTCGCTATGTGATCTAATGTTTTTCTTTTTCCTGTGGTAATTTGCAGGTGCTGGGATCAGTCCTGATAGCTACTTTGACATGTTATGAAGATGAAATAACAAGGGTATGGTGCTTTGCAAAAAGAATGATACTTAATGATACTGGAGTGCAATTAACCCAGAGGGTCTTATTTTAGAGTCAGTATCGAGTCATGGTGGAGATATTGAATGAAAACGACAACAGGCCATATTTCCTTGAAGACACCATTCAACCACGATATATAAGTGAGGTAAACTAATGTTGGTCGGTTTTACTCCAGATTTTACTCTCGTATTTGGAATGAATCTTTGGCCCCACTTTATATTAGGTGGCCTTAAGTACTATGTAGGCCCTACTTACATAACAAAATTAGTACAATGTACTTACTGTGTTCAAATTGTATTGCAAAACAGCTTTGCTGATATTGAGGTGGGATACGGGTAGGGTTAGGGACAGGTCTGGTGGTGTGGGTAAGTTTAAGGGTAGGGTTAGGTGTAGGGGAAGTGTCAACTGTGTAACTACAAATGTAACTACAGAAATTAATTACAGATGTAATTACGTGCAGGTATTTTTAAAAATGTGAGTACAATGTAAAAACATGTATGTACACAAGAAATGCATTGTAGCAAATGATTAATTAAAATGTGAGTACATAGTAGTTAAGGCCACCTAATATAAAGTGGGTCCGAATCTTTTACTGATCAGTTTAAAGAATCATGAGTCATTATATCTTAGACCCCTGACTCTCTTCCCACAGTTGCTGACTGTAAACTCGATGGTGTTCACAGTGAAAGCCAGAGACAGCGATGGAGACACGATCACTTATATGACCGACAAATCTACAGTGAGTGGCACATTTAATAGGGGCAAAATTACAGATGAAAGGCTGAATTAAAGGTTTTGCAGGAGCCTGACTACTCCTCATGGCTCCTTATTTTGTATAAACCTGCTCTATACAGAGGCCTGAAAGTGTATTTGTTATTCGCGAATCATCTTCTTTCTTTCCACAATCTAAGAGAACACCACCAGCACTGTGTGTCTCTCTCATTCAGGATGATGCCAGCTATTTTAGGATCGATCTGCCCAACAGCGGGATGGTGATCCTGGATAAACCTTTGGACTATGAGACTAAAACCCAGCTGCATGTGGTCATATTTGCTGTGGTTTGTGAAACATCTATGAACAGTTTACTGTTTACATATGATGTGCTCAAAAGGAATCATAATTAAAAACTGCTCTTCTTGCTCTTTAAATCAACAGGAAATGACCACAAAAGAAAAGTACAGCACAACAGCTACGGTCACCGTGAATGTTCTGGACGGCGATGACCAGTATCCACAGTTTCAGCCATGTGCACCTGTTCATGAAAATGGAGATCATAATATCTGCACCAACCCTGTGTACAGCGTCAACATCACTGAAACAGATGAGGTATGTGGTGGCAGAACAGGTTAGAGGTAGTCTCGCGTAGCCAGACCTTCAGACTGACGGCAGAAGGTCTGGATTCTATCGCAGCTTTCATTGGTCAAGGACCGCCCAAGAGAACATTTGATATGTAACGCAACCAATCACAGTTCGTTTTGTTCCGCGTCATGTTTATGGGCGTGGAAATGTAAAGTCGATGTTCCTGCAATAACAGACTGCCATGCGTCTAAAAATGATTCAAGAACATTGTGCAAGTTTACTGCAACAATTCACATACTTTTGAAAATCCAGCCTTTAGTTGATCCGGGTACGAGCTCATTGTCACAGTTGTAAACACGACGACGTTCTTCTTCCACGAGGGAGGTATTTGTTTCCAGACGGACCATTAAAGAATACAACAATTGTCTTGCGGACATCCTGTAGAATTCAACCAATCAGATGACGACTTTCAAAACTTCTGAAGTATTTCCAGATAAGTGTGCCATATGCATCAGGGCCCGTATTCATAAAGAATCTTAATGCAAAGAGTAGCTCCTAGTGACAAAATTCTAAGAAAATTCTTAGAAATGTGGGCGTTAGCTTAAAATTAACTAAAAAATCCTAGTAAAGAAAAAAGTAATTCAGAAAGCATCTTAACCCTTAAAAGAGGTCTTAAGATCACATTTGTTAGGAGCACGGACGAGGACTTTTAAGAGGCTTAAGAGTTTCTTTAGCAGCAGAGAAAATGGCAGAAAGACGAAGAGGGAGAAGAAATGTGTTGCAGACAATGGATGACAGTGACTTAATAAGACGCTATAGATTAGATTGTGCAGGGCTCATGTTTGTTGCATTAAATCCAACTTTCAAACAAACAATTAAATAGACATGCCAGCAATCAGTGTAATTGGAAAGAGTGGAACAATGTTTATAATTCTAAGCCAATAAAATACCTTATAGGAAATTAACAGCATGGTAAATAATAAAAGCATTTATATACACTGACATTTTTTTTTTTTTAAATTTACTAAATTTTTTATCGTAAGTGGTCGCAATCAAATTATTTGATCTCAATTTAAACAAAAACACATGCAATTCCCATAAAACCAATTCATTTTTTAAAATTAAAATAAAAAAAACGAAATGTAAATTATTTAAACGAGCACAAATTTAATCGGGCCATAATAATTTTTTTCAGTGTACATATACATATAATGTGTGTGTGAGTGAGAGAGAACGGTAATATAGGACAATTTGCGCTTGTAATTTCAAAGTGAAGGCTTAGAATAGACCCTATACTTAAAAGCGCTCCTTTTTTCCCCTTTTTGGACAACCAACCAATCACAGTCTTCAAAAGACTGTGTCATACGTAGCAACGGGGTCAGCCCCGCCTCTTCACTAAGATAAAAGCTTTTGCATTTTCCTTGCTCAGAGTTGCTCTTAGATCGGTCCCGAATAGCTCTTAAGCTAAGACTCCTACGTAAAAGTTTTTAAGCTAAATTAGGAGTTTTCTGAGAGGACTCTTAGAATCTTTATGAATACGGGCCCAGACGTTCAGCCAACGGTCCGTGGGCGTGATGTCTGAGGCTGAGACTAGAGGTAGTAACAGAACTGAACTAAGCCTAATGTTTATGCTCTTTATGATCTAGGATGCTGTGCTTTATTTTTCTCCGGGTCCCATTCATGCTGAAGATGGAGACAAAGACATAATGACCCCTCTGGTCTACACTATCCTGTCAGGTGAGTTTATGTCTGTTGCATTGATTTTTATTAACTGTTTAACCCTTTAAATCTACATTATAATTTATTAGCGTTGCTCAAAATTACTTTATAGGTGATGATAATGGCAGGTTTACAATTGACGCGAAAACAGGAGAGATCTCTCTCAGGCAACGTGTGGAAAACAGACTCCTTACCCCTTCATTCAGGCTCCGCATAATGGTAGGTAATAATGTTTATGAACAACAAAGTGATGGCTGATTTAACACTCTGATCTGCTGCAAGTGCTTCAACTGCCATATTGCAAACCATAACAGTGATTCTTCATATGAGGAAATACAATACAATTGCATTCAACATAAATGTGTGGGTTATGTGACAATGATGACATCCCTTTTGCGAACTCCAATAGGCTGCGCAGGTGAACGACCCGAAGAAATATTCGGTGGCGACGGCACTAGTGCACGTGGTGTCGGAGAACCTGTTTCCTCCATTGTTCAACAAGACCGTCTACAAAGGGTTCCTCATCGAGAGCTCCAGCCCTGCTACTCTGGTCACTACTTATGGGAACCAAGTCCTGGTGGTCCAAGCCGTCGACAGAGACTTCAAAGATGTAGAGTGGAAACATTTCCCTTATAGGAAACACTTAACAAAAATTGTCTGTGAACATTCATTTAGAGCATTTTCTCTCTTCCCCCCCCCCCCGCTGTCTTGCAGGGAATAAACCCAAAAATCAGTTACACAATGCAACCTTTGACAGGTAGCAGTAAACTGTATCACATTACCCAGGATGGCATCGTGATCGCAAAGACCGACCGGCTCAGAGCGTTCGACCGACACATCCTAGAGGTAACAGTCGTGACTGTGACTTAATGACTTCATGACTTAATGAAATCAGCAAGAGTTTGTATTGAAATTGCTATGAATGTGTGCAAAACAGCAGTAACACATGGACCCTGACAGGATTACATTAGCCATGACATCACTGATGATGTGATGATTTTTTTATTTGTTTATCACAGGTGATTGCAACAGATGAAGAGTCAGGTGAGGCTGCACATGCTTCAGTGGACATTGAAGTTCTACAGAGGGGGCTTCCAGGTAAATTTCCCTTCTGTCTGAATTATGTTTTAACAAGGAAATACCCCCCCCCCCCCCCCCGCTAGAATTGCTTAAACAAAAATAAATAAATAAAACATAAAAAAATCAAATACTACCAAAAAACTTTAAAATGTAAGTCCATACATTGGTACAACTCCTAAAAACAGAAATTGCATGATTCATTATAATCGATAATCTTTTAATATTGCTCTTAAAAGTTGAGTTCATCCTGATTATAAGAGTCAATCATGCACTCTTCTTTTTGTCTAGTTTACCATAATTGTGTTATTGTATTCATAAACCCAATTGCTTTACTATGAACATTTCTAAATAATAACTGCAGTAACATAATTTGGGGCACTTGAAAGTGAAACTTTTCAAAAAATCCAGATGTAGAAGAAATGTGTTTAATAGTGTAATGTGGGGTGCAATTCTTCAGCATCTGTCTTTAAAGTGTGAAGGGAAATAATATTTTGCCATATGGATACACCATACCACAGATGGTTAAACCCTATTAATGATAATTCACATAGATCGTTCATCTGGTTAATTTGATTATTCATGGTTGATTTTTTTAAGAGGCATGAATAAGCTGTTAAATTAGATTTATTAGATCACTGCTCTACTTTTGGCAGTCGTTCAAAGCCAAACTAAATGACGAATCACTTAAAGGTGTAAGACACAAGTGTCTTACACAGAAGAAGAAGAAGGTTTTGAGAGTAATCATAGATTTTTTCCCCCTCTTTAAACTCTCGGACAGTTCCTAGAAGTCCATTTGGCGAAGAACGGCTGTTTGCAGATATGAACGCAGGGATGGCCGGTGGCATTGCTGCCCTTGTTCTTATAGTGGCTGTGACCGCACTATTTATTTGCCTCTGGCTGGCCAAGAGACGAAGAGAGCGACGGGATCCAGAAGACAGGGGTTCAGTAGCCCTAGGGAAACACCCGAATGTGGTAAGAGCTAATATTTTATATCAAACATACTGAGTAATAACCTTTATTTACATACCATACAGCCTCTTTGAGGCACGTCAGTCCATCGTAGCGATTTTCTACAGTATATAGGCTTACAAGTAGGTCCTTTTAGTTTGAATGGGGAAAAATTGAAACCTCAGATATAAATCAGTGATTCCACACAATGTGTTCACAAAATAGTAGTTTATGGAGAATTTGGCTCAAAATATAGCGTGTTTCATCTTTGAGCTGTTCAAAGATGAAAAAATTATTCAGTGACATGAAATAATTAGGTCACCTGATTTTTTTTTACGCAAATCAAGGAATGTATAAGGTAAATGTGTTTCTATCTTAGTTTCCATCTTAGTCTTCTTACCGAATAAAAAAATGTATGCACTTGTCAGAGCTGTTAGCCTCATGGGCAGCATGATACATACAGTTGGGTTCAAACTTGTGGAAAAATGCCAAAAATAAATGTATCCACCTCAAGCGAACTTATGTTTATGCACATTTTAAAGATTTTTATTTGTTTCAAACCAGTATTTCATTTATCCACAAGTGGTTCATCTCCTCTTCCTTATACTTTGTCTGGTAGAACCAAAAAAAAAAGAGTCACACCAGATGTGAGCTCACATCCTTTCGAGGCATATACTATACTGCCAGAATGCTCATCAGTACCTATTTAAAAATAGCAGGAGATATGAACACTTGTGATACATATGTGCGATGAATTAAATGGCTTAAAACAAGGATTACAGTATACACACACACACACACACATACACACACACACGCACACACACACAATGTGTATGTGTACACACTGTGTTTGCGCTATGGAGAGTGTCAAAGGTTTCTATTTACAATCGCTACATTGCTCAACTCTGCAAAAACACAATCACAGACATATCTGTTGATTTCTTGAATGCAATGGCCAATCAGAGGTGTTTATAGGCCACTCACCATACAAAATGCTGGCATTTTTGTTCATTATAACAAACAAACAAAAATAATTGTGCAGTCAGCTTCATTGATTATAATAGAACTTTGTGAGATTGCGATGAACTAAACTGAGTGACAGCTTTTTAGTGATTATAAAGGGAGCACTGTTAAAATGAACAGTGGTTTATGAATAAATGAGTGAATGAGGTATATTTGGATCATTTATCATAGACGTGGTTGTGCCGAGATGCATGAAATTATTTCATGTAAATGGGTCTCCTAGCCTATCCCTGGAGTTGGTACATCCTTTATAGACTTACAAACTACTTGGCCTGCAACAGTTCAAGCAAGACGTATAAACTCCATTTCAAACAATAACATAGCTAACAGTAAAAGAAAATATTGTGTTTTAATTGATGGAAGACTACAGTATTATGAACAAAACAAATATGATATAAAGCATCATTTACACAGTCAAACATTAAGAAACAGCTCCTGCCATTGTCGTCTTCCCCTCACGTTCCTCTTTAATTTCTCTTATGTAGAGCTTAAGATGGTTTCAGCAGGTAAGTACCTGACATTTAAGTAGCTAGACGTGTTCTGCATTGTCACTGTCCCTTGTGAAGGTGAGATGTGTTTTCGGAGAAAATGAAAGCTGTATACTCCTGATAGGCTGGTTTAAATGGGAGTGTCAGTGTTACAGTTCCTCATAAATGGTGCACCATTTAAGCTGGTCAGTATACGAAGCGCAGCCCCCTGTGTCTGATGGTTCACTGTGTATTTGGTCTGATATCATATAGATAGGCGTTTTGTATTTGTGTATGTGTATTTGTATTACATTGTCAAGTTTAATAAACACTGTTGAAAATGTTGTAGTAATTGTTAATTATGTGTATTGATTTAGGACTGATTCTGATTCTTGAGAGATGAGACAAAACTAAAAACAAAACCCAAACTTTAATTGATATTGAAGATGATCACTAAAATGTTCTGTAGCATTTCATCTTCATTTACTGTTTATTTGATCAAAATTAATAAAATGTACAGTCAAACCAAAAATTATTCATACACCATTTTTTACTAGTGGGTGCAGGACACTATAGTTAATTTATGTAAGTGAGGATAGCAAAATAAAGTTAACTGTGACATATTATACCCAAAAATTCTTCGTACACTGGACTACCAGTAAAATTGATGTACATTTGGGACCAAAACTATTCAAACACTTTGACCTGACCATGTTTTGCTAAAGTGTTTTTTCTTACATTGCTAATGCGCCCTTTTACACCACATCCTGAACAAAATGAAGCATTGCTTGGTAATTGGTTGACCTAAATTGGTATTATCTAATTGTGTACTTAAATTTAACAGCTGACAGCTGATTGGTTGATTGTAATACATTACATACCTTTCTATCAAAGTTATCAGACATCATCAAGTTGAATTTGTTCTGACGCAGTTTAATTCTGAGTTATTGTCATATTTTATTACCATTTTCTAAACTATAGCGAATAAACTGTGATGATGTGAGAAATGTATCTGAAAGTGTCTGAATACATTTTGGGTTGACTGTATATTATCACTGACCTACCCCTAAACCACTTATAGGTTTTAAAAATATTTAAATATGTATATATTTTGATTTATGTTCAACATAAATATAACATCTATATCAAATGTAAAAACTAAAATTTCAAATCATTGACCTCCCTCCCAAACCACTTTAACATTGTTCTTGTAGACAAAAATATTAGCATAATTAAAAAATGTAAATGTAAATATAAACATATTTAGATTTTTTAATTATGCTAATATGGTTGTCACAGTCATGATACATCATCTGTCACAAGAACTCCATCCCCAACTCCTCCTCTCGTCCAGTCAGGATTTGGTATTCTTATTCCCCTTGAATCAGACTACATTTTGTACATTAAATATTGACATTAATGATATCTGCAATACATTATGTTGGTTCTGTTCCCTAAGGGTAACAGAAGCCCTTGTCCATGCTAGGCTGCATGGATGCGCAGGGAGTTCTTGCCCAGAACAGAACCATACCGCCAATCCAAACTGTATGCTAATTGTCAATCATCTTTGACAATAGTGTTCCTGACAGAACGAAAGATTAATCCAAAATAATATATACATAAACAATTTTGTCCAATGTCTTAAGAATCAGTGACACACATAAATGCTCTATAATCAGCGCTGGACCTCAGCAGAGGATTTGACCTGTGAATATGTCAAGGTTGTTCGAGGAGACCCTAAATGCCCTTTCTCCGTGGTCAACAGGTCAATTCAGGACATCCCATATCACTCATAGAGGATGCCTCCTACCACAACGTGGCGTTCATTGACCATGAATACTCCAGTGGATTGTACACCAAAAGAGATGACATGCTCCCTCCGCCGACCAGGATGTTTGAGTCTGACAGACCTGTGCCACTGCCAGACATGATGCTTCCAGAAAAAACATCCATAAACATCTCATCTTCAGCTCTGATCAATGGGAAAGGATTCGCAAAAACAGTCACTTTTAAAGATGAAGAAGGAATGGCAGGGGACAGTTTGCCCAAAAACGAAGAAGGACAAATTGCGGTTGTATGTAATCAAATAGAGACCAGAGCGGATGTTTTGATGCCTGTTGTACAGCAGGAAACTTTTACTATTGCTGCAGATGTGGAGAATCCTGCAGAAAAGGAGGATATTTGTTGTCCAAATCCTTCTGTAGGACCCAGAGAGGAATATACCATCACTCATGGCAATATTAATGAGGATGATGAAGATGACAATGATCCATACAAAAACATGACCTCTGTTATTTACAGCAGCGACGATGAAGACACAGCAGACGATGAGCCAAATGATTTAAGGCACAATTACAAACATGGGCGAAACCAGTTTACAGTAGACCACATGAAGACCATCGGATTGCAAATGGAGGATTCGGATGAATCGCATGCCTGATTCTTCAAGCTCTAGATGACTCTAATTTGATTTTAAACTATTTTTTATTTAAAAAAGCCAAATCCTTACAAGTTTAAACCCATGGACGAGGTTCCAAAGGGAATATATAAAGAAAAAGGCTCATAAAGAAGGACATAAATATGTTTTATTTGTTTTCAAACTCTTAAGGATGTCTGGTGAAAGACTTGAAATTTCATTGTTTTAAAGAAAAGTTAAGTTGCACTTATTTCCAAAAATTGTTATTGTGTTTTCATCATGCTGGAGTGGTAAAGAAATATTGTGCACATTGTGGCGAACAGCGAGGCCGAGGGACCGTGAGGGCGGGACGAGGCGGCGCTCATCAGGGAGGATGAGCGCCAGCTGCGCGCCGCAGCGATCTCGGCCCTCGCGGAGGAGTGAGGGACTATAAAGGAGGAGCGACGACAGTGAGGGACGAGAGAGGACCAGGCCTGGATTTTGTGTTATGTTTTATTTTGTGTTCGCTGCAGTCGTCCGTGAGGGGCTGCAGCTTTTTATTTTCATTTTGTGTTTGTTTGTATGTTCGCCATTTTATTTTGATTAAATGTTTTGATTGTCCGCCGGTTCCCGCCTCCTTCTTCCCGGGCTTCGGCACCACTGTAGTAAACGTTGTTTGTACGGGAAGAAGGAGGCGGGAACCGGCGGACATTCAAAATAACTTTTAATCAAAAATAAACACAAACTAAAATGGCGGCGACAGCCCCTCGCGGACGACTGTCGCCTACATACAAATAAACACAAAATGAAAATAATAAGCTGCAGCCCCTCACGGTCGACTGCAGCAACACATAACAAAACATAAATAAAATACAACATAAAATCCAGGCCTGGTCCTCTCTCGTCCCTCACTGTCGTCGCTCCTCCTTTATACTCCCTAACTCCTCCGCAAGGGCCGAGATCGCTGCGGCTCGCAGCTGGCGCTCATCCTCTCTGATGAGCGCCGCCTCGTCCCGCCCTCACGGTCCCTCGGCCTCGCTGCTCGCCACACACATGATCAGCCTTAAGTTTAAATAAGTTTAAATGAAGTTTTGATGACTGTGTCTTTGAGAAAATAAGATTTTTTTCATCCACCTCTAATGTATTTTCAATACAAATTCTGCCTGGCATTGCAGTGAAACACTGAAACTAGAATGAAGTGTGTGTTGTAAATAAATGTAGTAGAATTTTATGATTACTCATGTCTGCTGTTAACTGTTTTGTAAAAAAACATTCAAACACAAAAGTTTGAAATTGCCTGTCATTTTCCATTTTAGTATTGAAATAATAAAAACAAGCTGAAAAATGTTCTGAATTTTCTGTGCCAAAACTGATGCATTGCCATGTTTGACTTAACCCAAAGCTAAATCTTGTTAAATATTCTGCTGCAACATGTTGCAATTGCTGTTGGAAATATGGTATATGATGGACTAATGACATTCAGGGGCTTCAGGATTTCTGGAGATCCTGTGAACGGCAAATGGCTTTTGTGTATCAATTATTTTGAATTTTTTATTTTTTTTTTACTTTTGGAAAAGATCTTGGATTCTACACAGCAAAGTCTTTGTTGAGGTAAAACTGCTTAAAGGCTTTAAATGGTTTTGACAAGGGTGCAAGGTTAATCTTTTTGAACATAATATAATAGCTGCTCTGTAAACTTCTCATGTGTCATTTCTCTGTTTGTCCACAGGAGGCATCATCACCCATCTCTCCTCGCCCTGTTTCATAGGACTTAAACATCACAATCATATTTGAGAAAGTTGTAATTTGAGACACCAGCAATAGCTGTGCCAGGAGCAAGAACATCATGAGCGACTGAATCGCAGGAGCACACGGAGGTGAACATACAGTGTGCCTACACAAATCTTTTGGAGAACATGTTTTTGTGGCATTTTGGGAATGTTTTTGTTTTGTGTGGATGGATACAGTGGAATACCCTGTTCATGGCAGCTCATATGTTGAAGGAACTTTTGGAACTCATACTTAAATTAGATATGTAATTTCTAAAGCATGTCCATTTCAATATTCACTCTAAATATACACAGGTTGGTAAGATTGTTTTAATGTTTTTGAAATAAGTGTCTAATGCTCACCAGTGCTGCATTTATTTGATCTAAAACAAAGTAAAAACACTAATATTGTGAAATGACAATTTATTCTTGTAATGACTAAGTTGAATTTTCAGCAGCCATTACTCCAGTCTTCAGCGTCACATTATCCTTTAGAAATTATTTTAATAATCTGATTTGGTGCTCAAGAAACATTTCATATTATACATTTTGAAAACAGTTGTGCGCTGCATAATATTTTTGTGAAACGTTTAGAGGATTCTTTGATAAATATAAATTATTTGAAATCTTTGATAAATATAAATTAACATTATAAATGCCTTTACTGTGATTTTTTTCTTCTGTTATTCCAGACATTTCATAAATCAGAATACAGGATACACAGCAGAAATATATATACATTCATTATAACTTGTAAATGGTGAATTCATCAAAAAGAAAGAAAAGAACATTCAGTCTTCGTTTACTCACTGTGATCATTTACAAACTCATTACTGGGGAATGTTGTATGCTCTCTTCCATACAATCTATGTATCTTAATAAGCACTATATACATCTTGACTTTAAAATCTCACAATGGTAAACATTTTAGAGCTGGGCTTTTTGCTGTCGTATGAATAGTGACCACAAGAGTGCGCCATTAGATAATTTTCCTTCTGTTGCAACTTAGAAGTAAAAGCTTGATATCCAATAATGCCACAGGAGCCTAAAAGCCGCCAGATAGAAATGTTACTAAAGAAAGAAAAAATATAGCTGCAAGCAGTGATTATCGGGGCCAAACACACTAACAAGAAAAATGAGTGATTAGAGACAATTGTAGAGGATTGTATCTCTATAAGAGATTGTAGAAATACAATCTCTTGTAATATGATTTACTTGCTTATTACTTTCACCCAATAGGTGTGCTCTCGGTGTGGGGTGACGAAGAAGAAGTACAATTTTGCCCATTTGATCTTGTTTTTGCCCTCTGTTGAATAAAGTATATAGACTGACTTGCAAAAAATTGCACCGGTTTGAACATTCATGATATTCCTGCGTAGGCAAAGCATAATTTGTACTTATTTGTACTGTACTGTATTATTGCGACTATTAGTAGGCTATATCAAAGATCATATGGGTCAAAAGTTGCAACATACAACTCTTCGAAATGGTCAAGAAGTAGGCCTATGTCGGTTGAAGGTGGGTGGGACATCTCATTGTAAACAGCATTTGATTGGACAAACAGAAAATGTACAATATGTACATAATGTACAAATATAAATGTAATGAAAATACTTAAATAAGACTTTACATTTGTGACCGTTTAGGAGCACACACATAGATGTAGCATATAGCGTTTGGACAATGAAACTGAAACACTGGCCAATTTAGGCCCTGTCCCAAATGGCACACTAAACACTTGCGGTCTTCCTACAAGTCCGCACATTCGTGACGTAACTCCGCTTTGACTGTTGGGATTAAGTCTGCTGTGGAGCTCGCATCAGTGCGGGCTCAGCAAAAGTGTGCATCGAGGGCGCATATATCGACCGCAAATGGGGCGTTCGGGAGCACCCTTCTGAATTTTAAAATGACAAATGGGACACCCTACTAGGTCTCATGGACTTAATAGACATGCACGTGGCAACCACTGTAAGACCGAAAGTGCATATGAAGTGTGCCACATGGGAAAGGGCCATGATGTTGGAGGTTTCACGCATATATATGCGCGGCCTTGTGGTCAATCTTCACAGATTTTACATGTCATAGCAGAAGGTTGAATTAGTAGAGCAACAGCACTTCTGTACATACAAATTGTTGGTGGGCATCTCGCTGGCTCATCTGTGACCTGGACAGCAAGTCTTTGTGGTGTTTCGAGAGCTATGGTATCCATGTTATTGTCGGCATAACACCACATAATGAACCACATCCAACAGGAGTAACTGTCGAAGCAAGAGGAAGCTGTCTGAAAGAGATGTCCAGGTACTAACCTGGATTGTGTATCCAAAAAAACATAAAACCACAGCTGCCCAACTCACTGCAGAATGAAATGCGCACCTTGACTCTCCTGTTTTCACCAAAACTGTTAAACGGGGGCTCCACAGAGTCAATATTCATGGTCGGACTGCTACAGCCAAACTTTGGGTCACACGTGCCAATGCCAAATGTCAGTTTCATTGGTGCCAAATCTTGGGCTGTGGATAATATGAAACATGTATTGTTCTCTGATGAGTCCAACCTCACTGTCTTTCTCACATCTGTGGGAGTTACAGTGTGAAGAAGCCCAAAAGAGGCTTAACACCTCGACTGTTGCGTTCCCAGAGTGAAGCAAACTCTGCAATATCATGGCATTCCCACTGTGCTTGATTGGCGTCACTGCCAATAACTACCACATACCATGTGCACCTAATGGTTGAAACATTGTACCCTGAAGGGGGTGCCATGTATCAGGATGATAATGCACCAACACAAACAGCAAGACTTGTGACAGAATGGTTAGGTGAACTTGAAAGTGAAGTTGAACATCCCCCATGGCCTCAACAGTCACCAGATCTAAATATTTTTGAGCCACTTTGGGGTAATTTGGAACATATCAGAAAATGTTTTCCTCCACTAGCATCACAAAGTTGCCTGGCCATTGTTCTGGAAGAGGAATGGCTCAAAATCCATCTGGCCACTGTGCAGGACTTGTATCTGTCATTCCCAAGACGAATGGATGGGCTGCAAATGGAAGCCCTACACCATACTAATAAATTATTGCGGTCGAAACCAAGGTGTTTTAGTTTAATTGTCTATTCCCTGATGAAAGTGATACACATGGACGAAAGCCTACACTCTAAAAAAAAAAAGGTTCTTTAAGGTACAAAAAATTGTTGCTATATAGCACCATATCTTAAAGGTCCCATGGCATGAAATTTTCATTTTATGAGGTTTTTCAACATTAATATGAGTTCCCCTAGCCTGAATATTGTCCCCAAGTGGCTAGAAATGTTGACCAGTGTAAATCGAGTTCTGGCTGTCTTTCTCTGCCTTTGAGAAAATGACAGCTCAGACGAGCTGATCTGGAATTTTCCTGTTGACGTCATAACAGGAACGGTTACCTCCCTTTCCTCCGCCCAGAGAATTTGGCACGCCCATGCGAGCGCCATATTTGTCCTCGAGAGATCATGGCTTGTGAACGAGTGAACGCTGGCAGTTTCTCAGTGTTTGGATGTACAAATGAAAACAGAAGTCTTTTTTCAGTTCCTTCTGATCTATGATCAGTGATTTCTGATGTGTAGCTAATTATTCAAGTTCACACAGAACTTTATTATTCGTGCTGCGGCTTCTCTCTCTCCCGACAGGACGGTGTTTTCGTGTTTTCTATCTTGTGAGTCAGTGTTTTTGTACGTCCTCATCGCGTCTATCTGTTCTAAAATGTGCATACAGTCGTGAGTTTCTGCTTAACATCGGCAGAGCCAAATCTTTAGAGATAAACTTCATGCACGCCGAGGCTCGAGCTGCACTGGCTGGTCGGCCTTCAACATCACCAACCCCCAGTACTGCATCTTGCCCACAGTGGAGGCGCCTTACGTGGTGCGAGATTAGGTACAGAGGTGGACAGTAACGAAGTACATTTACTTGAGTACTGTACTTAAGTACACTTTTTGAGTATCTGTACTTTACTGGAGTATTATTTTTTAGAGATACTTTTACTTTTACTTCACTACATTTGAAAGACAAATATCGTACTTTTTACTCCACTACATTTATATCAAGATCCTCAAAGTCAAAAGTCGTTTCTGTAGCAGCTTTGAAAGTCAGTGGATGATTTTTTTCTTCTTTAAAATGTTTTTTTTATTTTTTATTTATTTTTTTGCAGACAGCCTTTCAGTAATCACTCATGTAGGGTCATGTGAAGTTTCCTAGAAAATATTTGAACACTGATCAGTTTATAGCAAAATGGAAGAAGACGGTTCCTTGGCACAGTGTGTGCATCCATGGCCATACATGGCCAAAAGTGTGTTTCAGTTTTCTCAAAAGATTAAAGATTAGTTTAGTTGGCATATACTTGACGCATGTCTCATAAAATGTAAAAAAATGTAAATGTCTGGGAGAAAGAGAAGAGTAAACAGTTGGGAGAATATCGGATGCATATCAGAGTATAGGATCCATGCATTCAGCCTTAAAGTAACAGCAGCTTTATAAAGAGAGTTGTAACTTTTACACAATTATTGAAATCAGACATCCCAAGTCTCCCGGAAGTTCTGGCAGTCTCCCGCAAATTGATAGCGGCTCCCTGATGCCCGCAAATTAGTTAAAATCTCCCAGAATCTAGAGCGGGCACATGCGCACGTTAGAGAGGGAGGGGGAGCGAGAGACCTTGCGTGTGTGCCTCGAGAAGCGCATGTAAGACAGAGAGCATCCTGATTTCGGCAAATGACATTTCGCAGGTTGGGATGTCTGTGAAATGAGTTTAAGGTAGTCGTATGCTAGGATGTCGGATGGAGCATCACTGACTGGCTTAAACCACCGTGATGGCATAGAGTGCATTTATACAACAATGCAACAATAATAAAATAATGCATTGACATACAAAAGAAAATGTACTTTTAATACTTAAGTACTTTTAAAAACAAATACTTCTGTACTTTTACTTAAGTAAAAATCTGTTTTTAGAACTTTCACTTGTAACGGAGTAATATTTGACCAGTAGTACTTTTACTTTTACTCAAGTAATGGAGTTGTGTACTTTGTCCACCTCTGATTAGGTAGAGATTAAGTAGTAAGGGGGTAAGCGTGGGTGTATCCGGGTTATGCTAGCCAGCTATCCCCCCAAAAAACTGGATTACATTCGATTACTGCTGTTGTGTTTTTTTTATGCGCTGTGTACTCAATGTGCGTCACTGACGCCTTTCATATGATAGGAAAATATAAAAAAATAATGCTATAATCAACACTTACTCATAACTCGTTCATCTCGACAGCTGTAATGGTACATTACATGTGTAACAAAGTTGGTAGAATAATGATGAAGACGGACTCGGCGTGACTGGGACACTGGTGTTTATTCAAAACTCTCAGATACAAACAAAATAAACTCGCGCTGACAGCGCTCTCACAACTCCGTAGTTACAATATATAACTTTGTTAGCAATCGCTCCGTCTCTGGTCCGTGATGTCCGGTTTGCGAACAAATCATTCTTTTGAACCGGTTCTTTTTAGTGAACCGGTCGAACCAGTTCACCAAATCGGACTGAATCGTTCTATACGGTTCGCGTCTCGAGTCAGCGCTGATCCATAATTTACTAAAGTTACTAACTTTCTGACATGAGTGACAGTCCCTCCGCCTAGAAATTAACTAATAACCTGAAGTATATGCTAGTAACTGCAGCAGTTCACTGAACTGAGACGTGCTGAGAGAATTGATGAGAAGTGAACTCAGGTCCATCCGTCTCTCTGGCAGCAGCTTGTGCCTCTTGGACCTCGTTAAACCACGCCCCCTCCGCTACAAGATCTGATACTCATTTCAAATGCAAAGATGTCAGCCAATCACAACAGTGGGCGTTTTTACTGAAGTCTCACAGCAGACGCCCCTTGAAACAGGGCATTCAGCCAGTGGGCAAACATCAGTATAGAAAAAATGCCTTTTATTTCTAAATTATGATATTTTATGATGTAAAAATCATACTAACAATATAAGTACGCCTCAGAATACATTATAATATAATAGAAAAATGCCATGCCATGGGACCTTTAACATGTTCTGTATATGGTAGCGGTGCTATATAGCACCTTAGTCAAAGAACCGGTGAAGAACCTCTGAAGAACCGCTGAAGAACCACTGAAGCACCAAAATTGGTGCTATATATCTCGACCAAGATGGCGGCGCGAGTAGATCGCGAGGCTCAGCGTCTCTCCAGATTCTGCAATTTTGCGGTATTTTTCTTGTTCATCTCGGGTCTGTTCGTACAGAACAGTTGTGCTTTTACATCGTACACCCGTTGTGAGCTTTTGGATATTGGTTTGCGAATTTCCGACAGTTTTATGGACAATCTTCAACTCCTTCCTGAGATCGCTAGGACGCCCGAGGCGATGCGCTCTGCCCGGCCGGGCGGAAGTGCTAGAAGGCGGCGCTGTGATCGTAAACAAAGGCGGGGTAAGCGTGGAGGTCTAAGAGCTAAGCTAAGGCTAACTCCTTACCGGCTCTCTTTACCCAGCATTTTCCTTGCCAATGTACGATCGCTAGTGAACAAAATGGAGGAGATTCGACTCAGCATTACACACAGTAAGAAACTTTTGAACTGTAACGTCCTAATCTTCACTGAAACCTGGTTAAACAGCGGAATACCGGACACCGCTATTGAGCTAGCGGGACGCCACACACTCCGGGCGGATGGAACACTAGATGGCTCCGGGAAGAGCAGAGGGGGTGGATTGTGCATTTATATTAACAAAGCTTGGTGCACAAACTCTGCTATTGTTGGGAGTCATTGTTCAGCTAACCTGGAGTTTCTCATGGTTAAATGTAGACCGTTTTATCTACTGCGGGAGTTCACCTCCACTATTATCACTGCAGCCTATATTCCTCCGGATGCTGATGCCAAGCTTGCTATGAAAGAACTTCACGCAGCCATCAGTAAACAACAGACTGATCACCCGGAAGCTGCGTTTATTGTTGCAGGTGACTTTAATCATTCAAACCTAAAGTCAGTGCTACCCAAGTTTCACCAGCATGTTTCCTGCCACACCAGAGGAAACAAAACCTTAGACCATGTTTACACAAACATGGCTGGCGCTTACGTTGCGACACCCCTCCCCCACCTGGGACAGTCAGACCACCTCTCTTTGTTTCTATCACCCAAATATTCACCCCTCATCAACCGTGTGAAGCCATCAGTGAAGACCATCAAGGTGTGGCCTGCGGGGGCAGACTCCACACTCCAGGAAAGGTTTCTAAACACAGACTGGAGTATGTTTGCTTCTCAAGCCACCAGTGGCGCTCACACAGACATTGACTCATTCACTTCCTCTGTATTGGATCATATCAATACCACCATCGACAGTGTTACAACCCAGAAACAGATCACCACATACCCTAATCAGAAGCCTTGGATGAACAGGGAAGTTCGACTCTTGCTGAAGTCACGCAATACTGCCTTCAGATCAGGTGATGCACAAGCCTACAGTACATCCAGAGCTAACCTGAAGAGGGGCATCAAAAAGGCCAAGCACTGCTACAAGCTAAAGATAGAGGGTCACTTTTCCAACTCTGACCCTCGACGCATGTGGCAGGGCATCCAGGCCATCAGTGACTACAAACCCACCCACTCCACCCCCGCAGCCACTGATGTCAACTTCCTGAACGAGCTAAATTACTTTTATGCTCGTTTTGAAAGAGACAACAGAGAAACTGCCACCAAGCTCAAACCCTCAGCTGACCACCCACCAATCACACTCTCCTCCACAGATGTCTGCAAGGCACTGAGCCGGATCAGCGCACACAAGGCTGCTGGACCAGACAACATCCCTGGTCGTGTTCTCAGGGCATGTGCGGAGCAGCTCGCTGGGGTTTTTACAGACATTTTCAACCTGTCTCTTGCCCAAGCAGCTGTACCGACATGCTTCAAACGCACTTCCATTGTGCCAGTGCCGAAACACTCTAGCCCGAGGTGCCCTAATGACTACCGCCCTGTAGCACTCACACCCATCGTTATGAAGTGCTTTGAGTGGCTGGTCCTGGAACACCTAAAAGACTCTCTACCATCCACATTGGACTCACACCAGTTTGCCTACCGCAGCAATAGGAGCACAGAGGATGCCGTTTCCATGGCACTGCACTCTGTGCTCACCCATCTGGACCATAAGAACACGTATGCACGCATGCTGTTTGTTGACTTCAGCTCAGCATTCAACACTGTCATCCCATCCAAGTTAATAGCCAAACTTGGAGACCTGGGCATCAACACTTCAATGTGTAACTGGATTTTGGACTTCCTAACTGACAGACCCCAGAATGTTCGTTCAGGATTCACCTGCTCCACATCCATCACACTCAACACTGGTGTACCACAGGGCTGTGTGCTAAGTCCATTTCTCTACTCCCTCTTCACCGCCGACTGCAAGCCTGTGTATGGATCTAATTCCATCGTCAAGTTTGCGGACGACACAACAGTGATTGGGCTCATCAGCAACAACGATGAGACTGCCTACAGGGAGGAGATCCAGCATCTGGCCACATGGTGCGCTGATAATAACCTGCTCCTCAACACCACCAAAACGAAGGAGCTCATCGTGGACTTCAGGAAAGAGTCAAGAGGCACACACGACACCATCCACATCAATGGAATGGCTGTTGAGCGTGTCTCCAGTTTCAAGTTCCTGGGGACCCACATCTCGGCGGACATGTCGTGGACGACCAACACCTCCAGCCTGGTCAAGAAGGCTCACCAGCGCCTCTTCTTCCTGAGGACACTGAGGAAGAATCAGCTCTCCTTGGCTATCCTGGTGAACTTCTATCGCTGCGCAATAGAAAGCATCCTGACCAACTGTGTGGCAGTATGGTATGGGAGCTGCTCTGTTGCGGAGCGCAAGGCACTGCAGCGGGTGGTGAAAACTGCCCAGCGCATCACAGGGACTCCACTACCTGCCATCGAGCACATCCAGAGGAAACGCTGCCTGCATCGAGCTCGCAGCATCCTCAAGGACTCCTCTCACCCAGCCCACAGACTGTTCTCTCTCCTGCCCTCCGGCAGGCGTTTCAGGATCCACCGGACCAGGACCAGCAGACTAAAGAACAGTTTTTTCCCCAGAGCTGTCTCTTTATTGAACTCAAACCCCCGTTGATCCACTTCCCTCATAAACTGATAACTCTCCTACCTCACATCTTCCTTCACTTTGTTATTTGCACTACCGACTGTTTATCACAGTAACAACTGTTTACACATGCATCTTGCACTGCCATATCTTAACTGGATTATGCTCATTTGCACTGCCGACTGTATTTATAGTACCAATGTTTACATTTGCATTTTGCACTGTACTTCTAACTGTAATATGCAACCACTTTCCACTGCACTTTACACTTTTTTTTTTTCCGGATAGCTCTGTCCATAATTTATTGCACTACCCTAATCCACTGCTATTCCTCATATTAGCCTAACATATTATTGTATACCTCTATCTGTAAAATTCTGTTTATAGTAATAGCCATCTGTATATTGTATTCATAGTACATATTCACCTGTAAATTCTGTTTATAGTAATAGCCATCTGTATATTTATTCACTGTACATATTCACCTGTAAATTCAGTTCTGTTTATAGTAATAACGTCTCTCTATTTATACATATTTATACATATTCAGTACATATCCATGTCCTGCACTTACGCATCCATTGTATATCCTGCACTTGCTGCTATTGCACTTCTGGTTAGACCTAAACTGCATTTCGTTGCCTTGTACTTGTACTTGTGTAATGACAATAAAGTTGAATCTAATCTAATATAGCACTTAAAAAGGTTCCCCTATGATTACGAGCCAACCATTTTTGGTGCCATACAGAACTTTTTTTTTTTTTTTTTCTTGAGTGCACAACATTTGATTTCATAGCATGCTATGGTTTCATATTACAGTTTTTTACGATTGTTTACACACTAAAATTAAAATTTCCACACAATTAGCAAAACTTTACTCCAATGAGCAAAACACCTCCACAGATTTGCACAACATTACACACAATGTCTGCTTCACCCTTTTTGCAAAACATTACACACAGTGATTTGTAAAACTCTACACACATTTTCACACCTTAGACACAGATAAGGATTGTGAGGTTACTTCCTTGTAATTACAAAGCACCGGATTGCCAATTACCACACTAATGAACGAATTGGATAAACACATCTACCAGGTGTGGAAGCACACATGTGCTAATTTGAAAACGCAGCACTCAGGTGTGCTATAAAAGGCAGCAGGTGAGTTCACCTGTCTTCAACAAAAATGGAAGGAGTTAGAAGAAGAAGAAGAGTGAGAATGAGAGGGGGAGCTCAAAGAGGAGATGAAGGAGGTAGAGGTAGAGGTAGAGGAAGAGGAGAAAGGAGGTAGAGGAAGAGGCATAGGTAGAGGAGAAGAAGGTAGAGGAAGAGGAGAAGGAGGAAGAGGAAGAGGAGAAGGAGGTAGAGGAGGACACCTAGGTAGAGGAAGAGGTAGAGAAGGACTTGAAGAGGTGATAGAACCTGAACAAAGAAGACGAGGACCAAATTTGACTCGAGAAATCCGTGCAACACTTATTGACCATGTTATCAACCATGGACTGACACTGATGGAAGCTGGACAAAGAGTTCAACCAAATCTCAGCAGAAATACTGTTGCGTCAGTAATTCGGACATTTCATCGACAAAACCGGTAAGCTAACCACACAGTATACATTGAAACTGAAGCTTGTATAATCAATATTGTTTACTGTGACATTTGACAGTATATTCGATTATATATCTCTATATATATATATATCTTTTTTTTTTTTTTACATAGGATTGAGGGTCGAGGACACCAAGGTGGAAGGGGCCCTATGTTTAGTCATGCACAAGAGGCCGCCATTGTGAACATGGTTTTGGCCAATAATTGTATCAGGCTACGAGAAATCCAAGCCAATATCATCAATGATGACATTAGGTCGAATCCTAAAGAAAAATCAAATAAACATGAAGCAACTGCATCGGGTACCATTTGACAGAAATTCAGAGAGAGTGAAACATCTGCGCAATGAGTATGTGGAGGTATGCATTGTTCATCTGACTATGGTGTGGTATCATGCACTGCTCATAATGTTCTGTCACAAAAAAAATACTGTGCTATAGATATTGAATAGCATCCTATTTTCTTTAATGTGTTTCAGAGAGTCTTGCAAATGGATGCTGCTGAAATTCAACATGAATTTATATATGTGGATGAGGCTGGATTTAACCTTGCAAAAACAAGAAGAAGAGGGAGAAATGTAATTGGGCACAGGGCAATCACCAATGTGCCAGGGCAGCGAGGGGGTAACATCACCCTTTGCGCTGCTATCACACAAAATGGGGTCCTCCACCACCATGCAAATCTGGGACCCTATAATGCAAATCTGATACTTGCATTTCTTGACCGATTGCATGAGATTGTCACAGCATTACACCAAGTGGACCAGATGTGGTACATTGTCGTTTGGGACAATGGGCCCTATTTTAACGATCTGAAACGCAAGTTTCAAAGCGCGAAGCGCAAGTAACTTTGTGGGCGGGTCTCGGCGCTGTTGCTATTTTCCCGGCGGGATAAATGGCTCTTGCGCCCGGCGCAAATCTAAAATGGGTTGGTCTGAAGTAGCTTCATTATTCATAGGTGTGGTTTGGGCGTAACGTGAATAAACCAATCCGAGCGTCATCCAACATTCCCTTTAAAAGCAGGTGCGCAAGTTCCATTATGGATTGCTATTATTATGGCGTATTTACCAGGCGCACGCCAGGAGCGGTTCACAGCCGAGGAGACTGATGTTCTTGTAAGAGCAGTGAAAGACAGAGAAGTGAAGTTGTAATGTTGTACATTATGGTAAAGGTGATTTCACAGTCTTTTTTTTTTCAGTCTTTCAGTTTTTTTAGTTTTTCAGTCGATTTTTTTTCCTGGTTCTTGACGGACAAACCAATTTGTCAGATGTCCTTATATAGGCTACATATATGTCTTGCCACTATTGGGCAAACCGGTCTTATCCTTATTACAATTAGCCTGAATCATTTGTAAGCTAGATTTATGCCTATTTTTTCACATCTTCGTGGCACACCACAATGATTTCCGTCATGTCATGTGTTAATATTTTTTTAGTGTAACAATTTATGATTTGCAAAAATAACTGTTGCATCTGTGTAGATTACATGAGCAAAGTGTATGCGCGTTGTGCACGCTATACATTATGGTCAAGCATGCGCCCTTAAAATAGCATAATGAACAACACGCAACGCGCCACTGACTTTAGACTAGGTTTTTTCTGGTCAGTGGCGCAATTGTTTAATGGAACAGCAAAATAGCACCAGGGATTGTTTGCGCCGGAACACGCCTCCTTTTTTGCGCTGAACCGCCCAGGGAGCGCAAGTTCATTCACTAGTTTAGCGACATGCTTCTGTGGAGGGAAAAGCGCGCTTTGCGCGGGTGCAAAATAGGAATGACACATGCGTCGGTCTACAAAGTCAATTGCGCTGGGTGCAAGATAGGGCCCAATGTCTCTTTTCATCGGGCTGCTCTGGTCCAGAACTGGTTCCATGATCACCCTGATTTTGAAGTTTTATACCTTCCCCCATACTCCCCCTTCCTGAATCCTATAGAATAATTTTTTTCAGCGTGGCGGTGGAAGGTATATGACCTGCGGCCTTATGACCGTTTGCCCCTCATTCAGGCCATGGAACAGGCATGTGATCTTATTGAAGCAGCTTCAGTGCAGGGGTGGATTCGTCACACAAGGCGATTCTTCCAACGGTGCCTTGCCAATGAAGACATAGCCTGTGATGTTGATGAAATCTTATGGCCTGATCCAGCCAGACGGAGAGATGTATAGTTGCAGTATTCTTGTTGCTTTGAGTTTTCTTTCATTTCTGTTTACTTTTACTTTACTTTTCTTCAGAGTCAAAGTGTATGTACTGTAATTCATGCAGTAATTTTTATTTGTCTATAGATTTTATTTGTTTACAGTAATTGATATCATTGTTGGTTGATTACTGTAACTTACAATACTGTAAGACATTGAAATAAATACTTGAAATATTCAGTCTGCAGCATCAAGTGTTGTGCAGTGCAGTAAGGTTATAGTAGGCCTACAGTATTTGTCTACATTCTCCTATCTCAAAACAAATCATGAATAATGTTGAGAGTTTCTCACTATTTTTTGTCACCTAAATTATCTCTTACATACAGTAAGAATGTCTGGCTAAAAATCTTTTTTTTTTTTTTTTTTTACAAATGTGTTTTTTATTTATCACAGCAGTGTGAAACTGGCTGCAATAGTGTATGATCATTGATGACTGTTGGTTAAATTAAAACAAATAGCATTTTCACAAATATGTGTATGTTTTGACTGAAGTGTGTATGTTTTGACTGAAGTGTGTCATTTTGCAAACAATCTAGGAATTTTGCTAATTGAGTGTGGTGTTTGGATAATTGTGATTATATTTTGACAAAAAGAACTCTGTTTTCAAAATTGCTTGTAAACAATTGAAAAAAACTGTAATGTGTTGACAATTAATACACTCAAAAAGCATACATAGTGTGATGCTTGCTGATATGACCGCAGTGACCACTATAAGGAGCCAGTACATATTTAAAATTTTGATTGAGAGGCTGCACACAGAGCAATGGGTGGAGTGAGAAGTCCTGCTCCCTCTCTCTGGACGTCCTAGACATCGCTAGACGGTCCAGCCACACCCTAACCCTACCCATAGCTCTATCCCTCCACCCATTAGATCCAAGAGGTGGAGTTGGACTAGGTCAAGCTCAACCCATGACATTCAGAGAGGGTGAGTTTTACGTCATTTGGCTCTTTAGTGACCACCACTTGTTTTGATTATGCCTTGGAAAAGTGTCACAGTGTTAAATTAGTGTAAAAAAGTGAATGTTTGTGTGTGTGTGTGTGTGTGTGTGTGTGTGTGTGTGTGTGTGTGTGTGTGTGTGTGTGTGTGTGTGTGTGTGTGTGTGTGTGTGTGTGTGTGTGTGTGTGTGTGTGTGTGTGTGTGTGTGTGTGTGTGTGTGTGTGTGTGTGTGTGTGTGTGTGTGTGTGTGTGTGTGTGTGTGTGTGTGTATTGTTAAGGCAATTAGTTCCTCGAGGTTCAATCGCCAGTTTGTTCTGCTTAGCTGACCATGATTGCTCGACTTGATACAGTCATGCGCTAACATACGGTCACTTCTCAGCTCACACACTTTCCTTGTGGTAGGCTATATAAAATCATTAAATAGCCCCCTTAATGTACCCAATAACCCTAAGGCACTATTTGTTTTTAAAAAAGGTACTCTGAGTTACAGTAGGCTATAGTGGATATGCATGATGTGCACGAGAGCATGAATCTGTATTTTTGCTTGAAAAACTCTGTGTCTCTTAATTCTATCATGCACATGGATTTTGACAGACTGGAGAGAAAAGCTGCCTAATGTGAGGGAGTACGGAACAGGCTGTGAATCAGACATACACACGCACGCACGCACGCATGCACGCACACACACACACGTCTTGTGCACTATATTTGTGGGGACTCTCCATAGACATAATGGTTTTCATTCTGTACAAACGGTATCTTGTATCCCCTTACACTAACCCTACCCCTAAACCTACATATCACACAAAACCTTCTGCATTTTACATAAAAAAACAACAACAAAAACCTCATTCTGTATGATTTATAAGCTTGATTCCTCATTGGGACCTCAATTTAGGTCCCCACAGTGACACGAGTTCCCATGAGTCAGTGTGCATTCATTTTTACAAAAAAACACAATACCGTCACAATACAATTTAAAGGAATGGAAGTCAATGGAAGGTTTAAAAGCGGAAATGTATTCTATTGAAATGCTTAAGCGTGTTATTTGAATTGTAAAGTGGTCTTTTAGTTTGCTACATTACTGATGTAGTGATGGCAGGAGTTTGATTGAATGTAACTTGTAAAGGCAAGGTTAGGAAGTGATTTTGTCACACAAGTCCAGTTTTAAGAATTCAGTTTTAATTTCAACATGATTCTAATGTTGATTCAGATGCAATACCTACGGAATAAGATGTTTAAGATGGTTTCCAAGCCTGACCAAGTTGGTGTTTACCTGGTTTCTTCCAGCAAAAGTGCTCTAAATCCAGCCAGCAAACCAAACTTAACCAAAGCTTAAACCAGCAAACCAGCTTAGGCTTACTTCCACTGTAAATATGTTCTTGTACACACATTTTTTTTCTTGTTTTTACATACTGAGGGACAAGTCGAAATGGCGATTCTGAATATGTATGTCAATAAGTCTGGTTGAAGTTAATTTAAGTTTATTTATAAACCATATTCATTATAAATGTTGTACCAAAAGCTGTGCAATGTAGAAAAATGCAATCAATGCAAAATTAAACAAATTGTTTAATAATATCACAAGAACTAATACAACTTGAATACATACACATACAACCTCTATAAACATCAAATGCAATGGAGAAAATGTGTATTTATGTATTTTATAGTGTCCTGGTTACATATGTTACATGTACATGTACCATAGCAATAACAGTAATTTATGCATAATTAGGCTACATGCAACTAACCCTATAGTAAAGTACATGTTATTAATTAATATTACTCAGTACTTAAATATGTAATTACATTGTTACAATGACACCTTAAAATAAAGTTTAGCCCACAATCCTTCCTAAAGAAAAACAGGAGTTTTATTATATGTTTATTAACGTTTGTCATTGTATTCCATCTCATGTAAACTAGCTGTAACTTGAGATACAAAATCAGATTACTTTTTCAAGTAACTAGTGAAGTAACTAATTACTTTTACATTTTTCCTTTAAAAAGTTACTTGTTCAAATAAGTAACGCTAGTTTATTAAATGACACAAATATACTACCAATATCTATTAATCTGATGACCTTCGATGATCCAATCCAACCATACTGTAATAAGCAAAAAGGACTTTAGATAAACATCATATTTGTTTAATTTTCTTCTCCTGCATCCTATTCATCTTCAATCCAGAATTTCAGCACAGCTGAAAGGTTTGTTTGTGCTGCGTCCTCTACTATAGAGACGTGAATTTGCATTTATTTTAACCTGAAGCTTATTCATTTAATTTTGAGTGTGAACGGGCCTCTACTTTTGCCAAAAATAGGTCCTTTTTGGACCCCACTTTAAATCAGGTGGCCTTATACTATGTACTTTCATCAAAAAATAAGTACAATGTACTTACTGTGTTCAAATTGTATTGTAAAACACCTTTGCTGATATTGAGGTGGGATACGGGTAGGGATAGGGACAGGTGTGGTGGTATGGGTAAGTTTAAGGGTAGGGTTAGGTGTAAGAGAATTGTCAACTGTGTAATTACAAATGTAACTACAGAAATTAATTACAGATGTAATTACATACAGGTATTTTTTTAAATGTAAGTACAATGTAAAAACATGTATGTACACATTAAGTGCATTGTATCAAATGATTAATTAAAATGTTAGTACATAGTAGTTAAGGCCACCTAATATAAAGTGGGTCCCCTTTTTGTTGTTATTAAAGAACAAACAAACTAGCCCAGGTGAGAAAAAGTACAGCAAAAGTAATGTAACTCATTACTATCCAGAAAAGGTAACTAAGTACCGCAATTAGTTACTTATTTTTAAGGAGAAAACACAATATTGTAATGCATTACTTTTAAAAGTAACTTTCCCAACACTGGTCGTAAACCAGTTAAACCTGACAATTCATTGATTATTTGGTCTGTTGTTCCCATGCACCTAGGGCCAACGTTTCACAGGTCTGAGGACAGGTGACAGAGGTTTTCTCCAGCAGACAGGTGTTGGTTGGCACTCTGGGTGAGCCTTGGCCAAGAGCTACCTCTCTGTTCCCAAACTGTGACAGATGTGCAGTGTGTGAGTACCTCGGCGGGGCATCGAACTGCCAGGCCGCCATGATGGATCACACCTCTCTCTCCACCTGCTGCGGCCCAGCGAGCTCCTCTTGTTTATATGCTGCGTCTACAGCTGGAGTGCGACGCCATCTGTCACCATCAAAGTCTTCCATGATGAGGAATGACATTTGAGAGCATTTCATCGAAAGTAAGACTTAATAACTGTCCCTTAACCTCAGATGAGGCTTGTTTCTGAATAAAACTAAAAAAGTTAGCAACTCTTTTCAGCCCTAAAGATGTTATTGCCCATAGCGGTCTAAATCGAAAGATAGAGAGAGAGGTGAATGAGCGTTTATGTATGTGTGTTGTCTCAGTAGGCCCGTGTCTATGACACATACCCGAGAGAGCCAGAGGGAGATCGCTGCTTATGCAAGACAGTGATTCAGTCTCAAACCAATCTCGTTTTATTCCATGTTATATTCATCCATTGTCACTGCAAAAAATTGGTTTGCGTTGCATAGCCACTACTGTTTCCCGGTGTAATGTTCGGTCGACAAGTCCCTCGTCATATGGGACATTTATCTCGCTGTGATGCTGTGATCTTTATAGCGTAAGATCTGTGATCCTGCGCTTCCTCTGCTGGTGTCTGCCAGACGAGGCACATCTGCTGTTGAGAGCTGCGAGATGCAGACATCTGTCTACAATCAAGAGCTGAAACAGTCAGCCGTATTGTGTGTGTGTTCTGACTGGAGGAGCAGAACTGGAGTCTTAAAACTGTATTTTATGAATGTCATCAAATGTCAAAGTGTTTGATTAACACGGTCCAGTTTGACGTTTATCCTTTATATTAGGCTGTAAAAAACATACTCTACGGAAGTGGAAACTCATTGCAAATGCACAGTTGTACGGTCATTACTCCAGTACTAAAGGGGGCGATGGAGTTAATCTGTGCTACTAAACCTAATGTGCCATTATTCAGGTGTCTAGCTATAAACATTTATGGCTTAATGTTTATAGATAAGATAACTAACTTTAACTAATATTCTCTGCAAGGATTTCTTCACAGGAACTGTTGCTCTGTTATGAAAGCAGACTCATGCTGCGTCCCAATTCGCATACTATCCGTACTAAATAGTATTCGAAAAAAGAATTAGTATGTCCCAAATCTTAGTATGTTGAAAAAAGTATTCCAAAGATTCCCGGATGGTTTACTATTTCCGGTCAGAATCCGAAGTGCAGATCGATGCGCACTCTAACGGCTGATATTGCCCACAACCCATTGCGAGATGGACGAGGATTCGATTAGAACTACAAACCAGAGGTGGACAGTAACTAAGTACATTTACTTGAGTACTGTACTTAAGTACACTTTTTGAGTATCTGTACTTTACTGAAGTATTATTTTTTAGGGAAACTTTTACTTTTACTTCACTACATTTGAAAGACAAATATCGTACTTTTTACTCCACTACATTTCTATCAAGGTCCTCAAAGTCGAAAGTCGTTTCTTTAGCAGCTTTGCAAGTCAGTGGATGAATTTTTTGTATTTTTTTTGCAGACAGCCTATAAGTAATCACTTTTGTAGGGTCATCATTTCCCCAAAATTTTTGAACACTGATCAGTTTATAGCAAAATGGAGGAAGACGGTTCCTCGGCACAGTGTGTGCACCCATGGCCATATTAGAAAGTAAGTTTCAGTTTTCTGAAAAGATTAAAGATTAGTTTCATTGGCATACACTTGATGAATGTCTCATAAAATGTTAAAAATCGTAAATGTCTGGGAGAAAGAGAAGCATAGACATATGGATGATGAAAGAGCTCAGTTCAGTCTGGTTTTTTGTGCCTCTAAGATGCCAGAGCACGAGTACTGAATAGAGCTTTCTTTTGTGTTTTTTTCGCACTTAAAAAGACCAATACACACAAAATGTCAAAATTTTCATTTTGGAAAGTATTCACGTAAACAAAGTTGATTATGTCATAAGTGAACGTAAACAGTTGGGGGAATATCGGATGTGTATCAGTGTATAGGATTTGTGCATTCTGCCTTAAAGTGACAGCAGCTTTGTAACTTTTATACAAGTATTTAAAAGAGTTCAAGATAGTCGTATGCTAGCATGTCGGATAGAGCATCACTGACTGGCTTAAACCACCATGATGACTATAGCGTGCATTCATACAACAATGCAACGATAATAAAATAATGCATTGACATAAATAAGGAAATTTACTTTTGATACTTAAGTACTTTTATAAACAAGTACTTCTGTACTTTTACTTAAGTAAAAATAGTTTTTTACAACTTTCACTTGTAACGGAGTAATATTTGACCAGTAGTACTTTTACTTTTACTTGAGTAATGGAGTTGTGTACTTTGTCCACCTCTGCTACAAACGCGGATAAAAAGTGTTTAAAAAACTACAAACATGACGGTTACGCGAGTCTGACGGTTAAGTGGAGAGGATTAGATAAAGTGGTTTGAGTGAGCAATTATCAGTATTTAACCGGACGAAAAGATATGTATTCAATATTATCCACATTATATTTCTCCTTCAGCAGCATTGAGAACTTTTGTAATGATACGTTTGGCCATTAACTTTGCAAACACATGAGAGGAGTCTAAAGACCCACGAAAGGCAGATCAACGAGCGACTACATTTCTCTCCGATACGGTAGGAAATTAAATTTAAAGTGGGGGATTTTAACTGTGACGATGATTGACAGTTTAAACGGTGACGGGACGCACGTAACAGAGTCCGTTAAAGATGACGAAGTAGTAGGCCTATGTCCCAAAGCTTGCATACTCTTCTGCTACACACTCAAAAGTATGTACTTTTTCTTCACAAAAAGAGTACATACTTTTAGGACGTAGTATAAGTAGGCGAATTGGGACGCAGCGTCAGAAAAATACATTTTATGCAAATGTCAGCTAGTGCACTTTGTGGCAATGGTGAGAGTATTTTCATTGTGATAAATTGCGTTCTGTCACATTTTTGAATGGAACTACACGACCATGTAGCTAGAAGCATTAGCATTTACATACATAAGGTGCGTCAGAAATTGCAAACTGCCTGAGGTACAACATTTGACCCATGAACTTCACAAACGTTAAAAAAGTATGTTCTATACAGCACGAATATGTGTAGCCTACTACAAATGAAATTGTCACGTAACCTACAGCGTCAGTTGTAAAGCTTCGCTGCCATTCACAACGTCTCTCCCGTGGCCTCATGGGATAGTAAAGTGACCATCAGATGCACATTTCAGAATCTCGCCAGAAGTAATAGGACATCCAGGAACTTTTCATCTACTGTTTTATGAATTCAGACATACTATTTTCGCCTGCTATATAGTCGGGTATACAGGGATATGCTGAAGTCAGAATCGCATACTAGCTTAATATTCATACAATTTATGTTATATAACGATGTGGTAAATATATATAGGCCTTTACTAACGCTTCTGAATTCAGCAAAGTATTGTGGCATCAGATGAGGCAACTGATTTCCCATGGAACAGTGCAAAGTTTATTGCTTTTGTATATATTCAGGAAAAGGGTGTATTTTCAGTTATTGCTATTATTATTTGTTGCCATTTAATTTGACATTTTTTAGCTACCATTGATGAGAATCCTGTTTGTTTTGATATCTTAATGGTTGTTCGATTGATTATATGAAAACTGACTCACTTGATGCTTCACTTGACACGGTACATTTTGGATTATACTGCTATTTAATTCTTTTATCTTGTGTTTATCTAGTGTTCTCGCGGGGCAGATTCAGGGCTGTGACTCAATGAAGGACAGTAGACTCTTGATTTATTCCCATTTCGTTACACAACGTAATAGATTTGTCAGAGGCGGCGAGAGAGACGGCGAGAGAGACAACAGAGGACGAAGGAGATTTTGAGGGTGTCCACCTTGATCAGGGGACACCTGTCTGTCTCTTTCTTTCATTAGCGTTGTGTGTCTCTCTTCAAAGGTTCAGATGTGGACATCTGAAGAGCTGTTTGTTTTTCAAAGATCTGCATTGATGCTCTTCACTTTGGCTTTGATGAGTCACACACACAAACCTCATGCTGCTGACAATTAAAGGCGTGTTGTTCCTTTGTTTATGGCCAATATGTTTCTCCACGGTCAACAACCCTGAATCTCATTAGCTGAGGAACGTTCAAATAGAGGCGATAGAGGTTGTCTCTGCTTAAAAAAATAAAGTTTATATCCGTATGAAGATCCATGCTGGCTGGATCTGATTTTAAACCTATGTTTATCTGGCTTGCCACTCCCTTGCATGTCCAGCTGCTCTCTTTCTTCCTTGGCATGTGACTCTCCGTATGAAGTGAGCCATTAGACATAGTAACACAATTACACCTCAGATGCTTGGATAAACAGCCGGCCAATCTGGGCTGTTATTGAATAAGCAGACCTTTACTGATGTTTACAGATGAAGTCAGTCTTACATGAGCAGTGGTCAGATACAGTGAGATTTGTGCTTTTTAAAACGAAGTTTGGGAATGTCAGACATTGCAAATCAAATTTCAAAATAAGATTGTTTCACTCTGATTGACTTGAGTGATGTTTAAAGCTGTTTTATCAGTTTTGAAATATGCCAGGTGAACCTAAACAGAATAGGGGCCCTATCTTACATGCGACGCCAGGTGCGATGCAAGTGTTTTTTGCTAGTTTCAGCCCGATGCAGTTATCATTTTCACGTCTAGTGCCACGTTGTTTAAATAGTAAATGCACTCGCGCCCATCTGTTCACCCATGGACGTGCTTGTCTGAAATTCCGGCACTTCAGATAAAGTAATAAATAAATAGATCCAGCAGCCGCAGCGTGAGAGCAGCTGGGCCGTCTCACACACAGCGCTGACAAACTCTATTGGCGCTTTCGCCGCTGTATTGAAGTGATAATGAGGGCCAGGCATCCGCTTTATGCATTTGAATTTGATACAAGCGCAACATCACGGTACAGTAAAGGCTCTGTGGCGAAACTAGCTGAACCAGACCTCTAGCTCCGACCATGTGAACGGAAGTGTTGAGGTAAGTGAGGCTATAGGCTGCCTACACGACTGTAATCATGGCTGTAGTCAGCTATGAGGTCGCCGTGGTCTAGATCTCTGTATTTTTCAGAGGTGTATATACATTTTTTTGTAAAATAATTTCTTGGGGGACCATGCCCCCCGAACCCCTCTAATTTGGGACCTCTGTGGTTTTAAAACTCCTTAAGGCAGTTGTATGCTCAAAAGTTGTTGCTGTTTCTGGAAACCTGTTTGATTTGACCTCATATCTGGAGTTAATGTATTGCAGTCTGGAATATTCAGACAGTATATACTCATTGTATCTCTGTGCTTTGACGCTTTTGTTTTTTAAAAATACAAATTATTTCTGTGGTAGAAAATGTTGTGGCACTAAGATAAGCTACTATGGCCCTTAGGTTTGTTATAGCCCCAGGGCCCTACATGTTCTTAATCCGGGCCTGGTTGCAGTGGAGTTAAAAGGACAAATCAAATCACAGTACCAGTCAATATGGGAGCTATTTTGACTGGATGTGAGAATAGCCACCGTACATTGTTGTTTTGTTGATAAATAAGTATTGTGATACTTATCCCAAAAAGTATTGCTATACCACGATACTCAATATGTTGCCCCATGGTGAGTCATTTTTCCCTGTGTCGCCTACACAAAATGTGAGGGTTCCCCCACCTGCCAAATCCCACTTTAACCACTGGTTATGCCTAAAACGCACCCATGACTCATTAAGAGACTAGGTTCAACCCTTTTGGATCATGCGCCTGGCACGCCGACTGTTTTTTTTTTTCGTCGTTAAACTAGCAAAAGTGTATTCGGACACGCCCTAAGTGTACCTGTGCCATGCGCTTCAGACCATGCACTCAGATTGTTAAAATAGGGCCCTAGGTCTGTGGTGTCAATCATACACAAAGTACAATTTAACATGATTAGAATGGCAATGCTGACGGATCACTTTCTCCAGGTCTGAATCCTTAAAATGTGTGATTCTTGTTACTAAGATCTTCTGAAACCCAGAAAATGTCACATATTGGCGAAGTGGCAGTAATGGCACCTGTCATGTGTTGGAAAGTCACTGCTTAAGAATAGCTGTATGATTCAGACACCAGATTTTGGAGTACAAGAAGCTTATCTTGTTTTTTCTTCTTCTTTCTGAGATAAATGAGAGAAATATTGTAGTGACAATTTAATTCATACTGTGTTATTTAAGTGTAAAGTATTATTAAGTGCCTTTTCCTTCAGTACGAATATTATTTCCCCAGCATTTACCATCTTTGTGGTGAATTGTAAATGGATCAAAAGCAGAAGGGAATCAGCACTGCGTTAGCCAGGAAGATTTGATATTCTTTCATGCCCTGCTGCTGAATCTCTTTTTCTGGTGTCCTGGTTGTGGTTAGAGCTGTGTGACTGCAACCAGGTCACATCAGAGTAGCCAGCTTCATTTCTGCTAGATTGTCTTCATTATGTGGCTCCATCTGTATTCTCAGAAACACGATCCGGCCTAACAATGGAAACCAACGGATGGCTGCGCTGCCAAAAATTGCAAATAGTTTTTTTTGTGTGTTTTTTTAGCAAAATTTGTGAATATTTTTTTGATCAGTCTTGGAAACGTTTGACGTCATTAGGATCTCATGGATGAAAAGATTGCATGTTGAGGTAACCGTGCATTTGTGTTTTACATGCATATCTGGCAAAACACACCAAAACTCTTATGTAACTTATGGGACTCAGTTAAAATGTACAGTAGATGTCCTTAGTTGCCTTGGAAACAATCTCCATGGGAGAGATTAATTAATAAATTACACTTGGCAAACCATGAGTGGAGGAAAGGCGTGATTTTTGCACATCATTCCTTTAATGTTCTTTTAATCTTAAATTGAATTAAGAGAAAATGTGTTGCTGCATAAACACAGTATCCTGTGATTATAAATATTGTGAAATGCAAACTAATTCATTTAAACTTTTTTCACAAGGATATATTTGACAGATTATACTACAATCCTGAGGCCTGAAACTGCAAAAAGGGCGGCCAAGTAAAAGGACAGAGATGCCCGTCATCATACCCAACTCATGTGTTTCTGGCACGCAAGTCAGTTCATGTCCAAACATTGACATTGCCTTTGGACAAAAATGTTTAATACATTTTCAGATTTTCTTTTTTCTGCCATGCAAAGAAAAAATAGGAAGCACCAAAAAGCAGATTTAATTTCTTCTGATATTCAACATTTTAACAACAAAATGAAAGTGTTGGTGTGCAACCCAGTTAGTGCAGACCTGCTTACAGAATCAGATTGGGGTCTTGATTCAGGAGGGGATAAAAGTTATTTGGGGTGACACATGTGCCCCATATAGATGGCCACAATTGATATTATTTTGGGGAAAGATCTAGGCTAGGGCAGCTTTCATTGGCCAAGGACCACCCAAAAGGACTTCTGACTGACATGTAAAGCAACCAATTACACTTCATTTTGCTCTGCGTCATGTTTATGGATGTGAAAATGATGACCCTAGAAAACAGGCCGATGTGCATCAAAAAATATTAATTCAAGAACGCTGTACAAATTTTCTGCAACAATGGCGCCACGAACTTCACATACTTTTGAAAATCCAGCGTTTAGTTGATCCTGATAAGAGCTAAAAGTCACGGTTGTAAACACGACGGCTTCCATGAGGGGCTTTATTTCCAGGCGTAATAATATCAGATGACGACTTCAAAACTCCCAAAGTGTTTCCTATTTTGTGTGCCACATGCATCAGACGATCAGTCAGCTGTCCGTGGGGCGTTATGTCTGCGGCTGAGGCTATAAGATCTAAAACAAAACTGCGTCATTTTATATAATAAATTCAACGTTCTTCCTTCAAAACTGTTCCCAAATGGATCTACCCATACCTTTAAGAGCTAATAAAAGAAATTGTTAGGCCAATATTAAATATTAACACACAATCATTAGTTACTAGGACAGAGACAGAGCATAAGGCTGATCTGGCCTGCCAAATGACTGTATTAAAAATTAAAGCAACACTCCAGGTCTAAATATATACTGTACTTATTATTATCATCAGAATCACTATTCAGGTTATGATGAACAATGTCAGCTCAAAGTCCTGTTTATTCTTTCCATGTCTGCATTTATAATTTATGACTCTGATAGTATTGCAACAATCTGAACAATGAACCGAAATGTACTGCAGCTGCCATCCACTGAGGAGGCTCAGTTGTGCACTAAAATTCTAAATTGAGACTGACTTTTAAATTGCAGTTTAGTTTCTGAATTTGAATTGAGGTAGCAAACAGAAGCAAATTAATTCCTATGTGATTCTGAATGTAAAGATAGTCAATTAAAATAATGTAATTTTTCGCCATAAAGGCAAAATTTGTATGTATGAAATTTGACAGCGATGGATTAAATGAAAGAACATAGCAATTTAATCACAACTGTTTTCAACATTGACAATATTAAGAAATGTTTCCTGAGCAGCAAATCAGCATATTAGAATGATTTTTGAAGAATCATGTGACACTGAAGACTGGAGTAATGATGCTATAAAAAAAATCAGCTTTGCCATCTCAGGAATACATAAAATAAAATAGAAAATGGTTGTTTTAAATTGTAATAATATGTCACAATATTACTGTTTTACTGTATTTTTAATCAAACAAATACAGCCTTGAGACTTACAACATAAAATCTTACCGACCCCAAACTTTTGAACCCATAGTGTATATTTCACAATAATTAATGAATTCACTTTTATGGAACATGGTGGAAGAATTTAAAGGACAGAGTTCCATATTTCTTTTTTTTAACAACTGTTTATTGAGTTATTTTTTCTCTCTTTTTTTGCCAAGAAATACAGAGCAAAAAGCAATCATACTTGAACCCACCCCGTCCCATCCCTGGTAGACTTCAATAATACAAATAAAATACAAACATAAAATGTAGGAAGAAAGAATCATTTTAATAATAATAATAATAATTAAACACAAACAATAAAAATAATATATGTTTTAGAAAGATATTAAAAAGGTTGACAGTATCCAAAGCAGCATACCATAAATTTTAAGTCTTGGTATTGGCGCCATGCATATGAGCAGTTGAAAGTTCCATCGATATAATGTCCAAGAAAAACACTGTCCATGTTCGTCTTACCATTGTGTGAGGAGGGTTCCAGCGGTTAACTAGAATTTTTTTTGCCGCTGTGAGCGCGGCTAACAGTAAATATCTTTGCTGAATGGATAAGGTAAGATCGCAAAAATCATTCAGAAAGAGGTGACGTGGGGTCAGACATATATCAGTGCCCAACAGATATGATAAGTCCTGTGAGAGCTGGGTCCAAAAAGGTGAGAGAGAAGGACAGTCCCAGAAGAAATGCATTGATGTGCCTAGAGATCCTTGTGAACAAAGATTACACTTGGGAAAAGAGGACAGATTCATAAAGAAACATTTCATAGGAGTCAGGTAAACCCTATGAAGTTCCAGTGTATCATTTGATGATTGGGGTTCTTTGAAGACAGCTTAAACATCCTCCATACCTGATCCGAAAATACAACATCTACATCTTCATTAAGATCCTTGGCCCAAACAGTTGTAATAGATAAGGGTTTGTATAAACTGAAACAGAAGAGGGAGATTTCACGTAAGGAAGGATTAGAGTTCCATATTTCTTACATTTGACATTGATGTATTTATTTGTGCTTTTAATAAAATAATTATTTATTGATATGATGCTTAAAATCTTCCTTGGAAGAACCCTCCTTTCTGTGACTTGTAATTTCATGAATTCCTTTTTCAATATTGCAATATTGCAATTCAATAAAATCCAATTTCAACCTCCTGTAGGGCGTGGTTCAATTCATATTCCAGCTGATTTAAATACATTTCAATTATTAATTTTACCCAACCCTGCAGGATTGTGTGAAGTTAAGAGTCTAATATAGATTATTATAAAGAGTATGAATTACAATACTTTCACTTTTCTATCATACTCATCCATCTAACAGACATCTTGCATTAGGGAAACCACAGAGAGAAAAAAACTTTTTGCTCATATTTTACTCCCATAACCTCTACCTCCCCCAATTGTGCCATTCCCAAATGCAATAAAACCCACCAGCATCACTCAGTGTAATCCCAACAGAGGGATCCATAACAGCACAGCACACCCTGATGTCAGTAAATGCTTAACAGTGCTCTCTCTGGCATCGCCTGCTAGGTTGTATGAGCTCATTTAGTGCAAGTTGTGTAGACTAACCTCACTGACAGGGCATGTTACCTTTTTCCTTTCTTTTCCCCGCTCACAAAAAAGCCAATCCTCATCCTCCTTTTGACTCTCTGTGCTTCCCTTGCTCTTTCTCTCTTTTGCTGACTTACTCATTCATCTTCTGCCTTTTAAAGAGCATGTCCTCTTCAGCTTCAGAGTTGGGCTAACTCGGGCGACTCCGTGGCTGTGAATAGATAGTGTTGTGTTGCTAGGCGACGTCTGAGATCAGTAAATCTGTGGATAGTGTGTACAGCGTTTACCCTATACCTGCCCGCTCTGTAGCTCACATCCTGGGGGGTGAATGAACTGCTGATGACCCCATGCACATAGGACAAAAAAAAAAATGCTATTTTGAATGGCACATCTGTACCATATTGACTATTGTGCATTGTTGTTTTTTTTCTTCATTTTGATTACTTTTTACATCAATTGAATTAAACTGTTAAATCACTTTACTCATCAAAATAAAATACTTATCACGCAGGGAATTCTGGGAATGTCAATTTACGTTTTTTCACTGTAAATTACACAACGACTTGTTCTTTTTCACTTCCAAAAACTGTAAATTTAACGGTATTTTACTGTAAAATGACACTAAATGTAAGATTAGATCTATTACGGAAACTTTCTGTTAAAGTTGACTGTTTTTAACCGTAGCATTTTTACAGTCTTTTACCGTTAAAATCACAATATTTATTTACAGTGTACTTCTCTCCTCTTTTATTGAATTTATGATCCATATTGTTCCATTTTCTTAAATATTACTTGGGTTTATGCCCAGTCACACAAACAAAAAAAACAAAAAAACACAATAAAGCAATTCCATGACTTTATATCACTTTTTATTTTTAACATGGCTCACGTACGGTTTACCATTTTTTATATATTGGCCTTTATTTTCATTTTTCATTTAATTTAATTGTTTTTACTTTTTAAATTAACAAATAAAAGAGATCCAGCTGTCAAATCAGAGAGAAACTGTATTTACACCAAAGTACACACATAATGATGACACACATAAAAGCATCATGGAAGGACGGTGAAGATATTTCACTTGAACTCGATCTTCATTACATCTATTTTCTATTTCTGTTTTGTGTTTTACTTCTGCATTTTTTCATGTTCAATGTCAATTGTCATTTATGTATTCAGCTAAAGTGCAAGCAGTGGTTCTTGAAGCTGCTCTCAATGTCATTCTGCTGTTTTGGTTGCATTTGTGTTGGATGTTGCTTCTTGCTAATACCACCTAATCTAACTAAAGCCCTGTAATCCACTTAAAATGAGGTTATGAGGGTGCTGCTGGATCCGTGAGGATGCTTTTATGAGAATGAGTTCTGTCTTATGTACAGCTGCCACCGAGCGTCTCACATTGAGAAAAGAAAAACACTTTAAAAGGTGAGTGCAAAACACTTCACAAAAAAGCGTTGCTGATAAATTAATTTGATTGAAAGTCATATTTGCCATCTAGCCTTGTACATAATCATATATCTATTAGATGTCTTTGAAGTATCATTTTCCATTTGTCCCACAGCTGCATTATGTGGTCGCTCCATATCCCCTGCTTTGGTTCAGAATGAACACACCAGCTCACATACTGTATTCAAGGTACTAACACACACACATACAGTTCTTCAAATAAGCCCAAGTGTAAATCCTCATATTTGCTGAGATCAGAGTTAGCTGCTCATTTGCTCAGTGAGCTCACCTCCCCTCCGCTGCATCCAGACAGCAAACACTGCATATCTTTTCCTAACATAGAAATCATAACCTCAGGGAGCAATCTAACCTGCAAAAAGTTATTAAAGTTCTATTTATATTGTCATAGAAGATTTATTTCCTCTTCGCCATTTAATGATAGACACCTTTTTAAGAACTGAGATATTTGCCTAACAGTGTCAATCTTCAAAAGTTCAAAAGCATACATTTTTCTTTAGATCTACACTCTTAGAAGAACCTTCAAAAGAAGGGTTCTGTCAGATGATTCATAGTTTAGGGGTGGGGCTACAGAATCAGGTGTTGTTCTTCTTCTGTTGAGGCAGTGCTTCACTACACTCTAAAAAAAAAAAGGTTCTATATGGCACCAAAAATGGTTCTTGGCTCGTAATCATAGGGGAACCTTTTGAAGTGCTACCAATTTTGGTGCTTCAGTGGTTCTTCAGCGGTTCTTCAGAGGTTCTTCACAGTTTCTTTGACTAAGGTGCAATATAGCACCATATACAGAACATGTTAAGATTGATTGAAGATCTATGATTTCGACGAAGAACCATTTTAGGTGCCATATAGAACCTTTTTTTTTTAGAGTATAGTGAAGCACCGCCTCAAGAGAAGAAGGACAACGCCTGATTCTGTAGCCCCGCCCACCAACCACTAATATGACCGCTAAGAGCAGCATAGAGCTAAACAGCATCGAATTTCTGAGCAGTAAACATACCACATAAGCTTCATTCGGATTCCAATATTATGAATGCATGAACTGTATATTTTTAATAAATATCCAGCTCACGTGGGGAAGACATTGCACGTATGTTCATTTAACCACAGATTCATTTGTAAACAAAAGACTGGATTTGCAGACAGGATGAGATTACATGAACGAATGAAGCAACACACTAATGTGAGTAAAACATGTTTTTTTATATGTGATAGTATTGCATTGTGACAGATCGTTTGATATCTATGGTTCCCTTTCAGTCGGTCACGTTCGATGTACGTCGGAACTGACCGACGAATTGGGATCTGTCTTCAGAGACCAGTCTACTTTGAGTGTATTAGAAACGAGCCAATTGTATTGGCATGCGGTCCACGCACCGCCCCGCACCGCGGGTATAAACACGGAAGTGTAGTACCGCATATTGCTTTTAACTTCGGAGCCGAACGGTTTGCTGTATCAAGCTGTTTCTGCGAAGAGTGTTTAAACGAGTCTCGAGGAGGATCGCTCTCTTACCTGGGTGCTGGTGTGACGGCGCGAGTCAGCGAGCGGCCGCTGCAACATACACTTGTTCCTGTATTGGTTGGCTGGGCGTTTCCGTTCTTGAATGCTCACATGCAGGCTTGCAATCGGACTGCTGTGAGCCGCGGTCATCTCCCTGAGCGCTTCAGCACTTCTAAAAGAGCATTTCCTTCTAAAAAGAGCAACACGGTTTGACCCTGCATCTTTTTCAAGATGTCATTCAAACCGTGTGCTTCTGGATGCGGTTGTTTCCTGTCCTCATTTGACGGCCACAATCTCTCTCGCATATAAACATGTGAGATTGCGTTCGTGGGTGATCCGCGTTCTCCCAGGAGAACGTGGTCACGTCGGCGCGTTGTTTGGGCTCGAGCGTTCAGCGGCTGGGTTGCCACTGGCTACACGACCGAGTCCCGAGGTGGGCGTGGCAGAGCGGCCAGTATCGGGTCCCAGTTACCCCGTACTGTCGCCAAACCTTCAACCCTTGGTCCGACCCCTCGTTCTTACGGGCCGGAGTGCCCTTAAGACAGGTGTCCAGGCATGTTGTGGTATTCACAGATGCCTCAGCCACAGGTTGGGGGGCCACGTACAACGGGCATGCAGTCTCGGGTCTGTGGACGGGGCCCCAGCTGCATTGGCATATCAATTGCCTGGAGTTAATGGCAGTACGTCTTGCGCTAAGTCGCTTCAAGAAGCTGCTTCAGCACAAACACGTACTGGTCCGCACGGACAGCACTCCGGCCGTTGCGTACATCAACCGTCAGGGTGGTCTGCGCTCCCGTCGCATGCTCCAACTCGCCCGCCACCTCCTCCTGTGGAGTCAGAAGCATCTGAGGTCGCTTCGTGCCATTCACATCCCAGGTGTGCTTAACCAGACAGCCGACAAGCTCTCTCGTCAGTGTCCACTTCCGGGAGAGTGGCGACTCCACCCCCGGAGCGTCCAGCTGATATGAGACCTTTTCGGAGCCGCACAGGTAGACCTGTTTGCCACTCCGGACTCGTCCCATTGCCAGTGGTACTATTCCCTGAACGGGGGTACCCTTGGCACAGATGCACTGGCGCACAGCTGGCCCCGGGACCTACGCAAATATGCGTTTCCCCCAGTGAGCCTTCTAGCACAGACTCTGTGCAAGGTCAGGGAGGACGAGGAGCAGGTCTTGCTAGTTGCGCCCTACTGGCCCAACCTGACCTGGTTCCCCGAACTTACACTCCTCGCGACAGCCCCACCCTGGCCGATTCCCCTGAGGAAGGACCTTCTTTCTCAGGGAGGGGGCATTCTATGGCACCTGCGTCCAGACCTCTGGAAACTCCATGTCTGGTCCATGGACGGGACGCGGAGGTTCTAGGTGGCCTGCCACAGGCAGTGGTAGACACCATCACTTCAGCTCTACGAGGCCCTGAAGTGGAACCTGTTCGTTGAGTGGTGTTCTTCTCGCCAGAAGACCCCCGGAAGTGTTCGATTAATGTTGTGCTTTCTTTCCTACAAGATGGGTTGGAGCGAAGGCTGTCTCCCTCCACCCTGAAAGTGTACGTCGCAGCAATAGCGGCGTATCACGATGTAGTTGAAGGTAAAACCTTAGGGAAGCACGACTTAATCGTCAGGTTCCTCAGAGGTGCGAGGAGGCTAAATCCTCCTCGTTCTATCTCGCTACCCTCTTGGGACTTAGCCCTGGTGTTTCAGAGCACTTCAGGGCCCTCCTTTTGAGCCTTTGCAGTCCGTTGAGTTAAAAATCCTGTCTATGAAGACGGTACTCCTGACTGCATTGGCCTCAATCAAGAGGGTGGGGGACCTGCATGCGCTTTAGAATTCGGGCCCGGTAACTCTCACGTCATCCTGAGACCCCGGCCCGGATACATGCCCAAGGTTCCTACCACTCCCTTTCGGGACCAGGTGGTGAACCTGCAAGCGCTGCCCTCGGAGGAGGCAGACCCAGCCCTGGCTTTGTTATGTCCCGTCCGCGCTCTTCGCGCTTACGTTGACCGGACACAAAGCTTTAGGACCTCAGAGCAGCTCTTCGTCTGTTATGGAGGCAGCAGAAGGGGAAGGCTGTCTCCAAGCAGAGGTTAGCCCACTGGATAGTGGATGCTATCGTCTTTAGCGTACCAATCGCAAGACGTGCCTTGCCCGTTCGGGTTGCGAGCGCACTCCACAAGGAGTGTTGCCTCCTCCTGGGCGCTGGCTCAAGGTGCCTCGCTGACAGACATCTGTAGAGCTGCGGGCTGGGCGACACCTAACACGTTCGCTAGATTCTATAGCCTCCGTGTGGAGCCGGTTTCTTCCCGTGTACTCGCCTCCAACGGCCGGTAGACGTGAATTCAAGATTCATTCAAGATTCAAGAGTTTTATTTGTCACATACACAGTTATATACACAATATACAACTGGCAGTGAAATGTAAACAGGTCCGCTCCATGGACAGTGCAAATAGCAGTTACAAGAAATTAAAATAGAAATAGAATAAAATTAGAATAAAAAGTATTAACATAAGTAGAATTATAAATAAATCAAGTAAAAGATAAAAATAGGAAATAAGATAAAAATAAAAATATAAAAATTAAAATATGAAAATATAAAAAAATAAGTGGATATGATAAGTGAGATAAACTGTAGACTTAGAAATAAGTGGTTAACATAAATATATATATATGTATATATAAAGAAGTATAATGTGCAAGGTTTAATACAGGTTGTTACGCAGTAACAATAGGAAAGTAAAGTGCAGTGCAATGGCAGTATGTGGATGTTAATGTTTAAACTGGATGTTTATGTGTGTGCGGGGGTGAAGTGAAGTCACGTGACTGAGTTCAGGAGTCTGATGGCCTGGGGGAAGAAACTCCTCCTGAGTCTTTCAGTCTTTGCCATCAGGCTACGGAAGCGCTTACCAGATGGCAGCAGGGTGAAGTGAGAGTTTGCAGGGTGATTAATGTCTCTGATGATTTTAGTAGCTCTACCTCTGCAGCGTTTGGTGTAGGTGTCCTGCAGAGACGGGAGAGCTGAGCCTGAGATGCGCTCGGATAAGCGCACCACTCTTTGCAGGGCTTTGCAGTCGTGACTGGTGCTGTTCCCGTACCACGCTGTGATGCACTGAGTCAGGACACTTTCTATCGCCCCTCGATGAAACCCTGAATTTCCTCAGCTGGCGCAGGTGGTACAGTCTTTGCCTGGCTTTTTTCACCTGTGTCTGGATGTGTGTAGTCCAGGTCAGATCCTCGGAGATGTTCACACCCAGGTATTTGAAGCTGCTCACTCTCTCTACCGGTGTCCCGCTGATCATGAGAGGGGAGTATGACCGATGCTGTCTCTTCCTGAAGTCCACAATCAGTTCTTTGGTCTTGTTAACATTCAGAGAGAGACAGTTGTCCTGGCACCATGATGTCAGTTGCTCCACTTCGTCCAAGTATGCCGTCTCATTGTTGTTGGAGATGAGACCCAGGACAACAGTATCATCAGCAAACTTGATGATCGAGGTGGAGCTGTGTGTGGACAAACAGTCATGGGTGTAGAGAGAGTAGAGCAGGGGACTCAGCACACAGCCCTGTGGAGCTCCAACACTCAGGGTGATGGAGGTGGAGGTGAACTGGCCCAACTCTCACCGCCTGGGGTCTGCCAGTGAGGAAATCTTCAATCCAGAGGCAGAGAGAAGAATTCAGGCCTAGATCCAGGAGTTTGTGTGTTAGCTTAATGGGAACTATGGTGTTAAAGGCTGAGCTATAGTCAATAAATAGCAGCCTGACATAGTTCCCACTTTTGCTGTCGATGTGAGTGAGGCAGGAGTGAAGGACGTGAGAGATGGCATCTTCAGTCGATCTATTGGGACGATAGGCAAACTGAAGAGGGTCCAAAGTGTCAGGAATGGAGGAGCAAATGTTGTTTTTAATGAGTCTCTCAAAGACCTTCATGACTAAAGATGTGAGAGCCACTGGACGATAGTCATTTAGGCAAGAGGGTTTACTGATCTTAGGTACAGGGATGATGGAGGATCGTTTGAAGGAGGTGGGGACAACAGATGTAGCAAGGGACTCGTTAAATATGGATGTAAAGAGCCCTGCGAGCTGATCAGCACAGGACCGCAGAACACGACCTGAAATACCATCCGGCCCAGCAGCTTTCCTGACATCCACACGTTTGAGTGCCCTCCGAACCTCGTCCTCCGAGACAGAGATCACGTGACCGTTGCTGCTCTGAGGGACTCTCTCTGACGCGTCACTCGCCGGAGTCGCGCTGCCGCGATTACCATCAAAGCGAGCGTAGAAAGAGTTTAACTCGTTCACCAGCAACGGATCAGCTCTCACCTCTGCAGAGGATTTAGTTCCAAAAGCACAGATGGTCCTCAGTCCCTGCCACATCCGCCGGGAGTCGTTGAGTTGGAAATGAGATTCCACTCGGTCTTTATAGCGGAGTTTTGCGGCTTTAACGGCGCGCCGGAGGGCGTAACATGAAGCTTTGTACTCCCTCATATCCCCCGTTTGGAGACCGGCATTGTACGCGATAGTGCGCGTGTTAACTGCAGTGCGGATTGAACTGTCCACCCACGGTTTCTGATTAGGGAAGGACGTTATAGTTATTGTTTGTGTGGCTTGAAGTGCCCGTTCCTGTGTCGGCTTGCTACGCCACTCCCGCCTATGGCCGGATTCGTGCGTTTATCTTCTCCAGTTGTGTTCCCCAGAAATGGTGAACCCTGTCGAGCTCCTCCATCACCCCTTCGGTGTCAGACGTTGCGGCCGTCTGACGCCAGGCCTGCACCCGTATGCTTGTGGAACGTGTGTGTAGGCTGGGTTCCATATGTGTTGGTCCCCTCACGGCGACCCCATATGTGTATTTCCACGGTACCTGCTACCCTACTCGGCTAGCCCCGTGTCTTTCCCTTGACAGAGCCCCGCTCTGTCGTCTCTGGGTGTGTTCTTTCCCCCCTGGGACCAGGTTGGATCCACCCCAGAGACTGCCATATGTTGCACTACCCTGACAGGTTAGTCCTTATGAGTATTCCACCTCTCCTCCCTTGGAGGACGTGGCTCCGCAGCGTTCCATCTCCCTGAGACTGGCACGCTTCCCAGCGTTATCCAGTAGTCACGCAGAGTGGGTCTTGCAGGAACAGCAGTGACTGACCTTCCCTGCCGGGAGCCCTAACTCCCACTCCAACATAGGAGTGGTCCAGTGAGCTCAGGCAGGGCGCTGGAAGGGCCAGCATCTCTGGTTGGTAGGGATCCCAACGTACGTCGAACGTGACCAACTGAAAGGGAACGTCTCGGTTACGTATGTAACCCTCGTTCCCTGAAGGAGGGAACGGAGACGTACGTCCCGTCGCCAGGTGCTGTGCTTCCGCTGAAGGACCGAGTCACTTATTCGGCTCCTCAGTTGGAAAAGCAATATGCGGTACTCCACTTCCGTGTTTATACCCGCGGTGCGGGGCGGTGCGTGGACCGCATGCCAATACAATTGGCTCGTTTCTAATACACTCGAAGTAGACTGGTCTCTGAAGACAGATCCCAATTCGTCGGTCAGTTCCGACGTACGTCTCCGTTCCCTCCTTCAGGGAATGAGGGTTACATACGTAACCGAGACGATTATGTGTATGTGTCTAACAGAACATACCTTAGCACGCTGTCACAGGCTGGAGAATACTTTATTTGTGGTGTTCTTGGTTCATTACTGTCTTGATGTGCGTTGTTCACTCTCTTGACCCGATATTTGAAGGGCGCCCGCGCACGTTTGTGTTTGTGTGTGTGTACGGTTCGTGGTTATATTCATCGATCGGGCAGGCCAAGTAACGTTAATAAAAAAATATAATTCTAATCAACCGCGGGTGGATGAGAGATGAATCATTGTGTTTGTTTGATAAAGACATTTTGCGAGCCTTGGCTGTGACTGAGTCTGTGGCTGTGTCTTGAGAGAGCCTCAAAACCAGGTCAGAAAAAAAGCCTATTGCTTATTCATTATGATGTTTTTGAATGTAAAAATAACGCGAACGCAATAAGTTGACCTCAGACAACAGTATAAGAAAATGAAAAAAGCCAGTTCATGACCCCTTTAAATACTTTTTGGAGAGAGTAATTTGTACAGTAATCTAATAACCCTATTAAAGATGTAATTAGTAACTAGTAATTCATTATTTTTTTAGAGAATTAATTTTGTTTTAATTAATTTTTTATTTTAAATACATTTTATGAACTAAACCACTTGTAAACATATCAGTATCGAAATAACCCATTAAACATGAAGGTATTTAATTTCAGCAAGTGTTGAAAGAAAGGGAAAAAAAACCTACCTTGACAAATATTCACTTCCCTACGATAAATCCAAAATTGCATAAAAAGTCAAAAATATTTCTATCTGAAATATTATTGTTCAATGAAATAATTTGTACTGTATCTTATTTATCCATCCAACCATCCATCCATCCATCTGTGCCTCAAACATTCACTCTCAATTAGCAATAAGTGAGGCTGAGGCTATATACATACTGTATACAATCTATTACACAATTTTAATTCTATAATTGTTTCAATGTTTTTATTTTGCTTAATGGCACGTTTCATTGAGAAAAGATGTAGTGGGAACACGTTGTCACAATTTCAGCCAGTGTTCAAAAAAACTTTAATAAAAAAAATAAAAAAAAATATACCTTGAGAAATATTCACTTCCCTATGATAAATACAAAATTGTATAAAAAGTCAAAAACATATTTAGTTCTATCTGAAATGTAATTTTTCAATGAAATAATTTTTACTCTATCTATCTATCTATCTATCTATCTATCTATCTATCTATCTATCTATCTATCTATCTATCTATCTATCTATCTATCTATCATCTATCTATCTATCTATCTATCTATCTATCTATCTATCTATCTATCTATCTATCTATCTATCTATCTATCTATCTATCTATCTATCTATCTATCTATCTATCTATCTATCTATCTATCTAATCTGATGAAACTGTAACTTTCTTGTCATTCAAAGATATGAGCTCATTGATGCCTCGCAGCTCGTATCAACTGTGCGGCTCGGGCTCCTTGTATGGAGCGACACGCGTGATGATGATCGCGCGCAGATGGGTGGGGGGCGTGTGGAAACTGATCCGCCACGGCGCGCACGGTCTAAAAACTGACTCTTTAATGTACTGGCAAACCGGAGAGACACGGAAACGCCCCACACCTGACTCCCCCTAACAGCGTCCACAGAAAGATCTGAACTAATTCAACAGGGCAAAGGCAAAAGTAGCTGGAGGGACCAAAAGCATCTGTGATTTGTTTGTGGAAGTAGCGCGCGCTCATGGCGCAGACTCGGCTGCTTTAGGAGGGTTACTTCAGTGGATTTTAGTTGGAGAAACTAAGTGATGTCCGACAGAATAATGGATACGCTCAGATTGTCCGCAGCTCTTCTACTTCTGTCTTTATTCAGCTGTGGAAGCGCTATGTTTCCCGAACCCCAACAGTAAGTAGGCAGCACAAAACTTGCATGCTATTATTACCGAGTTGTGCAGATGTTGTTATCAACAATTACTGTTGTTTCTAATAGCAAAATACTTTGAAGTTTAAGTATTTCAAGAGAGGTTGACAGACTGGTACTCTTCCAACCACAAGTTGCATTTAAAAACAGGACGCGTTCACACGGGACGCGTTGCGTCTGCGCTATTTTTATTACAGTCGGTCTATGTACACACGCGTGAGACGTCTTTGGTCGTTGCGTCGCGTTTCTACGGCAGCCTGTGAAGTTAAAGGGATAGTTCATTCCCCTCCCCATTTACTCACAAATGTCGTTTGGTATTTTCTTTCTTCTGAATAAAAGAGACATTTTGGAAAATGTCTTTACTATTCAATAACAACACTACTAAAGAAGTCAAGCCTCAAAATATAAAACAAATCGGTTCTCAAGTTTAACTCACCATCTCAATACTCTGGAGGGGAACTTGATTCTTTAAAAGTAGCTAAATGGGTGAGATCATATAGCCTATACTAATTTTAAAATGCTCAATGTAAATCCCTTAAAGGGATAGTGCACCCAAAAATGAAAATTGTAATTTTGTTCCAAATCTGTACGACTTTATTTCTGCTGCGGACCATAAAATAAGGTAGGCCTATTTTGAGAAATGCCTCAGGCCATATAATGGATGTCAACCTTCAATCTTCTTTAAAGTACTGCAGAAGAAGGAAGGCTAACTCGTGTTTGGACAGACAAGGTGAGTTTTGGGTGAACTGTCCCTTTAAATTTTTCATTTAAAATTATAAATGATAAACTTTTAGTGTAGCTCTTTAACAAATCAATTTACGGCATTTTTGTGTGGTTTTAAAGCACCAAGGCTGCTGGTGCTAGACGAGTGGTCATCAAAACCTGTTGCGCCGCCTGTGCCCTGCGAGTTATTTTTAGTTGAGCAGAGCCTGTCACATGTCCATATAATTTCAAACTCAAACATGTGAAACCTTGCCTTTTTACTGTAATATTATGTATTGAAGCTTACCTCAGATGCTGACAGTAGCAACCTTGCGAGAGCTGCTCAAAGATCATGTTCGCCATCGAATAAATATAGTCTCATTTGCTGGCCTTAAACTACAGTTGTCAGGTGTGGTGTGTTTCACAACGTCTTCAAACTGATATAAACTCTCTCTATGACAGATTGGACACAAGAACAGCTCAAGGCATAGAAGCAATCGGCTGTCAAATGCGACCAATCCGAATCCACTCTTTGCTTGAGATTGTTTTGGGTTTAGACAGAATTTGGTAATATGTAAATCACAGTCTGATGTCCTCAGGCTTGTGTCTGATCTGTGTTGTGAATTTAAAGTCGACATTAGATTAAAAAATGTGTCAATTAGCGTTCTTATTGCATGTTCTTATTAGGAATTATTTGTTGGTTTGTTATTCTAAATCATGAATTATGGTCCATATTGAACATCCATTTTTCCATCCAAAAAATCAAGACCTAATAAATAAACTGACGTCCTGCCATACATTCCGACTTATATCGTGAGCAATATTTCACTTTGCGGAAGTAAAATGGGTTTCGAACAAGGAAAAAAATTATCTTTGCTACGGTTCCTCTGCCCGTCTTTTTTGTCGTTGTGAGCCCCTCTTCCTCCTGATCTGCGTGACTGCATCTTTGTGACCAAACCCTAACCTCCTAATGCCAGAGCCTGTCTGCTTCAGATGCTCTGTGACTCTCCTCCCCAATCTCCCCCACCCCTTCTTAGTGTCTTGTGGCTTTTGCTGTGCTGTGAGGCAAATGATTAATGTCCTCAGATCTGAGTCTGATGTCACCCGTTCCACCCATGAACACTTTGTGAGAGAAGTGCAAAGGAGTTAGCGCATCTGTGCACTTTTGCCATTGTTTAGATGTTATGAAATGTCATCTTCACTTCGGTGAGGGCTTGGGACCTGTCCTCCTCTTTTTATTTCAACTTCTGTGCCTTTTGTTTTAATAAACAGACTTTTAGCTGTGAAAATAAGTGTTCATAGAATTTAAGTAAACAGTTTGCATGGGTTATTTTGAATTGAATTAATCTTTTTCATATTTTCATACTGTTCAAAAGTTTTTGGGGTGGTAAGAAATGTTTTGGTAAAAAAAACTATTTTTTGCTCACCAAGGCTGCATTTATTTGATTAAAATACAGTAAAAACAGCAATATTGGGAAATATTGTTACAGTATTATTACAATTTAAAATATTTATTTTCTATTTTCATATATTTTAAGTCACATGATTTAAGTCCAGCGGCATGATCCTTTGGAAATCATTCTAAAATGCCATCTAAAATGTCTTATCAATTTTGAAAACAGTTGTGCTGATTAATATGTTTGTGTAATCCATGATCATTTCCCCCCAAATTCTTTGTTGAATAGAAAGTTCAAAGAACAACATTTATTTGAAACAAAAGTATTTCTAATATGTGACCCTGGACCACAAAACCAGTCATAAGTCACACGAGTATATTTGTGGCAATAGCCAACAATACATTGTATGGGTCAAAATTATCGATTTTTCTTTTATGCCAAAATCATTAGGATATTAAGTAAAGATCATTTTTTGCAACCTCAGATTCCAGATTTTCAAATAGTTGTATCATGGCAAAATATTGTCCTATCCTAACAAACCATACATCAATAGAAAGCTTATTTATTCACATATTATAATTGTCTTTGCTGTCACTTTTGATTGCATCCTTGCTGAATAAAAGTTTTTGAATAAAAAAAAAAAAGTAAGAAAAAATTGTACTGACCCCAAATCTTTGAGTAGTGTTCATGGAGAACAAAGTGCTTATAAAAAGTGATCATTTTGAGTAGATGACAACACTAAAAGTGACAAAATCAACAATAACTGTGCAATTCAACAAATGGTCAAAGAATACAGTGTATACTTTATCACCAGATCCACCAGATTAATCACCAGATCCTCCTGGCAACTCTCATGAAGATGGGCATCTCAGGAACCGCTCTCCAGTGGTTCAAGTCTTACCTCTCAGGTAGGTCCTTCAGGGTGTCATGGAGAGGTGAAGTGTCTAAGTCACATCATCTAGCTCCTGGAGTTCCCCAGGGCTCAGTGCTTGGACCACTTCTCTTCTCCATCTACATGTCATCATTGGGATCGGTCAGTCAGAAACATGGCTTTTCCTATCACTGCTATGCCGACGACACTCAACTCTACTTCTCATTTCAACCTGATGATCCATCGGTTGGTGTTCGTATCGCTGCCTGCCTAACAGACATTTCAGCCTGGATGAAGGAACATCACCTGCAACTCAACCTTGCAAAGACAGAACTGCTTGTGGTCTCAGCCAAACCAGCACTGCATCACAATCTCTCCATTCAGCTAGGATCATCAACCATAACTCCGTCCAGGACAGCCAGGAACCTTGGGGTTGTGATTGATGATCAGCTAAAATTCACTGACCACATCACTGCAACAACCCAGTCCTGCAGATTTGCACTATTCAACATTAGGAAGGTTAGACCCTTCCTATCAGATCATGCCACACAACTACTGGTCCAAGCTCTCGTTCTCTCCAGACTGGACTACTTCAATGCTCTTCTTGCGGGCCTTCCGGCATGCACTACCAAACCCTTGCAACTGATCCAGAATACAGCGGCGAGGTTGGTCTTTGGTGAGCCGAAGAGAGCACACGTCACGCCTCTCCTCATCAGTCTGCACTGGCTGCCAATAGCCGCTCGCATTAAATTCAAGACACTGGTGCTCGCCTTCAAAACATCCACTGGCTCTGCACCAATATACCTAAACTCGCTCGTTCAGACTTACACACCCTCCAGGAACTTGCGTTCTGCCAGTGAACGGCGCCTTGTGGTGCCATACCAAAGAGGCATGAAATCGCTGTCACGGACCTTTTCCTGGACCGTTCCCACCTGGTGGAATGACCTGCCTATCTCAATTCGTGCGGCCGAGTCTGTGGCCATTTTCAAAAAACGTCTAAAGACACATCTTTTCCAGCAACACCTGACCGATCGAGAATAGCACTTATCATTCTATTCATTGTCTGTCTGTCTAATTTATAAAAAAAAAAAAAAAAAATTCTGTTCTGTGCTAGACTAACTGAGACTTGTTACAGCACTTGCATATTGCTGATATTGTTGCCCTTCGACTGCTCTACCTGCTTCTATTGCCCTCATTTTTAAGTCGCTTTGGATAAAAGCGTCTGCTAAATGACTAAATGTAAATGTAAATGTATACTGGGAAGAGGGCGATTGGGATCTTTGTGTAGGCCTATTTGAATGATATGATTTGGTTGTTTGTTTGACTTAGAAAACTGGAGCATATCATAATAGAAAAACTGGCCCCACTTTATATTAGGTGGCTTTAACTACTATGTACTTACATCAAGTAGGTTGGGCCTCATTCATGAAACACGAGCAGAACAAAATTGTGTGTAAATCCTTCGTAAAGCGGATCTGACGTAAAATTTCGGATTCACGAAAATTTTTGTATTTTCAAAATGTTAGTTGGTACAAAATAAATGTACACTTGCTACACACTACCACGTGTAAATGGTGCGTAAAACATTTGAACATTCTATGTTCGAATTTAGGCAAACTGATGACATTGCATTTTGATGCACAATGTACCATAGACTTGATTTGCCCTGTCTTTTTTATTATCATTTTTTTTAAACTGTTCAGCGTTGGGTAATAGACAGCGCTCGTCACTGTCACTTTTTACCAAGCCGTCCAATCACAGTGGAGGAAGGGCGGGACAAAAACTACACCGACCAATCATCCTACTGGTACACCGACTGAACAACAATAATGAAGTAGTTAATACTGCTTTTTACTGCATTTTTTTATATTCAGTAATATTCTTCAAAATAAGACACTAGTAACACATTACTGCCATGGATATTCTGTATCATAGCAATCAAAGTATCTCAGCTGGAAAATCGCTGGCCGTTTTCAGAGGAGCACCAGCTGTTTTTTGGCTGGCTAAAAATGCTTTGGTGGACACACGATAATTTAATATTTATTGCTAGGCATATGGTCATTTATGCAAAAAACTAGAGCCAAACCTGAGAAAGAATTCCAGAAGATTCCAAAGCGTTCCTGGCCACGTCATTTGCAGTTGTAGGCGGGACGGGGATTATGCTAATTATGAATGAGCGTGCACATGCATCCTATCTACCAATGTTTGGAATTCATTAATATACACACGTTTAACTTCTGAATCTGTGGTATACGAAGCGTTTGTGAATCTGGAGGAGAGTTTTCGTAAAGGTCCACTTTACACGCAAATTACTCAGAATTTGCTCACTACTGTATTTACGAACGTTTCATGAACGAGGTCTATTGTACTTATTGCGTTCATATTGTATTGCAAAACACTTTTGCTGATATTGAGGTGGGATACGGGTAAAGTTAGGGTCAGGTGTGGTGGTATGGGTAAGTTTAAGGTTATAGGGTTAGGTGTGAGGGAATTGTCATCAACTACAGAAATTAATTACAGATATAATTACATGCAGGGAATTTCTAAAATTTAAGTACAATGTAAAAACATGTATGTACACAAAAAGTGCATTGTATCAAATGATTAATGAAAATGTAAGTACATAGTAGTTAAGGCCACCTAATGTAAAGTGGGTCCGAAAAACTTTATTGAGATGCATTACTTTTTTTTCAGCATTATTAGATCTAAGAATAATGTCCTTTTGGACATTGGTTCAGAACATTTGAGGGTGTTTCCCAGCTCATGTGATGGATTCTGTATCCGTCAAGCATGAGTGATGCTCCCTGTCATGTTTTTTTGGACCTGGAGTCTCGTGTCTCACATTTCTGGGCCTCTGGGAGGATGCTACTGGATCAGTTAGCCTCTCCTCACTTTCGAATCGCACATCTACAACATTTGCGTCAGTGTCCTCACCATTTTGCACTTTGACTACAAGCATAATCAAATTTCATGCTTAAGCAGTTCAATACATGGGCCTTTCCCGTTACTAGCCTTATTCCTCCCGCCACAGAGTGCAGAATAAGCATTATTTGCCCTTTGGAAATCAGCCAGCTCATAGTCTTTATGGCGTGGGTTTAACTTTGAACTACGGCTCCAGAGTTTTAGATCTTCCCGGAAAGAAAGGTTTTGCTAGTATATTATGTTCTTGTGCTGTGCTTATGTGTTTGGGGGCAGTTTTTTAAACACCTTAGTTCAGCAGGGAGCCTTTTTGTAGGTATTTGCTGAGCCCTTTGAAAACAGCTGGGAGCTATTTTTGTCACTCAAATACTCAGGCAAAGTTAAAGCTCAGTCAGATTCAGGGTGAATGGTAGTGGACTAGAATCTCTCCTTGTGTGCAATATATAATATGTGTGTGTTGGTTGTGTTGTGTTGTGCTATGAATCATTTTTATAATCAATGATGATGTGTCCAAATGGAGTTTTGACAGAATTAGACCGGTTTGGACAAATTTGTCCCCAGAGGACAGCTAAAGTAAACCCACACAGTGGCCGTCTTCCTGTTCCCATGCCCACATATAATATACTAAGTCTAATTTTGTTTTATTCTTTATTTGGATCCCCATTAGCTTCCACAAAGTGGTTTCTAATCTTCCTGGGGTCCACACAGCCACACAAGACAAAAAATATGCAAATAAAATAAAACCAAAAATACAATTTCACTAATCAAATCATCAAACTATACATCTTAGCAGTAGCAGCACATCAAACATACAACATACATCTACATATTTGTAAGCATATTTTTACATAGTCTTCTAAATACATATGTGCTTTTACTCTTTCGTACGTTAATTGGAACCATATTCAATGCAACAGAACCTCGATAAAGCACCGTGATTTTTTTCCATAAAATTTGTGTGGAGACAATCTAAAAGAGCCTTACTCACTTGATGCGTCAAGTTTTTCCCAGAAGAAACAGGGTCTGTGGTACATGATTACCTTATAGAAATATACCAGCAGTCGTAAATGTAGTTTATCCTTCACTAACAGCCATGATCGTTTTCTATGCATAGCAATAATATTGGCCTGAAATGGACAATGAAGCACTAACCGAGCAGCTCTGTTCTGAGCCATCTAAAGTTTTTCTCAGATGCACTTGACCATATCATTGGGCAGTACTCAAGATGTGATAATACTAACTATAATGAAGTTCTTTGTTCAGGGAAGATGGAGGCGAGAACCGGCGAACATTTCTACGTTGCGTAATATTCAGAAGTCAGGTATCGATATCTTATTCTTTGCTACAGAGTATTTGATGTTATGTACAAATTATCTTTGAATTGATTATGTAATTGGCATTATACATTTAATGTATAACTGTCTGACTGTTAATAAAATTGTTACATTTTGATCCTTTCTGAATTACTCTGTAATTATTAACTATCTCCAGAACGGAACGATATAATTGCAACAAAAGGTTAAAACGAAATTATTAAATGTGTGACTAACTATCAAATATAAATGACCAAACAACCAATTGGCATTCTATCCTAAATTCGACAATATGATAAATGGAGTCAGATTAAAGATATATTAGTTTTAAATCCATTCTACCCAGCTGGAAACACAGAACGTGCAGCCACCTTCACCGCGGTTCGTTACCGATCATTGGAGCGAATTCGGCGGCCTTACAACTTTAATCAAATAAACAAACAAACTGAAAGTAAAAGCGGCAGCCCCTCACGAACGACTGCAGTGCACAAACATAACAAAACGTAAACAAAACACAGCATAAAATCCAGGCCTGAACCTCTCTCATCCTTCACTGTTGTCGCTCCTCCTTTTATGCGACCAAGCTCCTCCATTATCACTCACGATTGGTCTCGTCCCACTCTCACGGTCCCTCTGCCTTGCTGCTTCTTCCTCTCGTACTCTTCGTTCTTCTGGTCAAAATCTCCTGAGTGTCCCCAAAACCCGTCTTAAAACACGGGGAGACCTGTCCTTTCAAGCAGCTGCCCCTAAATTATGGAATGCTCTTCTCCCCGCTTTGCGTGTGGCAGAATCTGTTGACTCATTTAAAAAGCAGCTGAAGACACTTTTATTTAGACAAGCTTTTAGTTAATTCTCGGGCTTTCATGTTTTGTTTTGTTTTTGTTCTGATGTGTTAAATTGTATATACATTGTAAAGCACTTTGTGATCTTTATCTGTGATAAGTGCTATATAAATAAATTTTACTTACTTTTACTTACTTACTTACTGCTTGCCACATACCCCCATCACCCCTCGCAGGCCAGGGAGGTACACCCGCGACTACGCTCTACCCCCACCCACCCCACAAACCCCCACTGCCTCTAGGATGTCAGCCACCCCACCTCGACCCAGGAACAAGGTAGCAAGCTCTCCGTCCCACCGGTCTTCACTCGCTCCAGCACCACCGCCTCGGGTAGCCACTCACGGTCTTCTTTCTTACGCGCTGCCTGATCTCCTCAGCACCGCGATCCCCCTCAGCAGCAAGGGCTCACCAACAGCATGTCCCTCCTTCCTCCCGGGTTTTCGGCACCAATGTAATGAAGTTCGTTGTTATGGGAAGAAGAAGGCAGGAACCGGCAAACATTCAAAATACTTTAATCAAATAAATAAACAAAATTAAGTAAAAATGACAGCCCCTCACGGACGACTGCCGTGCACACACATAACAAAACGTAAACAAAACACAACGTAAAATCCAGGCCTGGTCCTCTCTCGTCCTTCACTGTCGTCGCTCCTCCATTTATGCGACGAGCTCCTCCGTGAGACACGAGTCACGTCCCGCTATCATGGTACCTCAGGCTTGCTGCTTGCCACACTAACGATTGCAACACATCTTTTAAAACTAAAGGTGGAAGAAACACAGAACATTTCCTGGCCACAGCTATACCTTTTCCCATATTGCTTACTATATAATATATATATATATGTTCAGACCAAAACAGCATATTGTCAAGTTTCACACCCAGCAACTTAAAATTCCCACTTGTTACTTGTTCCACTGGAGTTCCGTCAATAAATAGATTCAAGTCAGCAACCATAGTAATATAATTTTTGTTACTAAAAATGATACATTTAGTTTTTTCTATGTTTAAAATGAATTTATTAGTTCTAACCCAGTTCGTAATTGTTTGCAACTCCTCACTTAAATTCTTCTGAAGCTCAGCCGATGTTGAATCATCTGCATACATAACTAAACTAGCATTATCAACAAAACACGGTAAATCATTTATAAAAATAGAAATATAAAAGTGGACCTAAACCACTGAACAGTATACAAAAAGTATTTTTGGTTTCAGAAAAAGATCCATTATAAAATACATTCTTTTTTCTATTGGAAAGAAAACTTATGATCTAGTCAAGGGCTGTAAGTGAAAAAACATACTATTTCAGTTTGGCTACAAGAATAATATGGTCAATAACCATATTATGGTTTCCTTGGTCGACTCATTTGACTCTCATAATTGTTGGCTTTTAGAGGATTTTAGTAGTATCGCAAAATGTTGAATCTACTCAATAATGCTTGATGTTTTAAAGAAAGAGAAATAGAAAAAAACTGTATGCTGGCTTAAAGTTCTTTGTTCAACCCTGAGATATTTGACCACGTGGAAGACTTTTTTCCCCTCGCTCCAATCTTCTCTGACTTCCCCAATGAACTAACTGGAAACTTTGTGGATTGCTCACAGCTGGTTGAATGTTCACCCCCTTCTGAGGAAGCACATCTGCTTCCCACTCCTAATATTACTATGAATGTACATTGCTGAACTCCACAGGTGGAGAATGCCATACAGTACATATGCGTTTACAGTTAGTGTGCTGTTTCTAAGAGTGTTAATGGAAACTTGTTTGTGGGCTATTATCCCAGCATCCTTCTTCTTGTGAGCTGATGAGTGAATCCATTATAGCTACTCTAAATAACTGATCAGTGGTTTCTTCAGGCTTTTTGTGAGAGCTTGTGGCTTTAAAAACAGGCAGTAAGATTGTGTATTGATGTCCTGCAGCTAGTTAGTCCTATTGCATCAGAAATATCAATGTTTTTTTTCTATATATACCCTATCGTTCACACGTTTGAGGTAAGATGTTTTTTTATTTAAATCAATTAATCGTTTTATTCAGCAAGAACGCATTAAATTGATCAAAAGTGAAAGTAAAGACTTGATTTTTTTGTGTTTTTTTTTTGTGTAAACCCTACTTAATGGGGAAAATATGTTCTCACAAAGATGGCAATATCTGAAATCCTTGACCTTGGTTATGGTCATAAGGAATTCCCAAAAGCATTTTCTGGCTGTCAGGTTGATAAAGTGATATAGTTATTGAATAAGAGTAAATGTACATATCAGTGTGTCATGGTTGAGGTTAAGTTCAGTTAAGGTTGGAATATTATACTGTATGTAAACTTGCATTTTTGAACTTGATACTCTCTGGACTCATGTGATGTCTGTTTCTAAGACATGTGCTAGTGAGACAGACAGATGTCCTGACCATGAGTGAAGGAAGGAGAACAAGAGGGACAGAAAGGAGGAGAGATATATTTGTAGAGACAGCCACGGTTGCCAGAGGAGATTACTAATGTGTAAAGAAACCCTACACTCTCCTTGATGGACTCGCTCGCGCACATACACACTCCATCCCCGTTCTCCCAGGATGCACAAAGAGCATATTTGGATTTCAGCCCCACATTTTGCAATTCATTCTGACATAAATCAGTTTTAATCAGAAATTTCAATATCATAACCTAAGGGAAGCTCAGTCCCGGGGGAAGAAAGATGCAGATTGTATGAGCTCAACCAGACAGGCGTAGCAAATATTAAAATATTACATAAAAAAAAGGGAAAATATTTTTTAAACTTTCCCCTTTGCTTTGTTAGAAAATCCATATAGGATAGTTAATTGAAAAATGTAAATTCTGCTCCCAATTACACACCTTATGCCGAGTTCACATAGCACGATTTTAGCCCTGATTTTCACTCGCTGACAGATTTCGCAGAATCGCAGACAAATGCCCAAAATCAGAAGCAAATCGGTGCTTGTTCAGGCGAGTGTCATTCACGCAGTGTGTATTATCAAAGACGCGATCTGAGAGAATTGGCGATGCGTCGCCGACACCCGTGAGATATTTGGCATGCTAAATATCTGGACCTGTCTGCGATTTAAAATCTTGCTGTCAGTGCTGTGTGAAATGTGTTCTGACTAAGAATTGACCTACAGCCAATGAAGAGAACAAGATTCAAGGCAGCAGAAAGTTCGGGGAGCAGTTATGAGTATGGAGTCTCTGCCGAACAAAATTGGGCGTTTCTGAATTTCTGGGTGTTTTCAAACTGGTGGGTGTTTATAAACCATGCAATGAAAATGATCCCCTTCACCCGACCCGACTCCACCCATAAACCCTACCCACACTGTGACGTGAGCAAATCAGGTAACTCAGTGAAAAACGCCCCTTTGTTTATGGCCTCGCCCACTGATCTAACTCCTATTACAATCCTGCAGAGACCTATACTTGGGAGTTTTAGACCAGAATATCAGAATGAATTAGTGTACACAGCTTTACAATTATATCAAACAGAATCAAAACACAAACATTTGCTTGACCAGCCGCAACAGCAGCACATTGCAAAATGATTTATTTACCTCCAACTCTCTTTGCAGAACACACAATCCTTTCTCCCCACGTCTCCCCAACATTTCCTCCTCCATAATCATAATTTTTCTTTTCGCTGCAAATCAGCACACAGACAATTAGGATCGCAAGCTTCTTGCGGGCTATCATTTTTAATAACAGTCGCAGACTCATGCGAGAACTCCGGTCTCTTGCATTATTTCCTTATTACTTCGTGTGTGTTTGGTTGTGAAATGTGGTTTGTGGACCAGACAGAGTTGCCAGCAATTTTTCCTATTGTAAAGCCATGCAATGTGTAACCCCCGGTCGTCGATCCGTCGTGAAATTTGCACTTGAAAGGAAAAGAACAGTGATCTGACCACTTTGAAAATTGTGCAATGTGAACTCGGCATAAGATGTTCAACTTTGAAACACAAATTACATTTTTAACGAAACCCCCGAGAGATTTCTGCCCTTCCATTAAAATCTATTTTAAACTTTCATAAAAACATTTTTAAATGAATCAAACAGTTGTATCCATCTTCTAAAAAGACACAATCATTTTATATGATGAACAGAGATGAATTTTAAGCTTTTATAAACAGTAATCAACATTGCCTTTGTGAACTTTTTGAAACTTGAACGTTTTGGTGGAAAAGACTTTCTCAGGTCTTTCAGGTTTCAAAATTTGTGTTTCGAAAATGATATGATATTTACATTTTGGGGTTGTAAACTTTAAAGGTATTGTTTTGTCGTCATGTACTGTACTCACCCTCAAGTTGTTCCTAAACGCTTAAAGAATTAGTTCACTTTTAAATAAACTTTTGCTGATAATTTACTCACTCCCATGCCATCCATGTCTTTCTTTCTTTAGGCGAAAAGAAATTAAGGTTTTTTATGAAAACATTGCAGGATTTCAATGGGCACCAAACGGTTCAAGGTCCAAATTACAGTTTCAGTACTGCTTCAAAGGGCTTCAAACGATACCAGACGATGAATAAGGGTCTTCTCTAGAAAAAGAAAAAAAAGTTTACGTTTTATAAGCACAAATGCTCACCTTGCTCTGTTCTGTGATGTGCGTTCGTGACGTCACATAATACGCAATTACGTTGAAAAGGTCACGCTTGACGTAGGCGGAAGTACCGAGTCAGTGTTTACAAATGAGTGGAAGGAGGACCATATACACATATTCAAATGTCTTTGTGTCAGTTTATCTTTTAAAATGTCCCTTTCATGTGCGTATCCTGGGTGTTTTAATATTAGAAAGCCTTAAAGAAAATTTTCGTGACTTTTCATAGATTTCCTATACAATCCTGAGCGATTGAAACTGTGGTTGCTCGCACTGCACTTGGATGACGTCACGAACGCGCATCACAGAACAGAGCAAGGCGAGCATTTGTGCTTATAAAACTTAAACTTTTTTTATAATTTTTTTAAATGACCGATCGTTTCGCTAGATAAGACCCTTATTCATCGTCTGGTATCGTTTAAAGCCCTTTGAAGCTGCACTGAAACTGTCATTTGGACCGTGAACCGCTTGAAGTCCTGGAATGTTTTCATCAAAAACCTTAATTTCTTTTTGACGGAAGAAAGAAAGACATGGACATCTTGGATGACATGGGGGTGAGTAACTTATCAGTTAAAATGTATTTAAAATTGAACTAATCCTTTAATATATACTTCCCAAAGAATGCCCAAGTTGCTCTTTTCCATGTAATGAAAGAGAAAGGTATTTTCCTTACATAAATCTATTGAATGGCTTCGAGACTTGGAATACAGTGGTCATATGGAACACTTTTATGATACTTTTACAGGGCGTTTTCTTCTTTTTGTAGCTTGGCATAATAATCAACGTCCACTTTCTTTGGAAAACAGCAGCTTTTGACATACTGGATAATATCTCCTTTTTGTGTTTCAATGAAGTGTTGTTTTTTGGTGAACTATTCCTTTAACTGCCCTTTAACTCAAACATATCTCTTTGTGTGCATGAAATGAGTGCCTGGCATGCATGGCTATGCAGGCTGGCTCCATTTCAACAGTTTCTAATAATACAACAGTCTGTATTAGAAAAACATCCCTGGTCGTTCACAATGTCACTGCGACTTTGTCTGGCTCTTGCCCTTCCCACCTCGGCACAGTGGGAATGCGAGCTGCGAAAGTCGTGCCGACGGTACTGTGCTGAATATAGCGGGTGAATAGAATTTGGGTTGCAGGTGGGTCACAGCGCCCATCTGAACATTCTCCAGTGTTCTTTGATCTTGGGTGACATCGCTGGTTAACAGAGCATGCAAATACAACACATACTGGGTTACCTCAGATTAAAGTTCCTAATATGCATTTTGCACAGTCCAGAAATAGTCCTGCTCCGATCAGTTGCCGGTAATGAATGAGTTCATATGAAATATTCATATGCAGTGTTAATTACATGTTATAAAATTGTGAAAATACAAAATTATTCTCTTTTGTCATTGCAATTTTTCAGAAGGCTTACCTCCCTCTCTCCCTCCCTCTCTCCCTCCCCTCTCTCTCTCTTTCACACATATCTCACATAGACACACAGAGAGAACATGATTTACAGCTCTCGTATCTTACTGAGTGTGATTGAATCAAACATCTTCTGTTTAAGACTCTCCGTCATGTACTGACAGTTAGGCAGAAACATAAAAGAATATTCTAAGAATGAATTGCAGCAGCTCATTTGCACATGCTCTTTGCATTATTTTTGTTACTAAATACATTTTTTTTTCCAAATATTAATGTTTAAAATAAAAAAAAAACCGATTAATAACAACTATTTCACATTTAATTTGTCTATTGACTGCAATTCAATAAATAAAAATTATTTGTTATTGCTATTTTATTAACTTCAGAAATAATTTATTTAATTTATATATTGACCGCCATAGATAGATAGGAAGATAGATATGACAAGAAAGTTACAGTTTCATCTGATAGATAGAACGATAGATAGAACGATAGATAGAACGATAGAACGATAGATAGATAGATAGATAGATAGATAGATAGATAGATAGATAGATAGATAGATAGATAGATAGATAGATAGATAGATAGATAGATAGATAGATAGATAGATAGATAGATAGATAGATAGATAGATAGATAGATAGATAGATAGATAGATAGATAGATAGATAGATAGATAGATAGACTGTAAAAAAATATTGTGATTTTAACGGTAAGAGACTGTAAAAATGCTATGGTTAAAAACAGTCAACTGGTTAACAGAAAGTTTCCGTAATAGATCTAACCTTACATTTAATGTAATTTGACAGTAAAATACCGTTAAATTTACAGTTTTTGGAAGTGAAAAAGAACAAGTCGTTGTGTAATTTACAGTGAAAAACCGTAAATTGACCTTCTTCCCAGTGTGATACTTCACATTTGATGTATTTTTGTTGAAGTAACTGTTTCTTCTTAGTTTTTCTTAGTGTTTTTCTAATCAGTTCTGTACATTAGGATTTTATGTTACATTTATTGTTGTTAAATTAATGCTTATTGCATTTTTTAAATTTCATGTGTGTGACCAAGATGGTGTTTAGTGATAGATAGATAGATAGATAGATAGATAGATAGATAGATAGATAGATAGATAGATAGATAGATAGATAGATAGATAGATAGATAGATAGATAGATAGATAGATAGATAGATAGATAGATAGATAGATAGATAGATAGATACATAGATAGATACATATATATTAATTATATTATATATATATAGTGTAATTTTTTACATGTAAAATTTTTATTCTTCACTGAATAAATGGGTCTTCATATTGTCTCTTTATACATGATAATATATATCTAAAAATAACTCAACTCCACGGTAAAGCTTACGGTGTCTTTTGATCATTGTCCTCTACATCTCACCAAATAACAGTGTACTATGTAGTCATCCGCCTTGTTTTTCCATTTACAAATTACAAACATCACCTCAGAGAGAGCAAGATAGAGACTGACAGACAGGAGAGTGAGAGTGGCAGAAATGGAGCTGAGAAAGCGCTAAACCGATGAAGTGAGAGAGAAACAGCAGAGGGAGGTGGCTTGTTTATTTCTGCTCTCTTGTGTCAGGTTTACTACTAGTTGTTCCCCAGAAACATAATTAAATCCCACCCTATTGCTTTGTGCTCTACTTAAATACTTGCAGAATGTTTTAGAAGACTGAATGACATCTGATTGAAGAGGTTTGACAGATGAGCGGAGATTGAAGTAGCAATTAATTTATAAAGGTCAGTTATAGCAGTGCTTGACATGAACAAAATTAAATGCCGGTACTCCCCAAAGGGGTCGAGATGGGGTCCGGTGGGGGGGGGGTTCGGGCGGATTGGTTGTCTTCCTCAGTTGCAAGGGCGTAATTTGGATTTAAACCCATGGCATACTCCCTTGTGAGGTTTATTCGTTTGCTTGTTTGTTTGTTTGTTTGTTTTTGCAAAATGGTCCACACATGCAAAGTTGGTTGATAACATAACAGTAATAAAAAATGTCCTGTCATCTTTTGGAATATCTGAAATCCAGGTTTTTCCTATCGGTCATTATTAGCAGAACACATTTTACACATGGGGAAAACCAATTGTTTAGTCAATTGTTTGGTCCATACTTTAAAGCTCTTGATTCTAACTTGTACTTGACCTTATGAAAAAGTAACATAGATCTTGTAATTGTTTAACTATAGCATTTGTTACAATAAGGATATAATTACAGGTAAGACCATTGATGGCTCCTCATTACCATGCTTAGGCCAAGGTAAAATTTTTATAGCATATATGAAAAATAGCAACCTACACATTAACACATGAAACAGTCGTAGGCTAAAATAAAAATCTATCCCCCTAAAAGATTCTCTATTATAAATTCTACAACAAGTTCAAAGTCGAAATTTACCACAATAAATACAATAGAACGTGATCAATTCTAGTAAAGGTGGTAATGAGTTTAAGGGTGCTTTCACACTTGGTTCGATTGCTTGGACTAAACCCCAGTTCGAATGCTCCCCCCTCCTCCTGCCCATACAAACACACATTTTTATCAAATCATACGTCATTAATAGCAGTTCACTTCCGTGATTTAGTACGATTGCGTTCACGTCAGCAGCGAACCGTACCGGATTTCACATTAACCGAACCCCAGACCACCTTTTTAAGCGGACTCAGGTACGGTTCGCGGGTGTGCATCCGACAGCGTTCACATCATCCAGACTCCAATCGAACTCGGGCGCGCACCAAAAGTGCTAGTGTGAAAGCACCCTAAAAAGCTTTCTAATTAATGTTGAGCACTGGTTATACGTAAATGGCCTGATATGGCCTTTTTTGAGAGGTGGAACAGCTCTGGAATCAGCCCTGAAAACCTAATGCTGTGCTGTGATTGTGTGAATTGAGCTCAGGTTAAGTCACTGACAGTGTACGGACCTGTTGCTTGTTGTCAGCAGTGTTGATGGCGTTTTCACGAGGATCCCAGGAGCATCTGTTTGTGGGTGTGAAGACTGTATAGAAACGTGTTTGTTTGGGACTGTTTTGACACGTGTCGATCCCCATAGCAACACAGGCCCTGTTTCCACCTAAGATGCACTTTCAGTGATCAGATCACAAGTGATCATACGTTTGGCTCATACGTTTTTGAACTGAAAACGAGGGCCGTTTTATTAAGTCCAAATACAGTGCAAAACTCTGTTGGGACTGGGAGTGAGTAATTTGTTAAATGTGCTTGCACCTGATTTCTGTTAGATATAGCCTACGCACTTCATTGCTGTTTATACTGGTTAAATGTCACAGGACACTAATAAAATAAACGGGGTATGATGACGTGTAATGGTATAGTAGTGGTGTCCCATTTCTTAGGGGAATATTTTCACCCCTACGCCTTGGCACTCTGTTTCATGAGCCAAGGGGAACGGGTAGGTGTAGGGGAAGGCAAAGGGGTATACAATAGAATTGGGATTGGGCCTAACATGCGTTAGATGAACACCACTTTAGATTTCGTTGAGACCTTCCCTCTTATTTCGTCACGCTACATATCTTTCACGGGAGCGCCAAGTTCGCAGCACAAATACTATTGAATGAACGAATCCATGTTACACAGCTTATGAGCGAGCGGGACAGCAAGCTAATAAAAAGGATGCGGATGGAAACTGCAATTTCGATCGTAATCCATGTTTTGGTACAACGCAACGATGTATGAATACTTTGTTTTGGTGTGCTTTCTCTCAACACGTCCCATAAGGATCACGTGTTAGGTCAGTAGGCGGAGGAGAGTACGCAGTCTTTTGTGGCTGTTCAAATGCATTCAATCATATGAGCGTCTACACTACAAAAGCAATACGGTCTAATCGACTACTTCTGGAAGTGGTCGAAAGTGGACAAGCACAAAACGCTTTAGACTCCGTTTACACATTGTGTCGTCCACTTGTGATCCGATTGACCAAAACGCATCTTAATGGCAGGTGTAAATGGGACCAATGTTTGCACTGTAGCAGAGGTGAATTCACAAATCTACATTCATGAAGACCTCAGGTGTGTCTACTTTCAACGCAAGAATACCAAATCAAAGCGAAAACATTACGTACACTATAAGACCAACAGCATGGAGCCTCCACCCCCCCAATAATTAATGTATTATATTAATATATATGTTAATATGTTGAAGCCACAAACAAGTTTACGACTGTGCAAGCTTCGGGGGTGTTGATCCCTAGAAAGTCTTTGACAAAAATGCGATTTCTCAGCTTTTTGTTCGTAATGGTTTTTATTTATTTATTAATTTTTTTATGAAACTTACACACATTCAAGTTTTGATTAAAAAAATTAAATGAAGCTAGAATATAATTATTTTGTTGTGGTGGTTTAAAAGCAGAAGCTCTGTTCTTTGTTCGTTTTATATATTGACTTATTTTACATACTCGTACAACAAAATATTCTGCGGCCATGAAAGATTTGTGAATGTGATAAAAAATCCTGCCGCTGACTGGCAACTTAAAAACGTTGGCAGGGAAAGAGTTAAAACAATTTGTCAAATAATAAAATAAAGTAATTCATGTTTTAAATGGTAGTTAAGTAGCGATAATTAACTGATAAATCACAATAAAAATAATGTGTGTCAGTAAAATAGTTATTATGAACAATACATTTGAATTAGTGTTTAAAAAAAGCAAGAGCCAGCTGCTTTTCTTTATCCAGTTGCTAATCAAGTTAAATGCCATTTGAAAAGTGATTCATTGGTATTGTTTCATGGCACATTTAACTACATTTGTGATCTGAATATTATGTGTGTGTGTGTGGTTCAGATATACCCTACGTTATGAGGACAAGATGTCCCCACAAAGATGGCAATATCCAAAATCCTAGTCCTTGTGAGGAAATCTTTTTTGGTCACCATGAGAAAAACATCTGTAAAAATGCAGAACGTTTTTTGTGATGGGTATGTTTTGGGGTAGGGTTAATGTAAGGGGATAGAATATACAGTTTGTACAGTATAAAAACCATTACGGTTATCCAAACATGGATTGGAAACCTAATATGTTTGTGTGTGTGTGTGTGTGTGTGTGTGTGTGTGTGTGTGTGTGTGTGTGTGTGTGTGTGTGTGTGTGTGTGTGTGTGTGTGTGTGTGTGTGTGTGTGTGTGTGTGTGTGTGTGTGTTTGTCCATGTGTGTTTTTGTAGGAGGGAGGGGAACTGCAGCCAGAGGTCAAGATCCAGCCCTATAAACTTGACTCATGTACTCTATTTTAGGGCTGCTTGGTGTGTCACTCATTCTGATTGGATGGATACAGTATGTGTTGTGTGTTGAGCCTGATTATTGGTTGTTCATGCGTCTTATCTCGTAGGATGTTTACTTTGTATATTTGTTCCCAATGTGCAATTTGCTTAGACTGGGTAAACCCAGCCTGATCTGCCGGCGATTTGATTTCGCCCTGCAACTCAGTCTGGAAACCTGTACATTAATACTGCTTCTGTTACACTTTTGCGGGAACCAATCACAGACTGGCTTATCCACCTGGCACGCTATTGGCGGGTTTAACAAGATGACGGATAGAGAAGCGATGGGTCGTTGCCCGTTGATCACGCCTCTTGTGGTCTGATTGGTTGAAGGACTATCCAATTGCATACAGAGTCATTTGAATTATGCTCGTTTATCAGGCCTCTTGTGGTCTGATTGGTTGAAGGACTAACAAATTGCGTAGAGTCATTTAATTTATGCTGTTTTTTCACGCCTCTTGTGCAGTTGAAAATACATAGCAGACTCCCCAGACCAATGTTCAATCTTAAATTGAGCTTGGTCTGGTGATAGCCAGACAACAATTCGCTGTGATTGCCTTTTGTCACTAAAATGTGCCTTCATTTTTGTCCCACCTGATGATGTTTATTCTGTGCTTTAAACCAACAGCACCTGTTGCTCTGACCCCTGATCTGTGACCTAAAGTTGTGGACAAATTTGATCTTTGAGGGGTCCATCAAGAGGCCATTAGGCTCAGATTTTAACAACCCACATGGTTTCAGACAGCTGGTCAAGCGATGACATTGTGGCATAAAATGGAACATTGGAATGTTCGCTCTTTCCTGGCTTTGCTGTAAACAAACTATTTTTACTCTAAATTGGTTGACAGTTTATGCAGCGCTCCGTAAAGGTCAGAACTGTAAATACTGTTTTTACAGGGAACAATTGTGTTGTCACCGCTCTAAATGTTTATATTACAGTCTTATAAAGTCATATATTGGGGACATGTCGGTCTAATATGGCCCTGAATACAGAAACACCCCTGACTTCCTCAGGGAGGATAGTTAAAATAGAGAAAGAGGGCAAGAGAAAGCTTGTGTTTTGTGTAGTACAGTCTAAGCTTACATTCATTTGACAGACTATGTTAGCTGTTCAAGCCACTTTATTTCCCTATGCGTCAATTATAAAATAATTGTATTCACTGATTGCAAAGATATTATATATTAACATAAAAATATACTCTACCAGTCAAAGGTTTAGGGTCAGTATGGGGTCAACACAACTGTTTTCAACATTGATAATAAGAAATGTTTCTTGAGCTCCAAATCAGCATATTAGAATAATTTCTGAAGGATCATGTGACACTGAAGACTGGAGTTAATGATGCTGAAAATTCAGCTTTGCCATCACAGGAATAAATGACAGTTTAGAATATATTAAAATAGAAAATATTTATTATAAATTGTAATATGTATTACCGTCTGATCGTATTTTTGACTAATTAAATGCAGAATTGTTGAGTATAAGAGACGCCTTTAAAAATCATCTTATACAGACCCTATATTTTCTGATTATATTCTGATTGTTGTAACAAAAGCAGCTTGTTATGGCCTAAATGCGCTTAAGTTCCCTCTAAGCAGAGATCACAGGAACTGATGTTTTAACCTGTTTCCTAATGTAATTTACAAATATATCTTGAACCGACTCTGAGTACGCAATTTCACAAGGAAATGAAGTTTGGATTCTTAAACGAGTCAAAGTGTTTCCATAAACTATTTGCAGTACGTAATGTTTTACAGCTCGCTGGGTCGCCCTGCCCCCCGTTTCCCTCTCCAGAGGACTTGTAGGGGGAGGGATCAAAGGCGATCTTATCTCAATTTTCCATTCCCTGCTCCAAGTTTCCGTTACTCTTTTTTTTCACCACATCCATTTCCCCCCCAAGCCTTAGCACTATACTTAGAATGTATGTGCTCTGTTTTTATGGCTACTGCATTGGTTATGATCATACTGCTGTTGTAATTTCATAAAGAGAGTTTCATTTGAATTTCATCAGCTAAACTAAACGGGGCTGGCAGCCTTTTTCCCGTTGTCTTGCGTTGTTGAATGAGCCATATTCTGGCACTCGTGATCCATAACAGTGATTAGCTGCAAAGATTCATCTCATCAGAAGGGATTGGAGAGAGGAATTGATTTGGCATAATGCTTGTTTGGGTTTGGTCTGTTTTTTTTGGACAGAAGAGCATTTTAGTACAGGAGCTGCTGTTACAAATCAGATGTGATATTTTACTTTCAAGTTGTTAGCTATGGGCAATACCTTGTCTCTTTTCCGATCCAATAGCACTTACTTTTAAGGTACCTTTTTTGAGATATTGGAAGATATTATAGGTAATAATTTAGCTGAAAATTATTACATTTCTGTTGTTATTTATCATTTATTCATTATTCAAACTTTTTAACTGAAATAAATGCATAATTATTCATATAATTGGTATATTTAATTTATTTATAATTAATTATCGGTTATATAAATATTTTTATTTTTAATTAATTATAATGAATATACAATTTATAAAACACACAAACATGCTGGGTTGTTTTAGCCCATGTTTGGGTCAAATAAGGACAAACCTAACAGCTAGGTTTAAAAATGTAATAAAAAATATAAGCCAATGTTTGGGTTTGTCTATATTTGACCCAAACATGGGTTAAAACAACCTGGCATTTAGTGTAGTTACATTAAACCACTTCAATAAATTTCACATTTATCTACATTGTTTTTCAGTTATGAAAAAAATGGGACGACTGATCTTCTAGATACACCATCAAGGATCAATAATTCATAATTGATCCGCATTTTATTGCAAAAATAAAGTCATAACTATAAATTAACACAAATGGAAGAATGTGAATTATGTACAGCATTTCTTCTTAGGATGCTTTTAAACCGTATTGAAGCAATTCATATTTATGTTTATATTTATGTACAATATTTAGGCACAAATTCAGTAACATGTGACTGGTAGATCAGCGTGAGAGTGTATGAGTGACACATATCCAGGCAGTGCTATTCTTTGATATCTTCATATGGCATAAATATGCTCATGCCAGTCTTGCCTGAAGCAGAGGCCTCTGGTGGTTGGCTCTCATGGCTAAATATACTGCTCCACATGTGGTTTCACTTCTCAGATTACACTGCTTTTTTTCAATAAGGACATTTTCCCACTAGAACCAGCCAAACTCATCGCCCTCCAGCAAGAGGGACTTTTCTGCGGCCCTTATTTTGTGTGTGCGGTAGTGTCTGCTTAATGATGCCGGACATCTCGCATACATTCAACGCACTCTGCTGCCGTGGCTTTGAGTCACACTGTTGAGATTGATAGTGGTGGTAGTGACAAGATAAGAACCTTCACTTACATGACACCATATCCCACCCTTCACACCTCTTTTTCATACCCTCTACCCCTACTGCACTTGTTCTGCTTTGCTTTACAGGGCTCCAATATAGCTATAGTGCCCTTAGATGGAGGCTCCATGCATGGTGTCTGCTCAACAGTTTTAAATTTATGTTGAGTATTTAAAACAGAAGATGGCTGGTCAGCAGGGGGCTAATTTGAGACTGTAGGCGGGGTTAAAAATGAATAAACATTGATCTTATATTAAGCCCCCTTCATCTGTCTTTGGTTAAGGGATCCTATCATGCTCATTTCAAGTTCATAATTTTGTTTATGGGTTCTACTAGAATAAGTTTACATAATTTAATGTTCCAAAAAATAAAAATTTCTTGTAATTTACATTGTTGCAGCACCTGTACTCATCCTCTGTCTGAACGATCGGTTTGAGTTTTGGTTTCATTAAAACCCGCCTTCCAAAAAGCACAGTCTGCTCAGATTGGTCCGCCAGCTCCAGACTGTTGTGATTGGTTTACCGCTTAGAGTGTGTGTCAGAAAAGTAACACCCCTGACCACAACTGGCGAGTATCAGCTCTGGAGGCGCTAGTATAACTAGTGTAGTCAGATAGTGACAGTCAAGGTCAGTCCTCGCCCCCCTTTTTATGCATATGCCTTGGGCGGGAATTATTTAAATTGTGATGTGTACATTCCCGGAAGAAAATCTATCAGTTCATAATCAGTGCTTACTGATATAGAGAATAACTCCCTTTGGCGTGGACTTTGCAGACCTTTTTCATGCTCAAACAGCAACATTACACACTAAAGAAAACAAAAAATATATAATAGGACACCTTTAATATCATAACGAATTAAGAATGACACACTTGATTTTGACTTACCATCATGATGTTCAAAACCTGTATTTTCCACATAACCCATATAAAATCCTCCAGAACGGACCAAAAAAAAAGCACCTTAAAAAAGTACCATAATTGCAGTTGATATGACTTTTGCGCTCTAATAAAAATATTATGAAAAGTCGTTTGGAAATTTAAGAGAATTTTAAGTTGAAAAATCACATTAGCTGTCAAATCTTATTTGCATACTCATCTGCATGCTTAAATTTGAGAACCAATGCTATTTTTATGTCATTTAGATCACAAGTTTGAATATTAATATTTAGAGGTACTGCAAAGAGCATGATTTTCAGTGAATAATTATAAAAATTTCAAATTTAAATGGAATGTTCGTCACAATATTCATACTGTACATATGTTCACACACATGGAATTTGAAATCATACAGTACTGGAACAAAATGAGGGTAAGCGAATTATGACAATTTCCGTTTGTGTGTGTGTGTGTGTGTGTGTGTGTGTGTGTGTGTGTGTGTGTGTGTGTGTGTGTGTGTGTGTGTGTGTGTGTGTGTGTGTGTGTGTGTGTGTGTGTGTGTGTGTGTGTGTGTGTGTGTGTGTGTGTGTGTGTGTGTGTGTGTGTGTGTGTGTGTGTGTGTGTGTGTGTGTGTGTGTGTGTGTGTGAACTATTCGTCTACAAATAAAAGTTTATCAGTTACATCGAGTTTTTCCCTGGTCCAGCTGAATGCTACACTTCACACTTCCACTTGTTAAATCTTTCGGGGACATCAGTGGTACTATGTTTACACCCACACAAACACACATATAAAGGGAAGCATTTATGACTAATCTTACCCAAATATTACATTAAACTGAAATTGAGACCATCTTTTCTTTCCTGTTGTGACATATACAGTATCTAAGAGAGAAAACATATCAAACTTGGAAAAAATTTTAGGATGGTACTTGATTTTATCAATTGAGAATAAATAATTTATAATATAATAAACACTCCCAACATTCCGTAAAAATATGGGAAATATTCGCTTTCGATTTCATGTAGACTTTGTGTGCTTTTCAGTATCATCACCACCATGAGTCATATTGCAATTATTAATTTTTTTCTAATTTTTGTGTTTTTACTGTAAATACAACCAATAAACAAAATAACTGGGAAATGTGCTTGTATGTTAAACATCACAGATCATTGTTTAAAAACAACTAAATCTTATTGGTTCTTTGTGTTCGCAGGGCCCACAAATGGGCGGAACAGATGCAGGAGGAGCTAGTGCAGTTGATCGATGCTGAGAGCGGCATACAAAAACTCAAAGAAGTAAGATCACACAACTGTCTTTCAGCACGCTAAACATGCATATGAATATTTGCTATTCTACCCTGAAAAATCTATTTCATACAGGTTTAGAATGGCATGAACGTGACTAAATGATAACAAAATTAAAATTTTGGCTGAACTTTCCATATACACAGCTTCAAAAGTAGCAAAAGATCAGCATCTCTGTGATCCAGTCTCATCAAAAACTTGTACTGTATGCAATACGGTTTGCCATTCTAAAAAGCTCTTATGTCCAAGGCCAGTGGGCAAAGAATATTTAATGTGGTCAGATAGGTTTACAGTGGGAGAAAGCCAAAGAATTTCCGATCTGCAATGATACATGTGGTCATCTAATGGGGGTCATGAGGTCCAATGATTCCTTTGGTCCAAAGATTTTTGTGATATATACAGGGCTAAGAAATATGGACATTTTGTTTTACATGACCAGGTACACACTAGTGCAGGTCCAATCACAATCCTTTATGGTGTATTTTTTTTTACTGCTAAACAAACTTTAGAGTGAATATCCTAAAAGTTCAGATACTAACATCCTCAAACCTACATGGGATGTTCTGAAAAGCAGAGTTCAAAGTATACATACTGTATACTGTATCTTTTTTATTTACAGTATTTATTGTAACTGTCAGATAAAATACAGGAACCGTTAATATTAATAGAACTTATTATATTTTTTTAACAAATTGTATTTATTATTTAAATTATATGCCAGTATTCTCAAGACATCAGTACTGATGTTTTACAGGGGACCTTCAAACCACTAAATAATTGCCTGTTTGGTTTAGCAGAATCTGAAACTATTCTGAAAATATTCTATAATTCATATACGTTCTTACCAGCTTTACTCTTTTTACACAGTTTTGTCTTGGTTTTTTTTTTATATATTTGACTAATTAAGATTTGCAGGTACATTTTTAGTGAATGCTATGCTGTCTGTCAAGGCAATGACACAACAAGAATTCTGCCTTTTCTTTCTATGTCCTCATAAGTAATGGCTTTTTAGACAAATTTCAGCAAGTAAACCTGAAACCTTAAACCTCTCTCTTTCTCAGATTTTCCTGCAGCTTCAGAGACACTATGTTGTGAAGCAAAACAACGCTCAACAGCTGGTGGCAAAAGCTGCGTTTGAAATTGAAAAACTTCTTGCCAAGCGCTCCAAAGCTCTAGAAGTAAGTATCAAGTATTATGACACTTTATCAACCTAATGTTCAAAAAGTGTCTCACTTTTAAGGCATCTTTCCAGGGTTTTTCCTGCATGGGTAAAAAAAAAAAGGTCTTCGGTGGTGGCGGGCTAACACGTCCATCTGTGTTTTAAAAATCTGCGTGGAAAAAATTAAGTCACTGATTTGAAAAGTTAGTAATAAAATCAACAACCAAGTAACACATTAAACATTACATTGAAAAAGTGGCAGGTCTAATATTTTGCATTTACACTCCAAGACTTAATGAGATCGTTTAAAATACAGAATTAGATTGTTTTGTTACATCCCTTGCTATGGTTACTATCACAGTCAATCGGATTTAGTGGCTCATTTAAATACAGTAGTCAATCCAGAATCTTTGCAATGTGTAATTAGCAGCATGAACTATATATACAGAAAGCAAGCAAAGATCACTTCCATTGTAATTACTGAAGCTGTCAACTACTTCAGTTCAACATGAGGTACACTAGGGCCCTATTTTAATGATCTGAGCGCATGGTCTTAAGCGCATGGCGCAGGTGCACTTAGGGCGTGTCCGAATCCACTTTTGCTAGTTTAACGACGGAAAAAGCGCTTTTGTCTCCCATTCCCTTTAAAAGCCAGTTGTGCTGGCACCATGGCGGATTCGCTATTTACATGGCGGAATTTTCTAACGGAAAGACTGAACGCTTCCTGAGACTGAACGAAAGAGAGGAATTTTAAAATTTTTTGAAAAGTTTTATTTTTAATATTTGGCATGTTTGTGTGCTGCTGCGCGTCCCTGTGTGTGTAATAAGCAGAGTGTACACTCGTTGTGCACCTGCCTATATGCAGTGTTGTCACAGTTACTTTGAAAAAGTAATCTGATTACTGATTACTCCTTTAAAAATTAACTTAGTTACTTTACAGATTACTTGATTTTAAAAGTAACTACGTTAGATTACAAGTTACTTTATTAGTTACATTCAGCAGTTGCCGACAACACCCCTGCCGCCTCAACATAGAAATGACAACCGTTTTTACCAACACTCACTTTATTGGAATCTTTAACAGTAACGTCAACAATGTATCTCCTGACATTTTAAGTTGAAATTAAAAAATATTTCCTGAAAAAAAAAAATTAAATATAATAAAAAATTTAGTAAAGACAGTCTTTCTTAACTTCACTTAATATAAATACTCTCCCGAGACGCAAGAAGAAAGCAAAAATATATATTTGTACTAAGGAAAATGACTAAAATAGTAACTGACAGTGACTTGGATAAATTATTTTAATCTGATTACTGGTTTGGAAATAGTAACGCGTTAGATTACTCTTTACTGGAAAAAAGTAACGCGTTACAGGCATCACTGCCTATATGCGCATATTATTAATGGGCCCTTTAAATAACACAAAAAATACTGCGCTATTGACTTATGACCAGCAGGTTTTTGTTAGTCACTGGTGCAGTCGTCAACAATGTTCCTGAACACACCTCGTTTTCATACCAGCACATCCATGGGCAAACAGATGGGTGTGAGTGCATTTGCTATTTTAACAACGCTGCGCTGGACGTGAAAATAATAACTAGCAAAAAACACTTGCGCCACGCCTGGCATCGCATTGCACCGGGTGTATGATATTATAATAAATGAAGCTGTCTGCGCTGTGCAACGAATCTCTTATCGACATTGTGTTTATACTTTGGTTATAATGAAAGGATTTGCGTGCGCACGGAACTAACTTAAACACATCTGATTGCCCATTGCGTTCATGCGGTCAACAGATACTGTATGTCTGTGATTGGCTACAAAGCTGCAAAAACACATAAATAGAAGGATCATAGATTGCTTACTTAAACGCTCAACAAGCATTTTCGTCACATTAAATGTTCAAACCTTTGGTGGGTCAAATATTCATTTAGGCGGTCGGCAAAAAATTTTCAATGCAGGAAAACACATAGCACATGTGTTTGATTTGATGCTACAATATTTAATCATGTGGATTTCTACTTGTTGATGTGTATTCCGGGTATCATACTAACATAAAGCTCTAGCTATATCAGCAGTATATTTACTGTATAAATTGTGTATATGTAAAATACCCAGATTAAATTAGCCAAAATGAACAGTATACAAACCAATCACTATGAAAAAAATCAAGATAATTAAGCATTAAGGTATTATGTAATCATTTGACATTTCTCCTTATACAGAACCTTTTTGGCATTGTGTTCTTTAAAATTGACTCAAGAACACGGGTTCTATATAGCACTCCACTGAACCTTTTTATTTAACAGTGTGTAGTATGTACTAAGCTAGTGTTCCAAACAAAGCCATTGTTTTTTTTCTGCTCGGGCCAAACCCTTCCAACATTTTATATTGTTAGTAAATTAGATCTGGCAGAAAGATCCAGCTTGGATCGATTTGCATTGATCTAGCTCTGATAAAACCGAGTCCAGAATGTTGGCAGGGCTGCTTCAAGCTGAAAGTTAATTCGTTTGCCAATGCGCTCTGTCCTTTTGATTTTCTTTCTTGATAAACTGTACGCTGTATGCCCTGGAAGGTATGTTTCAAGAGCATTTTCCATTATTGTATGAATAGAAATCATTAGATATGATTATGCTGGCTCATTTTCCCAGACAGTGGAGAAATACCAAATGTTGTGTGTGCTCAAGCAGGGTCAGTCGGTGTTATAAATGTTTAACTCTTGCCCCTGAAGTGCAGGTGATGTATATGTACTGTGTGGAGCTGCTTTTATTGCTGAGCATTAAACACATCGCTGACAGCTCACTCTGATGACTAAATGAAAGTATTGACCTCTCACTCCCTTTCTTTCTCACTGTCCCTTTCCTTTTTTCCTCCTGCTGGCTTTCTACTGTCATGCTTAATTGGTCCGAATTAAGTGTTCTTGTTTTAATGGATATGAAAGCATTAGTGTGCCTCATATGATGGAAATAACTGCTCTTAGGTCATTGGATCTGTAATAGCTGGTTGTGGTCGAGGACAGTTTGGCTGTTTGCTTCTCTGTCCATTTGTGTGTGTGTGTGTGTGTGTGTGTGTGTGTGTGTGTGTGTGTGTGTGTGTGTGTGTGTGTGTGTGTGTGTGTGTGTGTGTGTGTGTGTGTGTGTGTGTGTGTGTGTGTGTGTGTGTGTGTGTGTGTGTGTGTGTGTGTGTGTGTGTGTGTGTGTGTGTGTGTGTGTGTGTGTGTGTGTGTGTGTGTGTGTGTGTGTGTGTGTGTGTTTGGCTGATTGTTTACCTCCAGTCACAATGCCCAAGCTGGACACTGTCCTCATGTCACCTCATAGTCTTTATTCAGTGTTTTCCCTCTGTTGTCCACCAGCACAAACACAAAGACCATCTTGCTTGTTTTTGTGCTTTTCTCTCCTCATCTTTTATCATCACAGTCAGAAGAAAAGATTTGTGTGAGTCAGAATTGTGCTGGTCACATTTTTTTTGCACCCTGCTTATAATTAGAAAATTCACAAGTGCATCAAGTTCGGCAACTCTGGTGAATCAAGAACCAAAAGCATTACATTTAATTTAATTATTAAATGCAGGCTTCCAATTTTGTCGTTAAACATTGAAGTGCATCTGTTTAAAATGTTTCAGATTTTCTGTAGAGTATATTGATTTTATATTTGTGTACTAACTTCTTCCTTCCTTCCTTCCTTCCTTCCTTCCTTCCTTCCTTCCTTCCTTCCTTCCTTCCTTCCTTCCTTCCTTCCTTCCTTCCTTCCTTCCTTCCTTCCTTCCTTCCTTCCTTCCTTCCTTCCTTCCTTCCTTCCTTCCTTCCTTCCTTCCTTCCTTCCTTCCTTCCTTCCTTCCTTCCTTCCTTCCTTCCTTCCTTCCTTCCTTCCTTCCTTCCTTCCTTCCTTCCTTCCTTCCTTCCTTCCTTCCTTCCTTCCTTCCTTCCTTCCTTCCTTCCTTCCTTCCTTCCTTCCTTCCTTCCTTCCTTCCTTACTTACTTAAGAAACATTTCTTGTATTATCATTGTTGAAAACAGTGCTTAAAGGTATAGTTCACCCAAAAATGAAAATTAGCCCATGATTTACTTACCCTCTCAAGCCATTATAGCAGTAATAGTTGTTCTGTTTTTGAAGTCCATAAAAAAATGCATCTGTCCGGCTCCGGGGTGTTAATAAAGGCCTTCTAAAGCGAATCGATGTGTTTGTTGTTAAAACTTTATAAAGTAAATTTTGGGCCGACCGCCTTCCGTGTTCAATTTATGGAAAAAGTGTTGAAAGGTCCTCTGCCGATCGAAAAACTCGACCAGGTACGCTCGTCATGACGTCATGTACGCATCTTGAGTTTCACTTTCAACTTTCAACACTTTTCCATGGAAGGCAATCGGCTGGAACTTTACTTGATAAAGTTTTAAATATGGATATTTTTCTAGCACAAACGCATCAATTCGCAAATTTTTGTCCACACTGATTCATGGCCGTGCATGTTCAAATAGGTTAGACACACAACATAGTTTCTTAAAAGCTTAAGAGTACAAATAATTAAATGAGATATTATTATTATAATATTTTTTTTTTATAGATGGACAGCATCTCATCTTAGCAGGCTTTTTTAGCAGGTGTTTAGCCTTTAATTCATTCAGCTTTGGGAAAAAAAAATGTATGGAGTAGCTCATATTTCAGTAAATTGCATAACAGTGTGTGAACCTGTTGCCAGGGAGAAGAGCAGATCTAGACTTTTTTTGTCAGATAATCCCTCTCTCGCCAGTCAGCACACACACCTATGTCAAATCTTGACTTGTGTTCCCTTTTCTGACAACCGTTTCTTGTATCTACTGTGCTTTATGTACAGTAAATGAATCAGTTTGTTATTGTGGCATCTGCTTCTAAATGGCAGGTAAAACAAGACGCACTCTAATTGGTTGCATTGCACATCAGTCGACGGTCTCTTCTTGTCTAACTGAGCTGAATCATCCCCAACTCATTGCTCGGCTGTTGCCTCCAAGAAACTTTCTACTAAATAAGTGCTTTTCCCAGAGAACTGCGGATTGGCCTCTTATTCCACCACAGGAAGTCAGCTGTCACTGTGACGATGAGCATATCTTGCCGATCATGTGGTGCTGTTCAGGTTCCTGTTGTTTTTTCCTGAGTGACCCCCTCGGGCACAGGATGACCACGGATCATGCCTTGTGCTAATCAATATCTGCTGGATCAGATTTGACTGATCTCGAGGCCAAACGTGACTGTGGGATGCTGTGGTTGGATTAGACTGATTGATTGATTGGCAGCTCAGTTAAGTTGATCAGCGGGTGTCTTTAATTTGGAGCCATCCATCAGCAGCTGTCTGCGTAGTCGATGCGAGTTAACGGAGGTTGCTTGACGTGCGGCCGGGATGCCGTGTTGTCTAACAGGAAACTGAAGGTGGTGGCTGCTGATGGATACAGTGTTTTCTTTAACGTCAATCAAATCATGTAAACAGCAAAAATGTCTCACTCTTGCCATTCTCTCTCTCTCTCTCCCTTGACTTTATTCCAATTACAGCAATTGAACCTATTAAAATGAACCTTGTCTCCTTGTCAGTCACTTGTTTCTTCCCGCTCCCTCACTCTCTCTGTCTCTTTCTCTATCTCTATCTCACTATCGCACTCTCTCTCTCTCTCCAGCTGTTTTCTGGACTTTGTTGGAAATCCAACACTTTTTTTTTATCCTGCTGACCTCCCTTTACACAAATGAAGTACACAATATTATACAACATAACATTTACCTATCGTGAAATGTCGGTACATTTGGCCTTAAAATGTTCGTTTTGGACATTGTAGTGTCGTTAAACTCAAGCATTCAACACTGTTACCAGTAAATCAGTAAATACAAATCAGCATTTAGGTCTAAACTTTCTAGCGCACCTTTATTTTTTTTATTAATTAATGAATTTGTTTGTTTATTTATCTATGTATTTCATATAATTTATACAATCTCTAATAGTTTCTATTTTATTTTGACCTTTATCACACAAAGTGTGGTTTTAAACTACATTTGGATGTCTAAAATTTTGATAACAGGGTTGCAAATATTGCAAACCTGATATAAATTAATAGAAAATAAAACGAATAAACCGCTAATAAAATATTTATTTTGCCCTCTTGATGTTGATTTTTTGAATGTTAAGTACCTTCTATATATGTACAGTATATATCAATCAAACTAAAGTGGACTATATCTCTATCCATATATCCTTCAAAATTGACAAATTCATCTCACATTTTTCTGTAATTAATCACAATTTAATTTTGATTAAAAACTGTTTTTAAAGGCCCACTGACTTTTGAAACAGCCAATAGCGTTTCGTTAATATCCCAGTTTGACTAGAGCCTTTCTGTTTGGTTAAGCCAGAGTTTCCTCCTAATCTCTAACCGTTTATCATCATTTATCCTCAACTGAAAGAATATTTACACTGTCTGAATCGTTTCATATCGCATGTATAGTGCACTATGCGCCATTCACCATGTAGAAATTAGTAAATGTGTGAACAGCTGACCGATTTAAGCCGCAGCTTCAGCGTCTATTTATAGTGTAGGGGGCGGGCGCTTCAGATTCTAGAGACCATTTGATTGGACAGAAGATTTGATGAGAAAGTGAAGTCTGCGATGATGTCATCAAAATCTGTGATCCATTTTAACGGAAGTGAGAGACTGTAAGTTTTTAATGCTTATATCTCCTAAATGCGAATTTTGTAATTGTTTTGGAACACACCAGCTTATTCATAACCTTAAGGCTAACATAGTCATAATAAAAGCTAAAAAACTTCCATTTTGATTTCAGGGGGACTTTAATATTTTTATACTGTAATAGTTTCACAGTTACTCTCCAAAAAAATGTAGAAACAACTTAAAGACAGTATATTTTAAATATTTGTTGTAATGGCATCTGTTTATGAATAAAGGCCAGTATCAATGATACTGATACTGATGTCTCTATGAAATGGATTTTTATTTAAACATTAATGATAGACATTCAGCATTACAGTATAATTGAAAGCTATATCAATTTAAAAAAATTACTTTTAATTTAAGTGAACTTAAAACAATCTTCACATAAACCCATTGTAATAAATGTCATATTTACCTGTGTCTAACGGGTAGGAAATATAGAGAAATGGAATAAATTTATCAAACATAAATAATAAATTAAATATAGATGAATCCTTATTAACGCTACAATTTTCTTTGTCATCTTGTCCTTTGATTAACATTAATGATCACCACAGCCAGGGCCGGATTAACAATTTCCTGTGCCCTGGGCAACAAGACTCAAGGGCCCCCCTGCCCCTGCCCCAAAGCAACAATCGCAAAGTCGCTATCAGCAAGAGCATATAGCCTATACTTCTATACTAACAAATCAGGCTTCTGCAATGCTCAGTGGAGATGTATGTAATAGCCTCAGCATAAAGTGCATTCAAGAGACAGAACACTAATGATGCACTAATGTTTAACATAACTTTTTACAATTAATCTTTCACAGAACTTAGTGGCTGCTCCAGAGTAATTATTAAATGTTTCAATATAGCCAATCAACCTATATTTTGACTGCAACAGTGAAATAAAGCAGACAGCTAGGGAAGCCTTATCCTAAAACCAGAGATTTTGTATTCCTAAAATGCTACAATGTGAAATTGTGGCTATTTTTGGAATATGTTTCATAATGTCGACTAATTTCAATTCCTTTTTTCTTTTACATTTTCTTTTAGCGCTCCTGCTTAAATTTCAGACAGTGTTGACTGATTGGGTCGATGATTCCAAGCCCAAAAGCTCACTAAAACCCACCCAATTCAAGAAAAAAACACCCAAAATTTGAACTGCCAAAATAATTTGATATAATTTTATTGCCATGTCAATCAAGGCTGATTAGCACCATTTTATCTCCTTAAAACAAAATAATGATGTAAAAATAAAAAATAAATCCCAGGAAAATGGATCAAAACAGGGCATTCAAAAACAGTGATGCATGACATGGAAAAACACATGCATCATTTTCAAATGTCAACAGTAAGAATAAACTAATTTAAGTGCAAAAAGTGCCCAATATAATCAGAATAAACAATGTAATTAGCGGGCATTTCGCACACATTACTGCACACACCACAGCCAAAATGTGAGCTGTGAAAAGAAAATAGAACATAACGCAGATAACGCGAGAAAATAGAACATAACGCAGAACTTAACACAGTCAAAATGGATTAATCGTTGATTCAAACCTCTTCAGCAGCTGTTGGGACGAGTAGAGCGCAGTCTAGACGCTTTAAGAGGTGCAGATGTCCTGATCAGGCCAGTGTGCACACCATGATGCTCAGGAGTCATATAAGTTACGAGCCTATTCGATTTCAATTCAAGTCATTCAACCTCTTGGAGTTAGTTATATGTATAAAGAGTCTTTGAGTCACAGGTGTAATCCACGTTTTGAGAGTTGCAACCCTCTCCCACTCATTACTGTAGATAACTTACTGTATATTTATGCCACTTTGGCATAGCGATCATTTGATATCCAGCGACAATTTCGCGCTGAAAACCTGTCATGAATGAGCGCGAGTCGCGACTCGCTGCTGATCGCTGATTGGCTGAAAGTGCGTGCTCGTCAGCGACGTCAACACCAACGCCAGCTTGACTCTACGCTGAACCGGTGTGTGTCATGATGATGCACACTTGAGTTTGTTATTAACCAATTAGACTATACAATTTAGATGTTTGAAAACCACCAAACTGACCCCAAACCAACCCAAAATTTTGTCCACCTGCCCAAACCCGTTTTTAACCGCACAATAAAATTCAAAACCGCCCAATCTGGCAACACTGATTTCAGAGTGTCAAGTCACGTGATTCGACTTGACAGCTCGTCCTCGCTCGCTGCACAGCAGCGCAAGAAGCTACAGACACTGTTTTTTTACGTGATTTAACATATGTTGATCGAACGGGTTGCAAAAATATAATTAGGAAAGTAAGGATTGCGTTTATAACATGATCTAACATAATATTTGACAGTGCCCAGGGCCCCTTAGATGTCCTGTGCCCCTGGGCAAGTGACCAGTTGCCCTAATGGTTAATCCGGCCCTGATCACAGCAACTGGTTTATTAGGCTGCTGTGACTTTAAGATCTGACACTGCCCAACATAACACGGATCTGACGCGCATCTCATTTTCTCACAACTCTTTAAGTTCATTTAAGACGGTATTTAACTAATTTAAGACTGCTCTTATAAGAATACTCGACAAAACGTGCATTTTGGCATACTTGTGTGTGTGTTATTGTTCCTTCAAGCGAGAAAGAGAACTCCATTCTGGTGCGCTGTCTGTGCACGATACTGGCGTGCATCTTGTGTTGTGTGTGTGTCACATAGACAGGATATTCACAGCAGTGCATTCTCTTTTGTCTTATCAAGCTTAAATCGTTTAAAAGCATTTGCATGAATAAGAGCGTGATAATATAATGTAATGCTAGCCAAAGGATGACAGAAAAAAACAGATGGTGCATTAATTGTGTTAAATATTTTTGCGTTTAAAGCATGCTAACGTTAATGCACTAATTTTGACAGCACTAATATATACTTTATATACAGTCCATTTTAGTTTCATTGATCTTTTTTTTCCCCTCAACACCTACTTTTTGTCATGAATGTGTCTACGGTGCTTTAAAGTTCTGTCTAGGTGGGGAGCTCAACATTTTGGAACCGATCCAGTGTGTGTACTGTGTGTATGGTAATTCAAAGTATCTGCTTGTCTTTTTAGAAAGAAAGAGGTTATTTCACCATGATCTGAGAGCCCTTCTGCTAAATGCTGCATCAAAAGAAAGAAAAATGAAAAGCATGACAGAGAGATACACACTGAGGAAAGAGCCACTTGCATCCATCAAAAGGGAAAGAACAGATGGAAAGGAAGGGTGTTTGTTTGCTCTCTGTTTGATGTTGCAGATAAAACAGCACCATCCAGCTCAGTCGTTCTATGCGCTGATTCTTAGACAGCTAAATATCATTAGAGCATCTGGAAACTAGATTGCAGACTCTCATGGGCCAATACTGTACACACTATATTTATCTCCAGGAGCCCTTTCCCTCTCCTCTCTGCACTCGTTTCTTATCCTATCAGTCTTTCGATGACATGCAGTGAAGGGCCAGAGAGCGTCACGATAACATCAGTAAACAGCACTTGGTTGTTTTGCACAGTTTTTAATGATGTACAGTTCACTCCAGTACTGAGAAAAGGTGTGCTATTAAGCAATGAGAGGTCTTTCTTTATAGAACTACCCCCTTCCTACTGTTGTTGTTTAAGTAATAAATTATTCAGCTTTTTGCCTTCTATTTCTCTTGATGGAGGCCATCTATATATATATATATATATATATATATATATATATATATATATATATATATATATATATATATATATATATATATATATATATATATATATATATATATATATATATATATATATATACAGCATAAATACACCGATCAGGCATAACATTATGACCACTGAGAGGTGAAGTGAATAACACTGATTATCTCTTCATCACGGCACCTGGGGTGGGTAGGATATATTAGACAGCAAGTGAACATTTTGTCCTCAAAGTTGACGTGTTCGAAGCAGGAAAAATGGGCAAGCGTAAGGATTTGAACGAGTTTGACAAGGGCCAAATTGTGATGGCTAGACGACTGGGTCAGAGCCTCTCTAAAACTGCAGCTCTTGTGGGGTGTTCACGGTCTGCAGTGGTCAGTATCTATCAAAAGTGGTCTGAGTGGTGAACCGGTGACAGGGTCATGGGCGGCCAAGGCTCACATGATGCACGTGGGGAACGAAGGGCTGGCCCGTGTGGTCCAATCAAAAAGACGAGCTACTGTAGCTCAAAGTTAATGCTGGTTCTGATAGAAAGGTGTCAGAATACACAGTGCATCGCAGTTTGTTGTGTATGGGGCTGCACGAATGGGGCTGCACACATACCACCTACCTAAGAATTGTTGCAGACCATGAACACCCTTTCATGGAAACAGTATTCCCTGGTTGCTGTGGCCTCTTTCAGCAGGATACTGCGCCCTGCCACAAAGCAAAAGTGGTTCTGGAATGGTTTGAGAAGCACAACAACGAGTTTGAGGTGTTGACTTGATGAACAAACAAGTCTGATCCATGGAGGCCCCACGTTGCAACTTACAGGACCTTAAAGATTTGCTGCTAACATCTTAGTCCCAGATACCACAGCACACCTTCAGGGGTCTAGTGGAGTCCATGCCTTGACGGGTAAGAGCTGTTTTGCTAGTAAAAGGGTGACCAACACAATATTAGTCATAATGTTATTCCTGATCAGTGTGTGTGTGTGTATACATACAGTATATATATACTTTATATTAGGGGTGTGACGAGACACTTTGCTCACGAGGCGAGTCATGAGATTGTATTTTAAAGGCAAAAAAGATTTTTAAAAATCCTCAATGACAAAATTCATGACTGAAAAAATTGTCTGCAGGTGCATTTTAAAAATGTTTTAATAAGTAATCTTGTAGTGAATTTCATTTCAGTTATACTTTCTGAGTATGAATTATCATATGCATTTAAGGACAACAATATACACGCACTGTAAAAGGTTTTGCTACAAACTTAACTGACTGGCTTCTCCCCTGTATGATTTCACACGACTCTCTTCAGACCTTACTGTACAGAAATGATGAGCTTCCAGAACTTCTGATTGAGGCTGTGTGTGACCTCCTAATTGAACTCCTATTCACAAATTGAACATAGAAACAGTATAAATAACACAAATAAATAACGTCAAATAAATAAATAATTATACGTTTTATAACTGCAAGCAATAAGTGCAACCAAAATCAAAGTTCTCTCTCAATATTCAAAGTGCAAACAGAGACAAAAGCTAAGAGGTGGTTACAACAGCCCAGCCTAAGATAGCTTTGATATTAGGAGACAGGCTATTGTATGTAGCCTAATTTGCAGTTTACTTTAGCTTTAGAATTCGCGATTGCATGTTCTCTGTGTATGGAAAGCGGTGGTGCTGAGTGTGAATTCTACATAAGATAAGACATTTATCAGTGGCATGGGTACCGTACGGAAAAAATACGCATTGCAGAGTACGTGTGAAACAGGTGTCAGGCTCTTATGCGCAGTGAATCCTCCGCCATGGTCTTGTCAATCATCTCGCCTTACTCTCGTCGCGTAATCAGTGAATTGTGATTCATACTGCACTGTGTGCGACTCTGTCTGCAGTTTACAATGGAAGTGACTGTTATCCAACTGAATTAAATGGTTTTTATAGGCAGCGGTGGCATATTCATGGCGATATCGCGAGACAATTTTCACCTCGATATTTATATATATATACTGTATATAAAAGAATATACGTCGCATTGTATTGTAGCACCTAATGTAACCTATTCTTCCATCCCAACAATGGTTGTAGTCTTACTCAATATCTGTGAAAGTCTAGACTGACTGATTAGATTTTAGGAAGGAGAACGGCACCTTGGGAAATGTACTGAATTAGTCCCTCATTGTAATGGGGTAGAGTGAGGACTTGAAGGACAGACAAAGGGTATGACGTCAGACTACAATACCCATAAGAATCCAGTGCTTCTCAGAGGACGAACAGCTGTCAGAGGTGCCACATGTCAAATAACTGAACTAATTGAGCAGCATAAATGACTGTGACTTCCATAACAACTCAGGAAATGGGAAGAGCCCTTTTTTGTCTTGATGTTCTCAATAGCATATGTACTGTCTGTTGGAACTCTCATATCGGTCACTAGCAAAACATTCATAGTAAAACATCGGAGTGTGCTGTGTTACAGAACCTGAAGCATCATCACCGGTTTGCATAAACAGATCAGCTGCTGGTTGCGATGATGCCTGGTTGCTACGGTACCTTGGCTCCATATACAGGCACTGCTAAACTTAGCTGTACCGCCTGTCTCTAAACAACAAATGTTGGAAACAAATGATAGAAGGCTCACACTAACTTTCTGCAAACTCCACCAACCTAATATGAGACATAATGAAGCACTAGTGTGAGAGCTGGCAGTAGTTAAACTCTCATCTTAAGCAATGCAGAGCTGCATAATTACAGTGTTGTCCACCCACATTGTGACTGTACCAGGATATATTTTCACTTCTGCTTAAACACCCTGTACTGGGAACTTTAATGGGATGTTACGAGGATGGGTAATCTTACAGTTGATTCACTGATCTTTTTTAGTGAGAGACTTAGACTGGAGACGCTGATGGGTCTCCAAGTGTCGTTGTTTGGCTAGATATACTGTACACAAATGAGAGATTAAAGGCACGTTAACAAAGGGCTATAACTATAACGATAAAGATATAGTTCTACAAATCATTCTCAATATTAAAGGGTACATCACAGTTTCTGCCAGTCTCATGCTAATCTTGAGTACCTATAGAGTAGTATTGCATCATTCATATCTCCGAAGAGTCTTTATTTTATCATATTTATAAAAGACAGATACGCTGTACCAAACAGCCAAGCTTGTGAAGGCGTGCAGTGGGCGGAGCTAAAGAGACACGGGCACGCACACCACACACACACACACACACACACACACACACACACACACACACACACACACACTAAATACATCATGGCATTATCCCTGGATAACTTTCCATTCACTATACGTTTGTGTTGTTTACATTATATGCACTAATGTAGCGATTGCCAACAAAACACAGATATTTGATGCAGTTTCACTCACCGCCTGCAGTTTCGACAGGGAACAAACAAACACACTTACAGAACTCCGTTGCTGCTCCGGAAAACAAACTGCATCCACTGTTTCCTTAACGTTGGGTTATTTGGGAAGCTGAACAAGGTTATCTTTTCCTCACAACCAAAAACACACTTCTTTAGTGACATTGTTGGTCTAAAAACTAAATGACAGCGCTGCCGACGGCTTCCGTAACCCGAATGAAGCTCGTTGATGGCTCTTGCTCTCACTCTGGTTGATGTGTGCACGGCATGTGCTCATCCAGGAGAAGTGCCCATATATGCAATTCTGCCCTTTATGAAGTCATACAAGGCCATACTCGAAAAGAAAAAAACACAATTTGAAACTTATTTGAATCCTGAGGGAGTGTATTTGGCACAAAAATACTTGGGCATATGTCCAACTCGTTTTTTTTTTAAATTTTAGCCATGTTTATCATGAAAATCCAAATCTTTAACAGTGTAAATAAGTCCGGATGCATGAAATAGCATTAGACCCCCCCCTTAAAGAATCGCAGATTTTAAACCATAACTATAACGATAACGGCACAGAGAAAAACATCGTTGGAATCACGTTGAACCATTTTTTCCCAACTGATGAATGATAAAAACATTGACAGCCCATCAGAATCCCTCCTGCTGTAACAAACTCAAGCATTTAAAGCGGCAGACAAGCACGCTCTTAGAATAAACAGGACGATTACGTCGGCTGGTGTGGATGCTAGTTATCTTTATAGCTATATTTATAGTTATTGTTCTTGGTGTGAATGGGCCTCAAGAGTAGAAATCTAGATGCACCTTAGCGGCAGCAAATGTAATTTGCAGCCAGGGTCGTCTAGCAACTCTCCATTGGCTTGCGAGCTGGAAATACCAAACTCTGGTCAGGCCAATCACATCATGTATAGAGTCGGTGGGCGGGCTTAACATAATGACGGCAGAGTTGCGGAGGTTCCACGTGCTACTTGTAAACAAAGAAGATGGCGAACAGCGGTCTTTCGAATCGGCTTTGGCCGCAACTCTGGAAGACTTGGAGTTAAGCTTTTCTTTGAGAAAAGAACAAAGAACAGCACTGAAGTCATTCTTAAGAAAGGAAGAGGTGTTCGGAGTTTTGCTGACCGGATACGGCGAAAGTTTAATGTTTTGTTTTGTTTTATCAAAACAATGTCCTAACAATGTAAGTATTTTCTGGTTTTACTATCCAAGTGGAGGCATTTTGAAATAAGAACTTTATCCATACACACACACACACACGCATGGAGCCATCTGTTTCAAAGCATGTTGTGGTGGTGTGGTTCAGATCCCTTGGCCTCAGGCTGGTCTTCAGTATGTTGAAGAGGTAGTGCTAGATGCCAGTTTCCTCACATTGGGCTTGGAACATTGACAGGTGGTGGATCCCCCAATAAGCATCGCACTTTACCAACCTTGAGCCGAAATGGCTCCTGTTGAATTCTGGAAAGCCAGTAGAGTTTACCCTGCCTCAAGCCAACATGGCTCCAGCTCCCATCAGCTTTTGCCAGGCTGAACATGATGAATGTTATTGGGATCATAGTCTTCTTTTTTATAATCTGTGTTTACACTGTGCTGAGAGGTGTGAAAACTACTCGATTTCCACAAACATATTTCCACGTGCTCTTGTAGCCAGAGCATTGGTGTCAAATTGGTGTATTGGTGGAGAAGTTCATTCTCTCCATGTTGAGTCACATCGAAAGGTTAAGAGTGCCGCTCACAATATGGACGCTTTCCAGCAACTGTAATAAAGACATCAGCTTCAGACTTTAGCTTGCTAAGTGATAAATGGACCCTATTCATCTCATTTTTATTTGGCTGGCAGTCATGTTACTTGTTACTGGTCCAAGCTGGGGATGCATTAAGATTTTAGCATAAAATATATATATATTTATTCAAGGAAAAACACATATTTTTTTGTTTCTTTTAATTACTTGATCATTTAAAACCATATTTTACCTTCTCTTATTCATTGTGGCTCTGTGTTGTCCCAAACTTTGAGCTGTACAACACTTTTGTCACATGCACTGTAATACTACTATGGCATTTTGAAGTGCGTAGGAGTCCCGTAAAAATACCATAGTATGTGAATATGGTAATTTTTTTTTTTTACTTTATTCAGTACGATGGACGGAAGCGTTTCTAGTGACAGTCCCTGGGAGGTCAAATCTATGAAGAAAGTTGAAGGTCAAGGGTATTTTAGGTTGGGGCAAGCTGTCATTGTGTTTTAAATGTATAAAAAAATGTAATTAATTTGTGCTGGCCATTTTTGTGTTTGTGTTTCACTGTTCAAATTCAGACCCTAAATTGGAGGGAAAATTAAAAAAAATACAGCCAGAGAAATATTCACTGGTGTAAAAGTGACAACTAGCCCATATAGGCTATCAAAGTACCATGGCATTACCATTTGATACTAAATGTACCACCAATTACACTTTTTTAAATGTGTTATATATAAATAAAAGGTTCAAGAAAAGCATTCATTTGAAATAGAAATCGAATGTAACATTATAAATGTTTTTAATCAATTAAAAGCATCCTTACTGAATAAAAGTTTTAAATTCTTAACCCCCTCGAGTCTGTGCCTGATCAGTGCCAAAGAGACTCAAATAACTCTGTTCTATTTTTTGTGTACAGTCACAATAAAAACAAAATGTTGTGCTTTCTGCAAAATAAAGAAAACAAACATTATGCGCGATCTGCAGCCTCTCTCTCAATGATATCTAATCTGATAGTCTTCAGAAAAGGAACTCTAGCTTAGTGAAAATGTATCATCACATGAGACATATGTCTAAAGAAACGTTGAAATGTCAGGTTTTAAATAATGTAAACCAAATCGAAAACAAATATTCTGTGTTTATGTAATCTGTTTGAAAACAGAGAGATGTCAGTCGTTCGCGAGCCTCTTCATTATCCGCTAATGCGACCACACCCACGGAGCGTTCTATTGAGATTCAAATACTGACGATCCATGCGTCAAGGCCCACACATCAACTCAAATAAACACATCAAGTGAAGCGTTACTGTGCGTTCACACCGCGCGAGAGCGTCAAACTTCGCTCTGGCTGCTCTGCCATCGACGCTGTAGAAAGATTTGTGGACGCGCTGCCGCTCTGACGTAGATCGAATGCTTGGTCTTTTTTAAAACGGCATTTAAAGGGACTGCAAAGCAAACACTCATGTTGATAAGCGTTTGTGCAGACTAACCACAGGTAGGGTATAACCGTATAATATAACCTCATGAAATCATTTAAATGTGAAAGTTAAAAAGAAGCAGATCGATGGAAAGAACTTAACAATTATAGTTACATGTTTGCTAACGAAATAAACCAATTAAAAGCCATTTGTGTGGTGTAAAAATAATGTTGCGCGTCTTCTTATCAAACCCGCCGCACCAGCAGTGATCAACCTCTCCTCTATTTTGCTTGGGAACTAATGTGGTCAGAACCAAAGTTTACAGCACTGCGTTCTCTGGAATCCTCTCAAGCGGAGCACTTGTACATTCCCATTGGTTGCCGCCGGCTGCCGCCGAACCGCGTCATAGCTCATTACCATAAAGTTGACCTGATTTCAACTTTCCTCGACGCCCAAATCGTCCAAAACGCGCCGCTCCGCTCTCGCCAGAGCTCGCCGCCGGGCTCCCATTGAAAATGAATGACTTCCGTCCACTTTGACGCTCTCGCCGGCGGCGGTGTGAACGCACAGTTATACCGTTACTTCAGCTACATAGTTTTGAGACGTGTTGAATAATCCTGGAATCATTCTCCTCATGAAAAGCTGTTCATTTCTGAGAGCAACGGATTCTGCCGCTGAGTGTAAGGTAGGCTAAGTTTATTCTGTTAGCATCTGTGAATATTAAGCGCAAAAACCTGCGCGAAGACGCACTGAAGCTTTCTTTGTTTAAATTAGCTCAAAATTACTGTCAGATGTAAGTAATTACCTTGACAAACTATACATCATTAAAAAGATCTAAGGCTCAAGCTTACATTTTTTTACCTCTGTTTTATTCTCAAAGTCTTATAGTGAACGTAATTTGTTAATATGTGTCAGGAGTTATGAATATGAAAACCTGCGTTGATACCTTTTGATTGTAATATGAGCGTCAGCTGCTCTCATTCATAAAAAACTCCTCTATGCTCGTCATGAAGACTCGCGACAAAACAACATCCCTCAGGGCTTTTAGTTCAAAAGTGTGCAGATGAGGAGGAATATTGATAAATCTCATATGTCTATGTCAAATTTCTATACAGAGAAGTATTATTTATTTAATCTTTACCCAAAATGCGCAGATGTAATCATTATGAGCGCTGGATACTCTGATGTGTTGTGTTTTCAGTTCATACTGGCAGCCAGAGGGCGCTCCGTGCACATGTAGGACATATATGATACAGACGAAGAAGATAAATACCATGTGACACCAGGAACTCCCTGACATAAACAAAGCTTCTTGAGATCGCTATAACATGCAGATAAAAAAACTTACTGAACATTAGTTTACTTTTTAGTAAGAGACATACTCCATGTGTTTTTATTATAATGCAGATTTTGTGTTTATGGGTTTCATGGGTTCATTGTGTTTCACACAGCTGTCACACACTGCCTTTGCCTCTTTGTTGTGATACAAAGAGTAGGATTGACACACATGCACATCTTTTATGATTTACCTTTCATGTTTTGATGAATGTACAGTGAATACTGTATACATTATTATCGGCAGCTGTTGAAACAAGAAAATACAAAACACAAATGAGACAAAATAGAGATCCTGTTAAACTAACTGAGCTAAATGACACACATTCACAACAGCAGGGAGACGTGACAAATCCACCCTGCAGCATTTCACGCCATTTCTTCCATCATTCTTCAACACTGTGGCAGTATTCATAGGGTAATTGGCTGATTTTTGAAGAGCTTGTCAATTCCCAACAAAATGTGGCTTTTTTATGCTGAATGTAGTGCTGTATTACAGAGACACATAAGCTGGGTAATTTTTAATGGAGTTTCACTGCTTTAATGTTAAAATTCTCTCATCAAAGGAGAATCTACATATATATTATTTAATTATTGCTTTAGTTAGTCATGTAAGTCGGTTGGCCAGAGGGCACATATAACCGTTTTGTTCATGAATGAATGTGTGTGCATTCGTCCTTTGTTGATTTATTTATTTAGCTTTTCTTTGATTTCTATTTGTTTTTCGCGAAGTATTCAGGGAATTAAAGTGTAGATACACAGGAGCAGCAGATGTTTGTGTTCTCAGCATGTACAGTGATGCTCTGCTCATCAGGTGTTTGGACCTGAGAGCTGCGGTACAAGAGTGAATAATTATCTGATGCATAATGTGAGTTTGTACATTGCTGACAAAGTGCTGTAAGAGATTGTATCTCCTGTTTTTCTCTGCACACATTAGCAGGACCGTCTTCTGGGATTTTGCATTATGATTGTATTATAGGCTGATACCAGTCTGACCTTTGACCTTAAACAGCTTATAGAATTACTGTAAGCAATTATGGGGCATGCGACATCTTTTGAATCATGTGCTGGACTGATAAATTGTGTTGGGATATGGCTTCTATGCACATACAGTATATGTCAGATGAATGTCTTACTGTTTTCATTGTGCTGTAATGATAAAAAAATCATTTCATCGAACATCAAACTATCATCGAACTGAGTTTAACTGAGTTAAACGAACTGAGTTTAACTGAGTTAAACGTGTTTTTTATATGTGATAGTATTGCATTGTTACCGACCGTATTGATTATGTGTACGTGTCTAACTTATCATACCTTAGCACGCTGTCACAGGCTGGAGAATCCTTTATTTGAGGTGTTATTGGTTCATTCGTGATCAGACTCGGACTTGTAACAAAAAGCCAAGTAATAAAAAAATAACATTCCAATCAATCGCGGGTGGATGTGAGATGCATCATTGTGTTTGTTTGATAAAGGCATTTGATAAAGGCAAATCAGTGCGTTTGTCCACACACTTTCAAAACAATTCCCACGTGTGCTGAGGGGAGCTGAAGCTCATTAAATATGCAAATCTTATCCAATCCTAGCCGTGGGCGTTTACTTCCAAGTCTTCAGTGCGGCACGCCCAACAAAACCGAGCGTGTCTTGAGAGAGCCTCAAAATCAGGGCAGAAATAGTCTATTACTTATTCATTATGATGTTTCTGAATGTAAAAACCACGAAAACGTCATAAGATGACCTCAGACAACAGTATAAAAAATTTTTAAAAGCCAGTTAGTGACCCCTTTAATAGCGGAATTTTAATAACTGTATGTTCTTTGATTAAAAAAACGAATCTTGATAAGATAAATTATAATAAGATATATGATGTCAGTTTATTTATTTTTTTTACTTTTTTAAATATTTTTAAAATGCATTTCTTTCATTTTAAGTTATATTTAATTAGTGAATAAATATAAACATTAATTATTTTAAAACAGCAAAAATAAATGTCTTTTTGTATTAGTGCTGTTAAATCGATTAATTGTGATTAATTGCATCTATCATAAAAAAAAATTTGGCCCCACTTTATATTAGGTGGCCTTAACTACTATGTACTTACATCAAAAAATAAGTACAATGTACTTACTGTGTTCAAATTGTATTGCAAAACACCTTTGCTGATATTGAGGTGGGATACGGGGAGGGTTAGGGACAGGTGTGGTGGTATGGGTAAGTTTAAGGGTAGGGCTAGGTGTAGGGGAAGTGCCAACTGTGTAATTACAAATGTAACTACAGAAATTAATTACAGATGTAATTACACGCAGGTATTTTTTAAATGTAAGTACAATATAAAAACATGTATGTACACAATAAGTGCATGGTATCAAATTATTAAATAAAATGTTAGTACATAGTAGTTAAGGCCACCTAATACAAAGTGGGTCCCATGTTTTATTATGTGTATGTATCTTAAAGCGATGGATAGCCCGTGAATGAAAAAAAAAGAAGTCTCTCCGTCCGTCCGAAGCCTCCTAGTGGACCTTGGACTGTGCCTCTATATAGCCTATGCTTACAGAGAAGAGGGGGCTTCCAGACCCAGTGAAATTTGGCAACGACCCTGGGCAATCTGAGATGAGAGATGTTTGAATGCTGATGCAGGATCTGTGTGCTGAAAATCACAAAAGCTCTTGCCATGCACATTGCAGTGTCACTTGAGAACCACAAACTACCCATCCTCTCTGGATTGTGTGCCAGCAGGGGCTGGCACTAAGACCAACACACACCCCAGTCCTAATGAGTCTGAGACCACACCGCTGGGGTTGTTATGGCAACAGCTCATCGGAGTGCGTAGACCCTGGGGTCAACGAGTTATTATGGGATGTCTGAAGTGGGAGGAGAGGTTTCATCATCTAGCCATGCATTACACTTGTTCATTCTTTTCCCCTGGAGGACCAAGTGATTGAAAACAACCCTGTACTTTTAATCTAATAATAATGGCGATACTCCGGTGGATATTTTGTTTGGATTAACATCACAAAACCTTGAAATTGTACTACATTTTGTGCTTACAGCATAAAAAGCCTTCAAATGTCTCAAGGTTATGCATGATGTGCATGTGTTGGCTTTAGTTTGCTTTACTGGCATGCATGTTCTTCCGGACAAAGTTTTTTTTTTTCCTGGCAGCAGTGATATCAATTCTTCTGTTCATTGGAAAGCTAAAAAGAGTTTTAATGCTGCCTTATGAAGGTCACATGAATGGCAAAATATTGGCATGTGATGATAACTCAAGGGATACATAAGATTTTCTTTAAGCCCTGATGTTTTCAGTTGGGTTGTGTAAATTTAATTAAAACCAATTTTTTTTTTTTTTACAAATTTTAATTTTGCTGATAAAGAATAATTATAAGTTTGCTGATAAATTCTACTCATTTAGGCGTTTAAGATTTGACTGACTTTGTGGCATACTGTAGGTCCGTTCACGCCATGTCATAATTAGCTACTGTAATTATCAGATTTCAACTTGTAAACAGTGTTCAAGTCCTTGTAGAACTCATAATTACAACTTTTTAGTTTCATTTATAACAGAATTTTCGACTTGTACTGTGTGACTGCTAGTGCCACCTAACCACTGCAGATTCATTTTGCCGTTGATAGTGTTGCCATAGAAATGCATAATTTTGAGTTTGAGGATGTAAACAGCTCAGAGTAGATTATCATCTCGTAATAACATGTTGTGGATGCAGACCTAAACACTATACTCCATAGTCATTTTGTTTCATTAATGCTTCACTAAAGGCACAATATGTACGATTTTTGGATTAAAATGTCCAAAAAACAGTAGAACAAGGTTATATATTTTGTTGACTTGTGTAGTTACATTATCCCAAATGTTTCCAAGAATGTTTAAATCCAGAAAAATAAACAATTTTAACCAGGATCGCCTATCAATGACATCATACCTGCGTTACCCTCGATTTCCAAATATTTTATAGAAACCATGGGAACACCAATGACGCTTTAATATATTATGTGTTTTATTAGACAGATGAGCAACCATTTGGATACATTCATCGACAGAAAGCTAACCATTGTTATAGCTCAATACAGTTAATCTTTTTGTTTAAATCTCAGTTTCTTGATTTACCGCGAGTACCATGCCTATAGATCTAGCTTACTGCACTGTGCAACAAGTGTCTTATAGTAGCCACAGAGCGAATGCAGAGAGAAGCATTATAACATAACTTTCAACACACTCAAACAATGCATCTAATATGATAAAACAGGAAGCAATCGTCTGTGCATAATAAAAGCTTAATAAAAATGTTTTAAATAAGCGACCTCTAGCAGTGAAAAATTACATATTGTGGCTTTAAAGCTAAAAATCTAAACAAAAGTTAAAATTTAATGACATTTCAAATGTATATAATACAAAAAGCTTTATATAAGTAACCCTTTAAATAAAACAGTCTGAATCTGAATCACCAGAGCTGCTTTTTTTTGATCAAAACTAAAGTGAAAACAGTAATATTGTGGAATCGGAAATCCAAAACTGAATTTTCAGCATCATTACTCCAGTCTTCAGTGTCACATGATCCTTCAGAATTCATTCTAATATGCTAATGTACACAATTGATCACGTTTGATCAATTTTAAAACTCACCCCAAACTTTTGTGCGGTTGTGTATGTTTGGGCCTATACGTATACTTTCATCTTGTTCCTTATGTTTGTAGGCGCTGGCGGATGAAGCGGAGAAACTGCAGAAGAAACACCAGTGGAAGGATGATCTTGACGTAATGCTTCACACATACACATTTTATAACCACTCAGAAACAAAACACAAAGGTGGAAAAAATAAGGCTGTGAAACTTTTGCCTGGGTATGTTATTATTCAGTTCTCACATTTAGACTCGCCATCACCTCAATTAGGAGATAATCAATAGGACTGTAAAATGTTGGCATCCTGATCTCAGCCCTTGCGTCTGTTTTATTGATGCAAATCAGGTTCCCACGGACTGAAATATCAATTCTAATTTGCAGAGGAATGGATGTGATGTCTAGTTGTCTGTTATAGATTCGTCAGTATTGTCCGAATGAGTCATCAAAATTGGTATCATAGCAATATTTCATTTCTGATTTAGACCGCAGGGGAGATTCATTATTTAACATGTTTTTAACAAACAAACAAAAAAGTTACGTTTTAGCTCAACACTTATTTATTCAGAAGTTTTAATCACCTTACAGCATCACGACCAGAGATGATCTGCCAATGATGTCAGTCCATTTTGACATTGAGAGATAGCGTGCGAGTTATTGGTGGAGACTTTTGATTCTGATACAGGAAGAAAAGACTAAGAACATTATTTAACACGTTTAATATATAGACTAGGATTGGCACAATTATATTTTTCATATATTTTTCATATTAGCAAAATCCTATCGATCAACCTCTAATTCGGATGTACTACTGATAAATTAGTACATATAATTTCAACATGTATATATTTAAACCTGTCTTGAATGTGCTCTCCAGCCTGAATAATTAAGTTATAGAATCTGAGATCAATTATATATTTTGAGATTGTGTGGACTTCATATGATTTATGCAGCTCTTAAAAAAAGGTCTTAAAGTCTTAAATTTGATCATAAAAACTCTAGAGAAACCCTGTTCATTTATAGATCACCTTTACTATATCATCTAACATTCACTTAAAGTTCATTTTTAAAACATTAATAATTTAACAACACTGTTAAATGTAATAACACTGTTTTAGCAAATCTTTAAATTATTTAAAATGTTTCATTCTGTAAATTTTTTATGTTGTGATCAGTGTTATTATTCTTAACTAAAACTCAAAATCATTTTCAGTAATTGAAATGAAGCTGAGATAAGTTATACAAATATTAGATATAAAAACTTGCACAAACATGTTGACTTGGCAACTAACTGAATTAAGTAAGTCGAATTAAAAAAATTAATGAAAGCTAAATAGAAATATTACCAAAAATAATAAAAATAACAAAAACACATAACAAAATTACTAAAACTAAATTTAAAAATAAAATTATAAAAATAAAAACAAATTAAAAATATTAATAAATACTACAATAGTACACAAGTATCACTAAGTAGCACTTAAAATGAATGACTTTTAGTTTTTACACACAATAGTATTGAATAGTATAGTATAATTTTATTATTGCACATTTTTAATTTACGTTTCACTTTTTTCTACTTAAAATGTTACACTCAGGGCCATTTGAGGCAAAACATGTGTGGGCGCCTTTATATTCAAAAGTCCATCCTGCCTGCAGCTGTCACAGCAGGTGCTTCTCTTCAAGTGTTTGTTATAGACACAATTGCTGTGTTACCGGTGACAGACTGACAGTTTTTCTTTTGAATTATTGATGGGATGCTGGTACAAACCGTGTTAAACACACAACCTAGAAGGTCAAGAATTTGATGCAGAGGTGACCTGTACGCGGATGTCTCAGCAGTTAGTGTACTATAACCTAAAAAGAGTGTCTGCCACATGATTAGCAAGCAAGTAGGACAGGTGGTGGCAGCCGGTGATGATCCACTCCTATGTCTCCAAGGCAACTGTATGTCAGATAGTGAGCTTGCTTGTTAACGCCCCTCTAATGCTAGTCCTGACAGCGCCCTCACACTGTGAGGAGAACAACCCTGAGAGAAGACACACACACACATACACACACATTTTATGGGAACATTCAATAGACATAATGATTTTTATACTGTAAAAAACTGTATCTATACTGTTCTATATTCTATATGATTTATAAGCCGTTTTCTTCGGGGGTACCAAAAATATCCCCACAAGGACAAAGATTTCGGATATTGGCATCTTTGTTGGGACATTTTGTCCACAAAACATAGGGTTTACCAGGACACGCGTCCACACATACACACACACACACACACACACACACCTAAAGCAATATTCCTTCTGGGAAAGAGAGTACAGAAATTGAACAACTCGTGAATGCATAGAGATTGAGAGCTATATAAAAACAGTTAGACCCATTCAGATAAAACATACTGCCAGAGATGGAAAATGTCCCAAAAATCATTTAAATAAAACAAATTGGTGATTGATAAAAAAAAAAAACAATAGCATGGAATAATATTGTGGTTCAAGTAAAGCCTTTTAAAGACTTTTTTTTTGCATGATTTAAGGATAAATTAATTTCCTTAAAGGGGGGGTGAAACACTCAGTTTCAGTCAATCTCATGTCAATCTTGAGTGCCTATAGAGTAGTATTGCATCCTTCATATCTCCGAAAAGTCTTTAGTTTTATTATATTTATAAGAGAAAGATAGGCTGTACAGAGTCTTTCCGGAAAAAAACAGAGCGGCTGGAGGCGTATCGTGTGGGCGGAGCTAAAGAATTATGAGCGCGCACAGCTAATATTAATCCGCTTGTTAAGTAAGGGCGTTTTCACACCTGAAAGTCTGCACCAAGGTCCGAACCGAAGTTCACGTTTTGATACATTTGATACATTCGGTTAGTTTTGGTTTGGTTTCACATTGCAATTATGTGAGCGCACTAAAGAACTTTACTTGACACACTTGCGTCCACCCGTCATCATCTATGTGGGCTGCATCTGGACATTGATTGATTTGTAAACGGACGTGCGTCTGACGTCAGCGTCTTTGACAAGAATGAATGAACGGACGCATATCGTTGCCACTATTGAACAGTGCGCATATTGCTTGACTATTTTTTATTCGTTAAGTTTAAAAGTGAACATTTCAAGCTTTATATACACATATTTCTCATGTTTGTGAGAAAAGTAGCTATACTGATTTTCGGTTTATTTGAGACCCGCTCCAGTTCATGTACCAAGCATGTGATCGCTCCCGCGATTATTGTCTGCTATAGACTGTTTGCTTCTTATTTATTAAATCCAGGCAATTATCTGATTAAACGTTGATTAAAATTAAGATACAATTTATACAAAACGAAATTCACATTAAAGAAAGGCTTTCTAATTAAAATCATACAAAATTTCGTTCAAAATCATTTGTGACCTTCTGTCTTCTGACATATTGCGCATCTTTTCACTTTTCATAATCAATGTAGCCTAGATTGAATTTAAAAATAACATTATAATATTTAAACATAAACAGGAAATTCCTATAAATGGTCTGAAAGTCCGAACCATACAGAAAATGCTTTCACACTAGAAACGAACCGAACCTTTGTTCAGTTTGATCCGGACCGAGACTACTTCTTTTCATCTGACCAAATTTCGTTTGTTTGGTCCGTACTGTGGAACGGGGGAGGTTTCACACCTGTAATTTTGATTCAGACCAAACTGAAAAGTCCGTAAATCCGGACCAAACAAGGTAGGTGTGAAAACGCCCAAAGGAACGCCGTTTCTGGGTCCAAGCCTCAACTCGTTTCACTTGAGAATGCCATCGACGGCCGTTTATGAGCGCTATTTATTCATATTAAACATCAAACATTTAAAAAAGTTAAACATTTTAAATACTTACAGTCTACACAACAGTCTCTGTGCTCACAGCGTCGCAGACGTTAATATTTTAACTATTTATAAAAGATGAATCACTGTCTGGCAATCTGGAATTTTGGTATGGAGATAAAGGTTATGATTAAATATTTTTTGTAGTATTACACCACATTGTGTGTGTACATTAGCACCGTTGTTTTTCTTGTGGTATGAGATAGAGTGTTTGGACCCGGAAGCGCTGCCACATGACGTCAGACTTAACAACTGGATGGTATGTACTGTAACTGTAACTTATATACTTACTTAGCGGCTTGTCATGCACAAGTTTTACAAAATTTTTGCGTGTTTACTTGTGGTTTATGAGGACATGATTGGGTTTATGGATTATTGTATGCAATTTAATGTTAGCAGTAGCAAGCGGAACGGTTTTGCACGTCAGACTAGTGCGTGTTTACATAGAAAAACAATGGAGCTAACAACACAAAGACATTTGAAGCAGTTTTACTCACCGCCTGCTTCCAACGCACGACCGTGAACCCTAATCGCTGGGACTGCTCCATCTTTCAGCATTGCACAAGCTACAAATCCGGAGTTGAACTGGGGCTTGTTCATAAACCATGGTCTGCGAAATTCAGGGAACAAACAAACACATTTGCACAGCTGCTCCAGAAAAACAAACTCCATCCACTGTCCCATTAACGCTGGGTTCTTTGGGAAGCTGTGCAGGGTTGTCTTGCCCTGACAACCAAAAACACACTTCTTTGGTGACATTGTTGATTTCGTGAAGTCCTGTGACTGCACGCAGCCGATGACTTCCCTAAAGCTGAGCAGAGCGCGGTTGCTCTCTCGCTCTAGTGGCACGCGCCCTTCCGGGAGTAGAGCCCGTGCGGTCCGTACAAGGACATTTCGCCCTTGTTGACGTCACTTTGGACCATACGTGAAAAAATCTTTCCGAAACTTATGAGAAACCAGAAGGAGTATTTTTGGCACAGAAATACTCCATCAAACGTCCAACTTATTTTTTGAAACTTTGTCCATGTTTAGCATGGGAATCCAAGCCTTTAACAGTGTAAAAAGCTCATATGCAAGCTCAGCAGCATTTCACCCCCCCCCCCTTAATAATAATAATAATAATAATAATAATAATAATAATAATAATAATGATTTTATTAGGCACCAAAATTTTCAGGCGTTGTAAGATTTTTTTTAAAAGACAAATAATATATCAAATTAACCTGCACTATATAGAAAACTATTACCAAAATAAATGAAAGACCTGATTGTGAGAACATTTTAGGAATGTTTATTTGTGAAAATAAATTTTATAATAAAAATTTGTGACTATGAAATATTAGACCTAGTTGTTGCACAAAATCTTCCATGCAACCTTCTGGGAATGTTTATGAATGATTTATTAAAAAACAAAAACCTATGTAAAGCATACATTTATTTTAGGATACACTACCCTAATGAATATTTAAACTTTTGAAAAATATAGAAGATAAATAGAAACACTAACTTCTGTCACTCTTTATCAAACAGGTGAATGACACCATCTACTACAATGCCAAGGACAAGGTAAGATTTCACTTTTCAAATGCAGATTATGATAAGTACTAAACAACAGAGACATGTACATTAAAGAATTGTTTTTGTTATTTAAGAGATTTTGCTTATCTTCCTAGTATGACATTAATGACACGGAAATACGCCAGAACCGGCTCAAGCCAGAATTCAAAGAGGATCCTACTTTTAAACGCCTCGTTTCATACAATACAGCAGCAGTGCACATTCCCACGGATATCTACGAGGGCTGTGAGTACACACACACACTCTCATCTGAACCTGTGTTCTGTTTTTTTTTTTTTACGACTTTGCGTGGTAACTAAAATATCTGTTTATAAAATCAATCTTTCAGTGACAGCTCAGCTTTATTGCTGTGTGTCAGGTGTGGACAGGCAGAGGCTTGTGGAAAGACGGCAGACTAAATTTAGAGAGCAGTCCAATTCTAACGCAGCACGCCTGGCCCCCGAGTGACCCCACAACCCCCTAATATCTTCCAGCAAGAGAATAACTCTCACTCTCTGTCTATTGCTTTAAAAGGTTATGGGTTATGAACGTCTTCAGGTTACTACCAGTGTTGAGGAAGCTAGTAGATAATGAGTAGCTTGTAGCCTGTAGTATTAAAAAAAGGATTGTTTTATTCAGCAAGGGTGCTTTAAAATGATCAAAAGTGACAGTGGGAACATTTTTAATGTTTCAAAATATTGTAATTTTTATTTCAACAGTGAGAATAATAAAAAGAAATGTTTCTTGAGCACCAAATCAGCATATTAGAATGATTTCTGAAGGATCATGTGACACTGAAGAGCAATGATGCTGAAAAGTCAGCTTTGCCATCAATAAGCACATTTTAAGATATGTTAAAATTGAAAACAGTTATTTTAAATTGTAATAATATTTCACAATATTACCGTTCATTGTATTGCCTTGGCAAGCATAAGAGAATTCAAAGTTTCATGGAGGAACCCAACACATTTGCAATTTGAATGCAAGGCCATTCAAATATAAATTTTCTTCCTATCTCAAATGTATTTCCCATTACCAATATTCAATATTCTGGGGGCGATGAAAATTTTGTGAAAAATATCAAAAACGTTGACAGTGGCTGACAACTTTTTCAAAAACGCTGGCAGGGAAAGAGTTAACCCCCGCCCACTCATGGGTCCCTTATGACTATGTTAATAAACATCAAATGTGTATGTTGGCTGTGATTTTGCAACTCATTATTAAATAGTCAAAATGGCTAGCACCTTCTTTAGACAAGATGTATTATATTCTCTGTGTTGGCAGAAATCTGTTGTCCTCAGCTGTCGGCTCACTGTGGCTTACCATTTGTGAGTGTTTCACAGGCAAATGAGTTGGATGGGATATTTGTGTTCTAGATGAGGACTGAAGCAGCCGCGTTCATCATGTGACTCATCTCACTCTGTCCCGCTGTCTCTCTTTATCTACTTTTACTCACTTCAAATTACTCTCAGTACCTTGTGCTTTCCGCCTGATTTTCTTGGTTAGTGCTTACCCATAACCCCCTGCTCTGCGACAGCCACTGGGCGAATATTTCAGGCAATATTCTTTATTTTTTATTATCTTTTTTAACTCTCTATATTTAATACTAGTTTATTATGTAATAATGTGGCTGATTATTGAAGCGTTTGTGTAGTTTTATGTGTGTGTTATTAGAGGCTCTGGGCTGTCTGTATGTGTATCTTATTAAGACATGAATCTGTACTTTTTGCCTCAACACACCGTGTCATCTGTCACCACAATCTCAAGATGGACATAGACATGCTCATAGTGTGTGTGTGTGTGTGTGTGTGTGTGTGTGTGTGTGTGTGTGTGTGTGTGTGTGTGTGTGTGTGTGTGTGTGTGTGTGTGTGTGTGTGTGTGTGTGTGTGTGTGTGTGTGTGTGTGTGTGTGTGTGTGTGTGTGTGTGTGTGTGTGTGTGTGTGTGTGTGTGTGTGTGTGTGTGAGAGAGAGAGAGAGAGAGCACAATGACGTGTGTATGTCACACGGATCCCTCTGGCTTTGCGCATAGTGCTCAGATTGGTTTTTCTGTTGACTATCTGCCCTGATTCATTTAAACCAATGAAAGTTTGCGTCAAATCTTCCTCCACATACTCTCTCACTTTCTCTCCCTCTCTCCTTCTCTCTCTCTCTCTCTCCTTCTCGCTCTCATTGAATTGAGCTATAAATTATTTTTGTTTGTCGCAATCAGAATGTCAGAAACAAAATAGACTACTGCACAGTCGGCCGCTACTCTTAAAGACAATTTCTACCTGCATCTGTTATTGCAGTTTCACATTCTTATATTTATAAAAAAAATTATATTATGGCAGAGAATTTTGGTCAAATAATTATTTATTATTATTTAATTAGTTATTTTTATTTTCAAATATTATTTATAATATCTGTCTCTCTGTAAAAAGTCCTGAGAACACATTATGCGTTTGTTCCTAATATATTATTTTTGGTCACATAATGTGACGGATATTTAATGTATTAGTCACCACATAGAGTTCTACAGAACAAAAAGCTGTTAAAAGATGTGCCATATGTTTTTTATTTTTTTATTTGTGCAAGTCACTTACATGATTCATGTATTTTGATTTAAGTACACATATATTAGGTCACAGCTCCTAATAGCCCCTAATCACTGGCCAAATAAATGTCATTTCCATTTTTTAACCACACATTTGCTACTTGGCGAGTGTTCATTTTGGACCGAAGTATAGTTGTACAGTCATAGCATAGCGCTTCCAATTTTAAATGAATTTTTTGTAAGGGGAGTTTGATCTTGAGGGAAGTTATTTGTGCTAACTTTCCAGACAGAAGCAAATAGAGAGAGACAGAGATAGATATCTGGTTGTATGGGTGTTAGCTAATGAGGATGTGTGTGGTGTCTAACCCTGCAGACTGACAGCCTGATGGATGAACAACAGGAAGGGGTGTGAAACCACATTTGATCCTACTAAAACACACACACACACACACACACACACACAAATAGATACGCCTCATTTCAATGTGATCAGCTACACTCTCATTCACTAATGCACTTCCTTTAGAAACAGTAAATTATGATACCTTCATGGACTAGTCTTATGGAGAAATATGTATCAGCCGCTCCTTGCACTGTTGATCTCTTACACAGTCTGTATGTAAAGAGATGATGTGTGTATTAAGTTTGTGTGTGTCCAGAAGGGATATCCTCTCATGGGATGATTGCAGGCTTTCTTGATTCCACAACACCAGTATAATGCTTTTTTCCTGGGCCGGTGTGAGAGAGTTTGGAGCTAGTTGATAGCTTGCCATATTTTTATGCTTCTTGGTGTTGACACTATGGGGAACGCCCTCAGAGTGACCGGTGTCTAAGCTTATCCAATTGGCTGCAAGTGACTTCCTACTTCTCTCACGTCCAAGTCAAATTCAAACTGACCGTAGCGCGGGTCATTACATCAAGCATCTCCACGAATGCGGGGCTGGCGGAGGGAGTAGGCTCAGTAATTTCACTATCATGTCCTACTCCCACCACATCTAGCTCCTTAGATGGCGCCAACAACATGCTCTCAGCTGGCACGGGGAAACCACAGAGTGGGCTTCTGAATCCAGAAGATCACCTGAACTGGCAATAGGAAATTGGGAAATCAACACCCCCGTCCCAAACTCATCCCCAGGCTCAACCTGCAACCCACCCGAACAGAGCCGGCAGGGAATGAACCGCAGGGTACAGACCCTTTTCCCTCGTGAAAAGAGACAAGCGTTAGCAGAACTTTTTCACTGCAAACTTTTCACAGTGAGTGCGTTCCGAAGGCGTTTCCCATAGTGTCAGCACCAAGACGCAGCGTCAAAGTTCCACTTTGAAAGGGAACCAATTAATTCCAGCAATTTCCAGCAAAAGTATGTATGAATACATGTGTGTGTGTGTGCGTAAGTGATGCTGTTCTTCTACTCACCGTAAATGTCCTAACCAGGTGTGACATGGCAGTTTCTAGTGACAAGTAATTTGTCTGTCCACACTAAAAGCAAAAATGCTGAACGACACTACACAGTCTCAGCCAATCATAACATATTTGATGTTTAATGGATAATTATGAAGAACAGGATTTTGAACCAACAAGATTTCACAGTGGGCGAGACTAAAATGGCTGGTTAGGGCAACAACAACAAAAAATGTATGGGAGAGATAACTTGAGCCTGAGGACACAATGCTTGACTATGTACTGAGTACAATTAACTGAGTATGTACTGATTTCCGCAATATGTTTTATATTTTTTTATACCTTTTTTTATACTAGAGCCATGAGTGAGTATTAGGAAGGACTGAGTGATAGAAACAGAGCAAGCTAAAATTGAGAAGATGGCATTTGGCTGCTGATGGACCCTCTTAAAGATGATCAATATAGGGTCTGGACAGTGATGGAGAAGCCTGCATTGATTTACACACCTAGAGTGGGAGGAGTTTTGATGGAAAGAGGAAGTGGGTGACATTAGGGGTAATAAAAGATGTCCCATGGGATCAAACACAAAAGCTCCTTCTTAGAATTCGATTGTCAAGGCAGTAATGATTCTAATAATAATTTAGTATCATTAACCAATAGAAGAAAGAGATAGTAAAGGCTTTTTTTTTTTTTTAAAGAATGAATCATGTGGCATCATGGGGAATGATGTCATATCTTTGCTAGGGCGTTCATTTATGTTCATTTTAAAATGTTAGCATCACTCTCACTTACAGCGGACATAGTGTCCATTTATGACATTCTCTGGAAAAACGGCCCAATTTTCCTCTAATTCCATTAGAACTGCATTAGCTAATAGTTCACTTTGTTGTTTCCTCTACCGCAGCTTCTCCAAGTCCACTTTGAGTTTAGCTTAACATGATGGTGTCTGAAATTTTGAGAGCCAGTTTATTGATTTATTGCTGAATTGGGATTAATTTGAGTGTTTGTTAGAACAAAGCTCTCAGAATACATGTCAGCTTGAGTTAAAATACACTCCGTAGAGATGCTTCATATCAGCAAGTTACAATCATCAAATGGGATTTATCCTGTATATTTATATGTTTGTAACAGCCACTATAATCCTGAATGAGCTCAACTGGACTGATGCTCTGGATGAAGTATTCAAGAAGAACAAGGTGGACGACCCGTCCCTCCTCTGGCAGGTGTTTGGCAGTGCAACTGGCCTGGCTCGATACTTCCCAGGTAAAGCACTGGAATGAATCAGAATATTTACAGTCATTCACTTTCTATGGAAAGCACATTGACACTATATATGCAGCCATACAGTATGGTGCCGTACAGTATTTCATAGCTGATAGTGGTTTTCGAGTGTGACATTTGGAATAAGGCCATAGACTAATGAGCAAAAGTGCTGGTGAACAATGAACGAGGCCAAGAATACAAGAACAGGAAAACAAAAATAAGCACACTGAACAATAGACAACCTCATGCAGGTCTAAGTATTAAATACTTTGGTTGCTGCGCTGGTTTCAAACTGGTAAGTTAGTTAGTCCGTAATGACGTCATCAAGTATATACTTTACATTTTAAATATCTGTGGAGGAGCTCTGCCCTCATATGTGATACCATTTGAAAGTTTAGAATGTCTACTTTCTGGAGATATGCATCACTTTGGCATTTGTTTTACACAAAGTAACTTATTTACACTAAATTACTCTGGGACCATTTCCGCCTGCATTCGCCTACCCAAATTGAAAAGCTTCCCATACCCACATACAGTGGTCTAAATACACAATTTTGGTGTCATTTTACAGGAAACCCTTTGGAGTTACTTACACTTAACACTGCTAAAAGTGATAAACATGTAAGTATATGTTGGCTAAGCTGTAATAAACCACCAAAAATGAGGCGTTTTTTTATAATTTTTTATACACTTTCAAAAATGAATTTATAGCCAAAAAAATGCGCCAAAAAGCGCCTGTTTTTTGGGGGGACAACACATACTTACATGTTTATCACTTTTAGCAGTGTTTTATGTACAGTAACTTAAAGGGTTTCCTGTAAAATGACACCAAAATTGTGTATTTAGACCACTGTATGTTAAGATGTAACATTTACATTTATGCATTTAGCAGACGCTTTTATCCAAAGCGACTTGATTAAATTGTTTATTGATTATAGAAGCTTGAACAGTAAAGTAACTGATCACTTCTTAGCTGCTGTTTCATTTTTTTCTTTAGTATCAAACTAGTATAATATTTATATTAAATTATTTGGTTTTATTAAATGATCAGTAAACATTAAACCAAAATATGTTTATTTTAATTCAATGTTAAATACAATTAAATATTTAGTAGTAAATACTGTGGATTTATTTATTTATTTATTTCGTATTTTATTCATATATCAAACATACCAAACATCTATTTCTACTTGCGTTAAATAACCAATTGTTGCATGAAAATGTTTTATTTCCATTATTAGAAGTGAGTGTGGAAAGTTGGAAAAATAATAATCGTAATAAACCCAGTATCCCATAATCCCATCTGCTATAGCTTCTCCTTGGGTTGACATGAAGAATGCACCGAACAAGATCGACCTGTATGATGTACGCCGAAGGCCCTGGTGAGCAAACCTGTGTTGTTTTATCCCCATACATGTCTGCATGCGATGGAGATAACAAGTGCTATTTTCTTCCTTTTGTCTCTCAGTTGTTATGGCTGATGAGTTTTCTCCTGTGTGTGTTTGCAGGTATATCCAAGGTGCAGCTTCACCTAAAGACATGTTGATCCTAGTGGACGCGTGAGTGAAGTCTCTATGATTTACTGTTACAGTACATACACTCACTGACTCAAAGCCACTCAGCCGAATCCTGTTTCGGTTGTGCACTTTGAGTAATTGGTTGATCAGCAGAGTATAATTTTTCATTGCGTGTGACAGATTCCACAATATCCACTTAAAGAGCTCATGTTAGTTCTGCGTTAGTCATTTATCAATCTTAGAAAGAGAGAGAGATGCTTATTAAAGAGTAAAGCAATTTGGCCATAAGCCAATGTAAATTGAGATTAATAAACATGAAAAAAAAAAAATTGGCATCTTTGGCAGGCTGTTAAATAACATAGTTGTTTTATTAAATGAAGCAGTTTATGAATATTAAACATTGGATTTTTTCGAGTAAAAGCTAAAAAAGCAAAAGGCTGAAAAAAGCCTGTTAAATAACATAGTTGTTTTATTAAATGAAGCAGTTTATGAATATTAAACATTGGATTTTTTTCGAGTAAAAGCTAAAAAAGCACCTTCCAATTATACACCTTAAACTGTTAAACTGAAAAGTCAGTTACTACATATATGATCCAGAATTATTAGTATTAATTAATATCCTATATTGTATCATACTTAAAGGCCCACTGAAGTGCCTTGAAACACGCAGCATTATTCAATGTGTTGACGTAATTTCCCCTGAAACAGCTCCATCTGTAAGCGGCTCCTCCCCTTTTTTAAAACAGCCAACAGCGTTTTGTTTATATCACTGTTTGACTAGAGCCTTTCTGTTTGGTAAAGCCGCAGTTTTCTCTATAACCATATATCATCATGATCTCCTCCGTATCGCTTTGAAATACGGCATTCTGTGCAGAATTCAAATGGGTCCGATACGTTTTGTTGTCTGTGGCGTGTGATCCGCTCTGCGCTCTCGTGTCTCTGGACTGGAGTGTGTGTGCGCTGCCGCAGTGCGCGTGAAACTAACGTGAAACCAGACTTCATTCGCCTCAACTGAACGCATATTTACACTGTCTGAATCGTTCCCTATCCCCTGTATAGTGCACTGTGTGCCATTGTTTTGGAACACACCTCCTTATTCTTAACCTTAAGGCTAACAAGCTAAAAACTCAGGGGGCCTTCTTTTGGTTACAAGTGTATTTAGCCTCGTATTTAGAAAATATGGCCTTGTAGAGTTTATTCTGTTATTGTTTAGCTGTAATGATTATGGTGTTGTGCTGTCTGGGCATTGAGCCCATTAGTGTAGATCAGCTTTAGCCAATCAATGTAGTTTAGCTTAATGACTAAACAGTGAAGCCCACACGCCTCCCATTGGAATCACAGAGTGATTATTAACCCATAAAAACCTGATCCTGCATGTCAGTTCTGGAGCCGTTAAAAGCCTAAATGTGCTTTAGTCTTCTCTGTACTTGTGATTTCGGTTGTATTTATTATGACTTTTGTTGTTGTTGTTCAGGCTAGCATTCAAGCTTGAGTGATTCAGTTATTTTCTTGTCCTTAAGCTCTCTCCATATTTTTTTATCTGTAACCTTTCCCTTTTGTATGTTTGTATTCATTGTATCAATGTCAGCTAAATCAAACAAAATGACTGAAAACTTTTATAAACCTAATATTTAGCAGCAAGTGTAGTAATTATATAGTAATAAACATGTTATAACTATGCTTTGCTTTTCTGTAGGAGTGGAAGTGTGTCAGGCCTGACGTTGAAGCTCATTCGCACTTCCGTCAGTGAGATGCTGGAAACCCTCTCTGATGATGATTACGTCAACATCGTCTCTGTGAGTATAGTGTGTGTGTGTGTGTGTGTGTTGGGGAGAGTCTGTTTGAATGATGAACTCCTCTGACGCTCCTCAAAAAAATCTGGATTCCTGCTGAGTAGGAAAAGAAATTTGGCTAGAAACAGAGGCATCGAGCCTCCAAGCATCCATAACGTCATAGTTATTTTTTTGCGGTTTCAGTTAGGCACCGCTGAGGCGGCAGGCCAAAGAATTATTTATATTTTCCATTGCCTTCTGCTTCAGACGATGTGCAATTCATTTATGAAATGCATAGTTTATTTTATTTTGTTTGTGAGACGACTGACAGGGATAAAAATCACAAACACTGTATTCTGCTTTCAAGTAAGTGAGTGGTTTTGTATATTTTCAATTAACTTTCTTCCTCTTTTCCTTTAATAGCTTTGCGCTTGTATTTTATGGCCTGACTCCAGCTGTGTGACGTTAGCTTGATGTTAATGAAATTAGGCAACAGTGCTCTAAGTGTATTGCTGGCACTGGGCCATGGGACTTGTGTAGAGGAAACGAACAAAGCCTTGAATCTGAATGATGTAAAATGATTTCATAACTGTCCTTGCATTGCGAGTGAGCCTTACTGTATCGCACAATATTCATAGATTTTTACTGATAACTTACCATCTAACCACAATGCTTTTTATATGGTTTCAGTTCAACAATTCAGCCAAGTCGGTTGCCTGCTTTGAAAACCTGGTGCAAGCAAATGTCCGCAATAAGAAGATTCTGAAGGAAGCGGTACAGAAGATCACAGCGAACGGCACCACTGACTATAAAATCGGCTTCAAGGAGGCTTTTGACCAGCTCTCCGCAGTAAGAATATATAATGTAGCTTAAATAAGTAACCAAAAGACATTATGGGGGCCAAAATATTACTAATAATAGTTTTTACCCCTTCCAAGGTAACGGATTTACCTTCACAACAAAGCCTATAGCCTACTCTTTTGTCAATGAGACAAAAGTGATGGTGATGGTGGATTTTTTTGTGTGTCTTAATATATAAGTATGTGTGACCCACAAGTTATATAATATATTGTGTATTGAGATATACAAACATTATGGTTTAGTGCATTACAGAACTTCCGGCCAGATAACAAGTTTAATGTTTAAAGACAAGTTTTTAGTTTATTGCACCATCTTGTGGCCAGTTGTGCTAGTTATAATCAACAAAACTCCACTAATAACATTTTCAGAGCATTTGAGATTTTGATTTTATTAACAGCGGCAGTGAATATTAGAGGCATCATGGTAGTTTATTGTCTTGTTTTTCTTGGACTGTTATTGTAATGCTGGCCAGAATCTTTGCACTAACTTACAAATCGATTTGTTCCATTCATATGTTTAATGTTTATGTTAATGTCATAGGTTAATATTTCAAGAGCAAACTGTAATAAGATCATCATGCTGTTCACTGATGGAGGGGAGGACAGAGCTTCAGAGATCTTTGCCGAGTACAACACTGACAAGAAGGTGAGGATACACATACGCACACACACACACACACACACACACACACACACACACACACACACACACACACACACACACACACACACACACACACACACACACACACATAGCTATATTAATTGGGGCACACCATAGACTTCTACTGCTTTGTGTACAGCTGATAATACATACTATACACTAACCCTAACTTTTTTCATTTAAAAAAAATACACTTCCATTCAAAAAACGTTTTTTAATATTTTGTTTCTTCATCAAAGATGCATTAAATTGATCAAGATAAATATTTCAAATAAATACTATTCTTCAATTCATTAAATCTCATAAAAAATGTATCAGCATGGTTTCCACAAATATTTTAAGCAGCACAAATCAGTATATTCGAATTATTTCTTCATGTGACACTGAAGACTGGAGTAATGATGCTGAAAAATCTGCTGTGCCTTCACAGGAATGAATTACATTTTAAAATATAATTAAATAGAAAACGTATTTTAAGTTGTAATAATATTTTACAGTATAACTGTTTGTACTGAATTATTGATCAAATAAATGCATCCCGTCTCTTTCTTTAAAAAAAAAAAAACATCAGAGTATACGCATTCATTCGTAAAAATTATATATAATTAAATTAATATATATAATATATATGAATATGTATTCTCGGATGTCCCAAATGGAGGTTCCCCTTCGAGGGAACTCGAACTGCGTCATCGTGATGACACTTCGGGGAACGCCCCTCGCGTAAAGCGTCTGAAGAAACCGTAGAATCAGCCCAATCCGATTGGTGTTGCATGATGACGTAGTATGTGACGGCATACCCGGAAGATACAAAGAGACGTCTGAACGCAACAGAGATAGCTTTTTTGCTCTTCAGCGTGAGCGCTCTGTTTGTTCAGTCTGAAGGTGTTGTTACAGTGTGAAAAGAAAGTATATTATGGCGAGCGAGCGTTTCAGGCTGTGTGTGTACCCGTGTCCGCACTACATTACGGGCACGGACACACATCAGCTTTGTGTGCAGTGTCTCGGCGTGCAGCACGCCCAGGCCGCTCTTGAGGGGGCGGCTTGCGGTGATTGTGAACTGCTGCCGCTGAGGGTGCTGCGCTCGCGGCTGGCCGTCTTTGAGGAGACCGGTCAGCCTCGTGAGCCCCGCGGTTCTGGGCCTGCGTCTGTTGAGGCAGCGCGGCGCCGTAGATCGTGGGGCTCACAGCGGGATCTGTCAAGAGGATATGGGACTGCTGAGGCATCTTCCCTATCCTCCTCTGACGATTTTGATATCCTCCCGCCCCGTGTGGAAGCCCGCGATGCGGCTTCTTCCCGCGGGGCGGAGGATCCGGTTCTCAGGCTGTCTGACTCTGAGGAGTCAGACACTTTGAGGATCGAGGTGGATGATGTGGGGCTTTCGCCACCCCACACGCCCACTATGGAGGAGCTGGTCGAGGTTTTAACCCACGCTGTGGCCAAGCTGAGTTTGGATTGGCCACAAGAAATAGTGGACATCCAGCCACCATCTAAGCTGGATGAACGCTTTTTCAGGCGTCGGGTTCAACCTCCACGGCGGGGCCTTCCTTTTTACCCCGATCTACATAACGAGTTGTGTAGATCGTGGGAAAAACCCTTCTCAGCCCGTATATCAAATCCCCCAGTACTCGACTTTGCTAATGTGCTGGGGACGGCTGAGTTGGGGTATGCAGCGTTGCCACAGGTGGAAGAGGCGCTTGCGGGCCACCTCTCACCCGGGGCCGCTGCATCATTGAAGGCTCCGTCGCTGCCCACTAAACCCTGCCGCGATACGTCTAAGTTAGTCAGCAGGGCTTTTAGTGCGGCAGGTCGTGCTGCTGGTTGTCTGCACACCATTGCGGTCCTGCAGGCATACCAAGCCGACCTCCTCAAAGAGCTGGATGAGGGCGAGGGACCATCTCCGGATGACGTCACTGAGCTCAGGAAGGCAACGGATTTGTCTCTCCGCATTACTAAGGAGACGGCCCGCGCTGTGGGCCGCTCTATGGCTGGTATGGTGTGCGTTGAGAGACATCTCTGGCTGACGCTGTCGGGAATCAAGGAGAGAGAGAAACATTTTCTCCTTGATGCCCCAATCTCGCCTTCTGGCCTCTTCGGCGGTGCAGTTGATACTGTCGTCGAGAGGTTTCAGGAGGCGAGGAAGCAGTCGGCCGCCTTCCAGAGGTTCATCCCTCGCCGCTCGGGCTCTGCAGTCAGAGCAGGCCCGGGTGGGCAGCCCGGACCTTCATCCAGCTCATCGCACCGCGATGTGCAAAGGCAGAGTGTCGCCTCCCACGCCCCTCCTGAGGGAGCTTGGCAAAGGAGACGGCGCTCTCGCAGGAAGCCTTCTCAGCCTAAGAGCGACCTGAGGGACGTCATCCAGGCCAAGAAGGCTCCCAAGCGGTCCTAGCTTCGGCAGGGCCGCTGAGAGTCGTCCCCCACAGGGTGGAACGATCGAGGTCGTTCCCACCCTGGGGCTCTCGGGGAATCGATGCTGCGTTCCCGCCGTCCAGTACGCTTCGGGCCGCATCGATTCCCTGCGCGCGCGCACTGAACCAGTCGCCTCTAATAGGACCTGCGATGGTTCAGCAGTCGCGTGCGCCCTCCGGACCCCTTCCCCAACTGCGCCCTGCCGGTCAGCCGCTTCAGGGGGTTGGGGAAGAGGCTCGATTAACACCCGAGGCTGGCCTCGAGAGGCTAGTTCCCTTAGTAGATTATCTCGGCGCATGGTCATGCCTTCCGGGCGTTTCTACGTGGGCCCTGTGTACTGTGGAACGGGGTTACAGACTGCAGTTCGGTTTTCCTCCCCCGAAATTCAACGGGGTGGTCCGGACTGTGGTCGGCCCCGAGCAGGTGCGGGTAATGGAGCAGGAAGTACGCTCCCTGCTGGTCAAGGAGGCTATAGAACGTATTCCTCCGCCAGACAGGGAGACCGGGTTCTACAGCCGGTACTTCATAGTTCCCAAGAAGGATGGGGGGTTGCGTCCAATACTAGATCTCAGGCATCTGAACCGGTCTCTGAGGAGATACAGGTTCAGAATGCTCACAATTCCAGCCATCGTGAGTCAGATCCAGTTCGAGGACTGGTTCGTCACGATAGATCTAAAGGACGCATACTTCCATATCTCCATCCTTCCAGCTCACAGGAGGTTCCTGCGGTTCGCTTTCGGGGGGGAAGCGTACCAGTATCGGGTTCTTCCATTCGGCCTAGCTCTCTCCCCTCGCACCTTCACGAAGTGTATGGATGCAGCACTGGCTCCGTTGAGACTCCAGGGCATCCGTATACTCAATTATATCGACGACTGGCTTATTTTGGCTCAGTCGCGCGATATGGCGGTTCGACATCGAGATGTCGTTCTAGCCCACATAGGGTGCTTGGGTCTGAGACTCAACACGAAGAAGAGCGTGTTGACGCCCTACGTTCCTGGGGGTTGTATGGGATTCAACACTGATGCGGGCACGGCTGTCCCCTGCACGCGTGGAGTCCATACTGGCGATGGTCTCGAGGGTGAAACTGGGCCGCAGCCTCACTGTGAAGCAGTTTCAGAGACTTCTGGGTCTCATGGCAGCAGCGTCCAACGTGATTCCGTTTGGCCTGCTTTACATGAGACCCCTCCAGTGGTGGCTGAGAACCAAGGGGTTTTCCCTCAGGGGAAATCCTTTCCGCATGATCAGGGTAACGCGCAGAGGCCTTCGTTCCCTCGTCATGTAGAAGAAACCTTGGTTCCTGTCCCAGGGGCCAGTGCTGGGAGCGTCTTGTTGCCGGAAGTCCATTTCAACAGTCGCTTCCCTCACTGGTTGGGGCGCGGTCATGGAAGGTCGCTTTTCCAGAGGTCTGTGGGGGACCCGGCATTCTTCCTGGCATATCAATTGCCTGGAGATACTGGCGGTCTACAAAGCTCTGAGGAGCTTTCTCCCGGACCTCCGCGGCCACCATGTCCTGATACGTTCCGACAGCATGTCGGCAGTATCGTATCTGAACCACCAGGGGGGCCTGAGATTGCGCCCTCTTTGCAGACTGGCGCATCAGGTCCTTCTGTGGTCCCAGGGGAAGTTATCTTCCCTCAGGGCAATGTACATCCCCAGGGACCAAAATCAGGGAGCAGACATCCTGTCGAGGCAGGGGCTGAGGCCCGGGGAATGGCGACTCCACCCCGAGGTGGTGGAGGCTATGTGCGAGCGGTTGGGCCCGGTGGAAGTGGATCTGTTTGCGTCTCAAGAGACGTCCCACTGCCCGCTGTGGTTCTCCCTCACTCATCCGGCCCCACTGGGGCTGGATGCCATGGCACAGACGTGGCCGCGGCTGCGTCTGTACGCTTTTCCCCCGATCGCTCTGCTCCCGGGAGTTCTGGAACGTGTCCGCCGGGAGGGTGTCAGCCTTCTCTTAGTAGCACCCCGGTGGCCCACTCGAGTATGGTTCTCCGACATCATCGACCTGCTGGACGGCCCCCCGTGGCAGGTCCCTCTGAGGAGGGACCTGCTGTCTCGGGCCAGGGGTTCGATTTTCTACCCTCGGCCAGAGGTGTGGGATCTCTGGGTCTGGCCCCTGAGGGGGCCCAGTACCTAGGAGAGGGCCTGTTGGCGGGTGTTGTGGAGACCCTACTCAGTTCCAGAGCTCCATCCACCAGGAAGTTGTACAGACTAAAGTGGAAGGTGAACCCAGTTAACTGCCCGGTGGCTTCAGTGCTGGAGTTCCTTCAAGACCGCTTCTCCGCCGGTCTTTCCCCGTCCACACTTAAGGTGTATGTGGCTGCCATTGGGGCTTTCCACGCACCTTTAGGTGATGGGACACTGGGAAGGCACCATCTGGTTGTACGATTCCTCCGCGGGGCTCGGAGGATGAGGCCTGCGGCTCATTCCAGGGTCCCAACCTGGGACCTGGCAGTGGTGCTCGAGGGGTTGGCTGAGGCCCCCTTTGAGACGCTGGAGTCGGCCGAGGCGAGAATACTGACCTTCAAGGTGGCTTTTCTCCTTGCCATCACTTCTCTGAGGAGAGTGGGGGACCTCCAGGCCTTGCCGATCACGCCGACCTGCCTGGAGTTTGCCCCTGGCATGGTAAAAGCCATCTTGCATCCCAGTCAGGGCTACGTTCCCAAGGTGCCATCCAACAGGGCACGGTCAGTGGTTCTCCAGGCATTCCATCCTCCACCTCACGTGACTGCGGAAGAGAGCCGACTTCACCTCCTCTGCCCCGTGCGGGCATTGAGGATTTATTTGGAGAAGTCGGCTCAGTGGAGAAAGTCAGACCAGCTGTTGGTGTGTTTTGGTTCACCCAAGAAGGGGCTGCCTGCGTCAAAGCAGACGATCAGTAACTGGATTGTCCAGGCTATAGCCATGGCTTATCGGGTGCGCAACCTGCCTTCACCCTTAAGCCTTGTTTATACTCGCCGCGGCCGCAAGAGCGCGAGGGTGCGCGCGGCAAAAATGACGTCAACACGGAGGGGGCGGTCTCGCGCGTTGGCTCCGCAAGACCCCATTTCGCCTGGCGGTGCGCAGCGCATTTTTTGTAACTCCGCGCGCACCTCCGCATCCGAAGATCTACGATTTTGAGGCGACTTTGTCCGAGCTGGTGCGTCAGTACCGGCACATTTATGACCATTCCATGAGGGATCATCGCGACAGCCAGATGGCACAGAATTCATGGAAAGTTTGCATTGATGGCCATCCATCCGTCCAACCATCCATTCCTTTTGTGAATAGGACTTTAGAATACATTTGCATTAAGCACCCAGTATATATATATATATATATATATATATATATATATATATATATATATATATATATATATATATATATATATAGTATAAAAATATCAATATAGTGTGTGCATGTTTTCACATCCATCTATTTTGTTCTAATGTCGACCAATGCCACGCTTTCAGTTTTATGGTTTTATTACAAACACTGTGATAACTTATACATGAAAGTGAAAAATATATTTTAAAGCACAAAGCAAACACACAAGATTTAACACTTTTTTTTTTTTTTTACTTTGATTGGCAACATTACTGTATACATCCCCTTCTGATGACAGTCCTGTACTTGTACTGCGATCAACGAAACTGTGGTCGAGCCCAACTTGTAACTGGAGGCAACACATTTTTGGTTACTGCCAGACGCAAGAACACGTAGTGTGACGGCCAGTCTCTCTTGTAAAGTTACGGGGCTCATGTGGGTTCGTTTATGTTCCACGAACGGCTTGCGGGACGCCATGTTCACCTGTTCCGGTAAACTTCTTCTTCGCTCCTGCTTTTGACGGATTTAAGAACAATTACTCCAAGTCGCCCCCTGTCGTTTCACAGAATACTACAACGGCGCGCGCGTCGACTATAAACGCCTCGTCCGTTTGGGGGAGGAGCGCGCGCAGTTTGCGGAGCTCGTGCTGCGGAGCCAGGCGCGAGTATAACAGGGCCTTTAGCCGTGAGGGCCCATTCTACCAGGAGCATGGCCTCCTCGGTAGCCCTCCTTTCTGGGGCCTCTATGCAAGACATCTGCGAGGCAGCTGGGTGGGCCACACCTCACACCTTCATTCGTTTTTACAGTCTGCATCTCCCTGAGACGCCTGGCGCGAGAGTGCTCGCCCCCTAGTTGTGCCTGGGTTCCAGCTTCACACTGGGATGGGTATGATTGGTGCGGGATAGTTGGTACTCGTTCCCCGAAGTGTCATCACGATGACGCAGTTCGAGTTCCCTCGAAGGGGAACGTCTCGGGTTATGACTATAACCCTTGTTCCCCGAGAAGGGAACGAGACACTGCGTCTCGTGTCCACCCAATCATCAGAGCGCTCGCTTCATCGCAAAGAACGCTATCTCTGTTGCGTTCAGACGTCTCTTTGTATCTTCCGGGTATGCCGTCACATACTACGTCATCACGCAACACCAATCGGATTGGGCTGATTCTACGGTTTCTTCAGACGCTTTACGCGAGGGGCGTTCCCCGAAGTGTCATCACGATGACGCAGTGTCTCGTTCCCTTCTCGGGGAACAAGGGTTATAGTCATAACCCGAGACGTTTTGTTAATATCTTGTGCCCCCAAAGTACAGCTAAGATGTACAGACATACACCTACTTTTTCACTATAATCATGCCAATATCCATTTGCTTCTCTCTTCTCTCAGGTTCGAATCTTCACCTTTTCTGTGGGCCAGCATAACTATGATAAGACACCAATTCAGTGGATGGCATGCCATAACAAAGGTAAAACTTACTGAAATTGAATTACATTCAATTTGAGAGACTTCTTTCCTAATATGTGTTTATATATATCATTTCCTGCAGGTTATTATTATGAGATTCCATCCATTGGAGCCATCAGGATCAACACACAGGTATATGACAGCATCACTCTTGTGCATAAACATGACTTCTGTCCAGCATCATATTTAAAAGTAACCAAACTACTTTACATACAGGAGTACCTGGATGTGTTGGGGAGACCAATGGTGAAAGGCACGAAAGCAAAAACTGTGCAGTGGACCAACGTTTACGTGGATGCACTGGTACGTCGACTCTTATATATCTGTATCAGTAGATTTGTTCAATTCGACTGATTCAAAAATACTAAATGGCTCTTGGTTGTGTTGCAGGAACTGGGCCTTGTGATTACAGGCACTCTGCCGGTGTTCAATATAACCAAGAACAATCAAGGCAAGACTAAGGTAATATTTTGTGGCACATTCGCGTTCTCAGTTAATTCATGTTTGTCTTATGAATCAGATGAACTGAAGTGGAACCAGATCTGTTATCAACTTTTATTTAAAGTCCTTGTTATCAATTGCAGGGCCAGAGCCAGTTGATTCTGGGGGTGATGGCCATAGACGTGTCTCTGGACGACATCAAGAGACTGACTCCACATTACACTGTAAGGCGTGAGAGCGTGTGGGCGCAATCTGCACTTCTTTATTTACGACTGTTGGTTTGCAACATCGAAGAACTTGCACAACCATTGCATTGAACTGTAGCAGCTGGGTCACGTTCAGTGCTGCTGCATTCCTTGTGTTTAGTAAATCTTTTTTTTTTATGCCAAATAAATTTAAATAGGTCAAACCATTCTCACAACTCTTTTGAAATAAAAGATAAACCTTAAATACAGACATACATACTCAATGAAAACAAGGAAATCAGACATTTTGTGCCTGATTTTGACCTCTTGTTTGAGTTAATGGTTGATGTCCTAAATATACTTATTTGATTAGTTTGTATGTAATAAAGTTTCATTGTTTTAACAATGAACTTAAACAATGACTTTAAGACTTTAAAACACAGTAATATATAGTAATTGATATTAATAAAAATATACAATAATAACAAATGTCATTTTGCAGTCTTAAAGGTACAAAAACAGCCTATCAAATGCTACATAATCTTCATCACTCTTGTCTTTTGTTCTATAAAGCTCGGGCCAAATGGATATTACTTCGCCATTGACCCCAACGGCTATGTGCTGCTTCATCCCAACCTTCAGCCAAAGGTACGGCTCTCACTCATATTTCTTTCTCTCTTCTTAGACACTAGCTGCCCATAAGCATGTGTATGATCAGTTGTGCATGGCTGAAGAACCTTCACTACAGGTTATAATGAAATAATCCAGGCCACCCACATCTGCAGAGGTCATCTGTCCTTTGTAATGAATATCATTTGTGCAATCCAAACACAATCGTTCTGTTTAGTTCACAGATGAAACGACATTTATTCAAAACACATGCATGACAATTAGTAAATGTTTAGTCAGTGATCCATGGGATTAGCGAACACTTTGTATGGAACAAAATAGGAATGATGAGAAACGGTTCCTTGTTAGGCGCTTCTTTGAGGAAAAAGTGACTCATTGGTAAATATTTTTACACACAAATATGGTGTGTTGACCAGTATTGATTTATGGTATTACTTTGAAAGTTGTTGTTGTTTGTCGGCAGGATCTCAAGTCTCAGGAACCCGTGACGTTGGACTTCCTCGATGCAGAACTAGAGGATGAAATGAAAGTAGAGGTGAAAGCAAACCTGTATGCGATCTTTTGTCTGCGGGACAGCAAAAACAATATTTTTTTGTCTGTACAATGGACCCAATTGACTTGGATTGTATGAACAAAACAACCAAAAAAAAATTTTTTTTTTAAAAATACACTATATTGCCAAAAGTTTTGGGATGTCTGCCTTTACATGCACATGAACTTTAATGACATCCCATTCTTAATCTGTATGGTTTAATATGGAGTTGGCCCACCTTTTGCAGCTCTAACAGCTTCAAATCTTCTGGGAAGGCTTTCCACAATGTTTAGGAGTGTGTTGTTTATGGGAATTTTCGACCATTCTTCTAGAAGCGCATTTGTGAGGTCAGGCACTGATGTTGGACGAGAAGGCCTGACTCGCAGTCTCCGCTCTAATTCATCCCAATGGTGTTCTATCGGGTTGAGGTCAGGACTCTGTGCAGACCAGTCAAGTTCCTCCACACCAAGCTCACTCATCCATGTCTTTATGGACCTTGCTTTGTGCACTGGCGAGCAGTCATGTTGGAACAGAAAGGGGCCATCCCCAAAATGTTCCCACAAAGTTGGCAGCATGAAATTGTCGAAAATGTCTTGGTATGCTGAAGCATTAAGAGTGCCTTTCACTGGAACTAAGGGGCCAAGCCCAACCCCTGAAAAACAACCCAACACCATAATTTCCCCTCCACCAAACTTTACACTTGGCACAATACAGTAGGGCATGTACCGTTCTCCTGGCAACTGCCAAAAGATTCGTCCATCGGATAGCCAGACAGAGAAGCGTGATTCGTCACTCCAGAGAACACGTCCCCACTGCTCTAGAGTCCAGTGACGGCGTGCTTTACACCACTGCATTTGTCGATTTGCATTGCACTTGATGTAAGGCCTGGATGCAGCTGCTCAGCCTTGGAAACCCATTCCATGAAGCTCTCTACTCACTGTTCTTGAGCTAATCTGAAGGCCACACGAAGTTTGGAGGTCTGTAGCTATTGACTCTGCAGAAAGTTGACGACGTCTGCACTCTGTGCGCCTCAGCATGAGCTGACTCCGCTCTGTGATTTTACGTGGCCTACCACTTCGTGGCTGAGTTGCTGTTGTTCCCAGTGGCTTCCACTTTATGATACCACTAACAGTGAGCTCCTGAGAGCGACTCATTCTTTCACAAATGTTTGTAGAAGCAGTCTGCATGCGTAGGTGCTTGATTTTATACACCTGTGACAATGGAAGTGATTGGAACACCTGAATTCAATGATTTGGATGGTGTCCCAATACTTTTGGCGATATAGTGTATCTTCTTTACATGAGTAAATAATAACAGAATTTGAATTTTTGGGTAAACTATCCCTTTAAGCTCAAAAATCTGATATTAGCATTCAGATTCAAAGCTTGTGGATGATTTTGTAGCATCCCTTGTGCTCTGTTGTACAGCTGTTGAAGTCATAACAAAACAATTATCGAAGCATCAACTAACAGAGAAGTTGATTCTCGGTCCTGTGTGATTTCAGAACAATATGTTGAATATAAAAATAAAATGTTCTCACTTCACAGCCAAAATGACTAGTTTTCTCACTTGAGAGTGACTAACAGGGCATTAGATTACAATTGTAAATGAAAACAATGACCCGTTTTAGTTGAATGTAATACTCTGTGTCAGCTTTTAAAAATCCAGTGACATATTTACAGCAATCAATGACACACCTGTCTGTCTGACTTTCTGTCTGTCTTTAGATCAGAAGAAGCATGATAGATGGTCGCAAAGATAAAAAGGGATTCCACACACTTATAAAGTCACAAGATGAGGTAATGTGCATACTGTAAACAAGCAGTGCTTCTCAGCTGGTTTTACATCAGAACCCAGATTTTACATCAGAGCTCAAATGGAAACAACATAAAACATTAAAGTGGTAACAATTGTACAAAAGCAAACAAAATGGCCTTAAAATCAAACATAAAAATGTAGTTGGTTTATAAATATCACAGGTAATAATTCACAGCACAGAACACATTGTTGTCAGTAAAAACCAAGTTTATCCTAGTCATATTAATGTTAAATAGATCATATTTTTCTTTAAAAAAATTACTGATGAAATTGCGCTTAATTGGTACAGAGTTTGATTGGCCACCATCCTTTGACATCAAGAACAAAAATATATGAAAAGCATTTTCACCTCCCTTCTAAATGTGTTTTGTTTTGGGGGGGGGGTTTGCAACCCACCAGTTGAGAACCACTGGGCTACAACGCTAGTTTTTTTAGAAGTAAAACAGAAATTAATGGTCCATTGAACCACTTAGTGTTGTTTTATTCTCATTGCAGCGTTACATAGACAGGGGCATCCGAACCTACACTTGGGCTCCAGTCAATGAGACAGACTACAGGTCTGAGAATCTCTTTTTTAAATGTTATGCTCTTTATTATATGGTTTTGTGTTGTGGAGGTGTGTTTGTTTCTGTGGGGTACAAGTAAGTGAACATATGAATGTTTCTTATTTGCCACTAGAGGGCACTGTTCAAAGTCACAATGGACGTATTTCGATAAGGACACAGATGAAAGAAAATAGAGTATTTTATGTATAGGATGAGGATGAAATCTCCTACATTTGAGTTTGAATCTATACATTTCAACCTACATGAACCAAAAGTTACAAAACAGCAATTTTGATTCCATTGGTTGTTAATTTTTTCAATTCAATTAATGTCAGGAAGACTGATTTTGATCGTCATTTATTTTTTGTGTCTTCTCTCTGTAGTCTTGCTTTAGTTCTACCTGATTACAGTGTGAGCTACATCAAGGCAACTATAGGAGATACCATCACTCAGGCAAAATGTAAGTACCCACCGCCACCGGCCCATCACTCACCTTTATCGAACTCAGTGCAATGGCAATCCCCCGGCCTCAGAGATGAGAAGCTGTAGCGTGAGCTCCTGGTTTTTATCCAGGGAGCTCAACCCTGCGCCCTCCGTTCATTTCACATCTCTGTTTTTGACACCATCACCTCCTCTGGAGATGTAACAGCGTGGTTCCTCAGTTGTGGTCTGTCTTCGAGAGCGTTCGCCAGACGGGACGACGACCCCCTTAACGGCAAATGCACCTCACCTTGAGCATATTACACCCTGTTTTTCTTCCAGATGCACCTCTGTGCGCGTGTTTACCCTCTCGTCCTCTCTCATGTGGCTTTTGGGAGAGGAAAGCAAATCTCAAATGCCCCTCCTTTCAGGAGAGCCCTCACAGTTCCTGTACAATATTCTTATTCAAAGCTTCTGGAGTTGAATAAAATATTGTGAAATCCCTCATGTTCTTTCCTTTATTTTGCCCCTACCACACCCTTTTCATTCTCTCTTTCTCTCTCTCTCTGTTTTTTCTCTCCATCTCACCTCCTTTCCTCTTTTCCCTGTCTGTCTATAGCTTGGAGACCCTCAGAAAATTCCGGCAAGTATTTTCCTTCTGTATTTCCTTCTCACAGTGTTCAGTGATACTCACTAGAGATCGGCCGATGTTTTTTGTGACGATATCCAGTCTTTCACATTTTCGGCACTGTTCACTGTCAATATTTTGATCCAATTTTAACCCATTTATTGATAGTGCGCGCTTGTCCATGACACTTGAGTTAATGTAACCCTTTTATATTTTAAAATTGGGGACAGAAACACACTACATGCACACTTTTTTTGGGGGGAGGGAGGGTATGGAGAACAAAACCTGCAAAATAAAATTACAAAAGTAAATAAATAAACATGCAAATAAATAAACAAACAAACAAATGCATCCACAAAAATCTACATAAATAAATGTGTTAATAATCAAATGTGCGAGGAGATAAATAATAAAATAAATGTTGGGGGAAATTTTAAAAAAAAGTTAAAGGAAATGCTAAACTTAAACTTTTTTCTTTTTAACCATTTATTCATTTTTGAAGGTAGCTCAACTTTCAGTTTAGCATTTCCTTTAACATTTTTCTTTATTTTCCCCCAATATTTGTTTTATTTACTCAATTATTTATCTCATCGCACATTTCATTATTTATACATTTATTTATGCAGGAATATGTGGATTTATGGATTTATTTATGCATTTATATGCTTATTTATTTATTTATTTAGAATTTTGTGGATTTGTTTATTTATTTATTTATTTACAACCCCAAATCAGAAAAAGTTGGGACAGTATGGAAAACGCAAATAAAAAAAAACGAAGTGATTTCTAAATTTACTTTGACTTGTATTTCATTGCAGACAATATGAACACAAAATATTTCATGTTTTGTCTGGTCAACTTCATGTCATTTGTAAATATGCATCCTTTCCTGTCATTCAGACCTGCAACACATTTAAAAAAAAATTGGGACAGGAGCAATTTAGGGCTAGTAATGAGGTAAAATGGTTAAATAATGATGTGATGTGAAACGGGTGATGTCAACAGGTGATTGTAATTATGATTTGGTACAAAAGCAGCATCCAAGAAAGGTCTAATCCTTTAGGAGCAAAGATGGGCAGAGGATCGTCAGTTTGCCAACAAATACGTGAGAAAATTATTGAAATGTTTAAAAACAATGTTCCTCAAAGAAAGATAGGAAGAGATTTGGATATTTCACATTCAACAGTGCATAACATAATTAAAAGGTTCAAGGAATCTGGAGGAATTTCAGTGCGTAAAGGACAAGGGCGCAAGCCTAAGCTGAACAACCGTGATCTCCGATCCCTCAGGCGGCACTGCATCAAGAATCGTCATTCATCTATAAGTGATATCACCACATGGGCTCAGGACTACTTTGGCAAACCTTTGTCAAGTACCACAATACGTAGTTACATCCACAAATGTCAGTTAAAACTGTACTGTGCCAAAAGGAAGCCCTATGTTAACAGTGTCCAGAAGCGCTGTCGACTTCTCTGGGCTCGGAGGCATCTGGGATGGACCATCACACAGTGGAAACGTGTACTGTGGTCTGATGAATCAGTATTTCAGGTATTTTTTGGGAGGAATGGATGCCGTGTGCTCCGGACCAAAAAAGAAAAGGATCATCCAGACTGTTACCAGCAACAAGTCCAAAAGCCAGGGTCTGTCATGGTATGGGGTTGTGTCAGTGCCCTTGGCAAAGGTAACTTGCACTTCTGTGAAGGCACCATTAATGCTGAAAAGTACATAGAGATTTTGGAGCATAATATGCTGCCTTCAAGAAGACATCTTTTCCAGGGACGTCCATCCATATTTCAACAAGACAATGCAAAACCACATTCTGCACACATTACAAAGTCCTGGCTGCGGAGGAAGAGGGTACGGGTACTTGACTGGCCTTCCTGCAGTCCCGACCTGTCTCCAATAGAGAATGTGTGGCGCATTCAAGAATGGGACAAGAATGGGACAAAATTACACTGAAACACTTCATCACTTGGTGTCTTCAGTCCCTAAACGTCTTTTAAGTGTTGTGAAAAGGAATGGCAACATTACAAAGTGGTAAATGCTTTACTGTCCCAACTTTTTTCGAAATGTGTTGCAGGTCTGAATGACAGGAAAGGATACATATTTACAAATGACATGAAGTTGACCAGACAAAACATGAAATATTTTGTGTTCATATTGTCTGCAATGAAATACAAGTCAAAGTAAATTTTGAAATCACTTTTTTTTTTTTTTTTTTGCGTTTTCCATACTGTCCCAACTTTTTCTGATTTGTGGTTGTATTTATTTGCGTATTCGTTTATTTACAAAATGCAGTACACAGTGACTACACATCTTTTACGATTTTACGATACTACATTAAAATTAATTTTTAAAGTAAAAATAAATAAATCAGGGTGTTACAACTGTCCTGATATTATAATGGGGAAAAAATACAGGATGACATTCTTTAAAAGAAAAAAATATTAAATGATTTGGCATAATTTGTACTGCTAATGTTAATATTTCTTTAAGAAAATGAGTGGTGCACTTTTGTTAATTATTTGAAATATTTGAAATTTTTTTATCTATAATCAAAGTCATGTGATGCGTCCAATATATGTGTATGCATACAAAGAGTACATTCCTAAGAATTTCGCACATGTGTTTTGAACTAAACTAGATTTTTCCTTATCGGTCTATCTCTAATACTAACACCTGCTCTACACTTACAGTACAGTATTACAGTCACCATCGAAAATAATGCACAAACACATACACGCTCACCGTGTCTGCTTTGCATGTGTAAATGTATCCCAGCTGAGTAAAGTAAAGTCCTTGCAACTTCACTGTGTATGTCAACGGTATGAGTGTCATAAAGTGCGACTATTACATTTCTTTACTGGGCCTGAGATTTTTGTGAATGTGTGTGTATGTGTGAGAGCATCGGGAGATGTTTAGTGGATGTTTTCCTGGAGGTTTGGAAGGTGAAACCGCAGAGGACATGAGTGTGACTCTTTGTGCTCTGAACCGGTACTTTTATCTCCGCCCCTTCGCTCTCTGAATCATCTGGATGCTTTCAAAGCCTCATAAAGGGGCGGTTTAACAAAATACAGGCCTCACTCTTTAGAAAGCACCTCCTCCGTATGTGTGTTGGGTCCACATGTTCATGTCCAGGTGCGGATGTGGTATGTGTGTGTCCCTTTTTAACTTTAACAGGACAGTGCAACTTCAAGGCTTCTAACTTTACTGTTCCCCAATAACAGTCTATACTAATCACTCATCTGCCCCCAGATCTCGGCTTTTCCTATGACAGCACATCCGCCAAGCTATATTTTACACCCCTCAATCCATATTTTACCATGATACATCCTTTCAAACCTGATACATCACAGCGATTGAATAAGAAGAGTTTTAATGTCAATCAATTGGAAATACAGTGGCCTCAAAAATTATTTGGACAGTTTAACCAGTTAAACCATGTCTGAATGTCATCGCATTAACAAAATATCGAATCAAATGACGTTTATTTGAAAGAATTTCACTTTTAAAGTGACGTATAATTATGTTCCGCATTAAATTTTGCCCTCCTCCATCTGTCATCTCTCTTGGCACATGTGAATGCATAATTCATTAACTTTTCTTGTCTTTCAATTTACAATGAGCAGAAAACCTTAGATCAGAATGCAATATTTTTATTCAAGGCTTGTTCTGTGAATAAAATATTGGTGACCTTTGGCCCCTGTGGTTTTACCCTGTTTCTCTGCCTCTCTTTCCCTCCTCTCCTTGGTAAATCGTTCCCTCCTTATCCTCTTTGCCGCATTTGACCCTTCAGAAGAAACGGGCAAGTACTGTTTTTCTCTCCCTTTTGTCTTTTCCTTCATGTTTGAACCCTCTGGATGTAACATCTGACCTCTCTCATGTTCGAGTCCATCATCTGGTTTCAGAAAAAACAAACAGCCACATGCATAACTATGAACAATACACTGCAATTTTATACATTAAAAAGCTATTTTTTTACCTGATTTATCCCATAAAGATTAGTTTTGATATATAATTCTAAATATAGATATAAATGTATGTTGATTGTTTCAGTGGTGCTACGTTATTGTAAAAAACATTTATTAGTGCTTAATCGTAAATCCTCAAACTTTCACCATTCCCGTTTTATTTTCTGCTTATTTCTATCAAATGCATTGGGCTGACTTTCTCTCTGGACCACCCCGTATGTGAGGTCGTGTGCCTGAACAGCAGGGTGTCACAGCAGATAACTGCATTACTAGACAGAAGCTCAGAGACATATTTTTACAAGCTGTTGTGCAGCGGCCTGCTGACTGTAGAGTTGTGTTTCACTATCAGGCAATTTGAATGTACCTGTAAGTTCTGGGGTCTGTTTTTATTCCGTATATATCTGTATTGTATTATTTTACCGCTCTGTAATGACGGAACTTATTGAAATGATCTTTGATCTTACGGATTCCGGATATATTTTCTTTCAGTTTCTGAAAGCCTGCAGGTGGACAAATTTGAAGAGTATGGATATACTTTAATAGCACCCAGGTCAGTTTCTTAAAGGGATAGTTCACCCTGTCGCTGTTTTCTTACCTTCATGTTGTTCTGAACTCCAACTGATTCTGAGAAATGTTCCTCTTCCATGTTTTAGAGATTACTGCACAGACCTGAAAGCTCAGAGTGACAACATCACACAATTTCTCATCGACTTCAATCAATACATTGACACAAAGACCCCCAACAACCCGCTGTGTGAGTATCTTCTGTAGTGTTCTGGGCTGCTGGTTCAAATCCAGAACTGTGCTGTGACAGGGAGTGTGGTGGTACCATAGCTTGAAGAGATTCATACCGCTAGTTCAAAGTTCTTGCCAGGGCTGCTCAGGAAGTAATTTATGAAGTCACAATCTTGATTAAAATATGTAGGTCTTTTAATCAACCAACTTTACTTTAAAGTAGTAGCTACTATTAGCTAATAAATGTATATGTTTCATAACTAATTTTGTTTCATTTCATAAGAATTCAGACTGGCTGCACTATAAAATAGCACCTATAAATTAACACATTATATTACTAATTATACCATTACACATTTAATACTGGTACTTTTATTGTAATTTGTAGATATAGATTTTAACATTATTACTTAATATTTCAATTATACATTTTAATGCATATTTTTATGTATTTTGTACTATATGTATTTTTTTTTTAGATGCACAGTATTATATTATTACTAGTGCTGTCAAATCGATTAATCACATCTGAAATATAATTATTATGTATATATAAATACACACACACACACACACACGCATGCATGCATGCATGTATACATTTAAGATTTTTTTAATATTATATATATATATATATTATAAATATATACAGTACATGCAAATATTTCTTAAATATATACATTAATGAGTGTGTATTTATATATAAATACATAATAATTATACACATATACAATTATACACAATATATAGTACACATATATTATGTAAACACAAACTTTTATTTTGGATGTGATTAATCGTGATTAATCGATTTGACAGCACTAAAATAATTACTACAATTATCTTTATATACATATATATTATCTCACTACATTGTTTAATACTTGTCCTTGTCCTAATACAGTACTAAAAGTATTACTACATCACAGTATTACTAAACATTGCACATTATACATTTTTTATATTTTAAAACTTTTCTTAACACAGTGCTATAAATACTACAACCTTGCATTGCTAATAATGCCATTAGACATTAATTTAATACACTGTAATAACTTTTAAACAGTTTTAACACAATATTATATTAAAATATTACTAAATAATGCCTAAATAGTGAACAAAATAACAAGTAATAGCCCTATTTTAATTCAGTAGCATTACAGAATTAAATAAACTTCAAAAAATCAATTGGAATCAATTTAAGTTCTTGCATAGATGAGAACTTTTATTTACAATCAACTATTTTGGCTGTGTTTAAAAACATGGCAGCACTTTCTACATCAAAAGCTGTTCTCGTACACCTTTTCTTGATTAAATTAGGGGGTTTGGTGTGTTTCAGTTTCAATGTAATTATATTTATTGTTCTCTTGTTGACCGTGTTAATGCTAAGTAAACCTCCTCCCTTTACCCCCACACACAGACACCTCCCTCCCCTCACCTTCCTCTCCACAGGCCGCTTTGATCTCATCGGGATCTGTCGGTGCTGCGGTAATCACTTGGTTTGGTGCACATGTGTTGAATGTGTAGGTTTGGCTGTAATAATTTATACCTACGAGCCCACCCCCAAATTCTGCACCAATTACCTTGTGTGAAAGAGGAAAAGCAGGACATGTCACGGAGAGAGAGAGAGAGAGAGAGAGAGAGAGAGAGAGAGAGAGAGAGAGAGAGAGAGAGAGAGAGAGAGAGAGAGAGAGAGAGAAGGGATGTGTACCGGCACATTGGTGTAGGGTCAAGGAAATTAACTTAACACTTAACTTAACAACTTAACTTAAATATTTAAATTTGTAGTATATTAATGTTTATTAATGCTCCAAAAGCTGATCTCTATTTCAGATGGAGAAATCCAATAAAACAAAAATTCACTTACATTCAACAAAAGATAATGTTAAATTTTTTTTTTTTTTTGGTCAAAGAATGAAACTTCATCGTGAGCACAGACAATACAATTTTGCAACCGGCAAAACATAGCACTGTAAATGCTAATTTTTGTGGCTATTTGTCACAGAGGCCTGGTATTTTAAGTCCAAGATTTCCTTGCTGTCAAACACAGGCAGATCAGTTGACTTGTGTTCTTGCGCTGCTCTCAATCAGGTCCTAATGAAAAGCATGCTGCGTGCGGAAGGGGACGGAATAAAGTTGTACACCAGCTGCTCTTTCTGAAGTGTGTGTGTGTTTTGTCGTAAAGTCTTTGCGGTAATGAACTACAGTGCAATGTTATAAAACACACTAATGTTCTGAAGGTGCCCGCACCAAAAAAAACTAAAAACCTTTGAACACTTACTGCCGTTTCAAACGGCCGAAGAATACAATCGTGTTTCTCGTCTCGGAAAATTAATCTGCGTGTTACTTTCCCGACGCGTCTCACCGCCCCGCTTTTGCGTCGCTGTCTCGTTCTCTTTTTATGAAGTTCTACTTCTTTATGACTTTGGCATCGGTTGCCTCAGAGGTCAGAATGTGGAGCCTGTTCTTACTCATGACCAACAGGTGTTTATGCATTTATCAAGTCAAAGGTGAAACTTATAATGACGTAAAGCTTTGTTTTGTGTGTATTGATCCTCTGTTAGATTTTGCTCCTGTAGTGTGAGAGTCATTTTGATACGCCGATGGTATAGTGATGGCGGAATTTCAACTGAGACCTTTTAATTTGTGTATGGTTCCTCAGGTAATATGGACCTAATAAACAGACTGCTGCTGGATGCTGGCATCACCGCTGAACTGACCAAACTCTGGAGTGAACAAGGACTGTGAGTTGCACCGAATTATAAATGCAAAAAACAAGACCTCATTAATTTAACCTTAACTTAGGACAGAGCATTTAAAAATAAAATTTCCATCATCATTTACTCTCCTAATTTTGTTCCAAACCTGTATGACCTTCTTTTTTTGTGGAACACAAAAGGTTTTGAAATATGTTCACTCTGCTCTTTTCCATACAATGAAAGCATATAGTGATCAGGGGCTGTCAAGTTCCAAAATGGACAAAAATAGTATTTTATGGTGCTATTTTGTCCTTTTAGAAGTTTGGCCACTGTATGCTTTTATTGTATGGAAAAGAGCATCATGAACATTCTGCTAAGCATCTCCTTTTGTGTTCCACGGAAGAAAGTCACATGAGAAGCAGAATTTTTTTGGTGAACTTCATAATTAATTTAAACACTGATTGGTGTGAGTACACATCTTTCATTCTAATTTAGTCTATTTATTTTTGTGATTTTTCAGGAATGACAGAATCAAGGCTAAGTTTGTGGCGACAGATGGCGGTGTCACTAGAGTCTATCCTGCAAGGTACTATTAGATCTTTAAGCTTCAGGAATACCAGGCAAGCCCATAGGACTAAAATTGTCTCTGTTTGTGTGTTTTGCAGTGCTGGTCCAGAATGGACCGAAAAGGCAGAAACATATGAGTCCAGTATCTACAAGAGAAGTCTGGACAATGATGTTTATGTATTTACATCAGCGCCATACACAAATAATAGTAAGTATGTGTTTGTTAGCATTATACAAGCATATCCCACTTTTGCTATATATTAATGAAAATGTTCTTGTCAGAAACTCAAGATTCAGTTTTAGTGAGCAGAGCGATGGACCTGAGAATCGATGAATTCATGCTGAAACCAGCAGGTAAGAGTCTGACATTTATAGTTTCCGTATTTAGCATGGGAATATATTGTAGATAGTCACTGGCATAGAAAGATACAACAAGATATGAAGTGATCAACCAATATTAAAGCCTGGTCAAGTAATCTGACAATATTTTAAGTTCCATTTATATACACTATATTGCCAAAAGTATTGGGACATCCCTCCAAATTATTAAATGTAGTTGTTCCAATCACCTCCATGGCCACAGGTGTATGAAATCAAGCACCTAGGCATGCAGACTGCTTCTACAAACATCTGTGAAAGAATGGGTCACTCTCAGGAGCTCAGTGAATTCAAGCTCGGTACCGTGATAGGTTGCCACCTGTGCAATAAGTCCATTTGTGATATTTCCTCACTACTAAATATTCCACGGTCAACAATTAGTGGTATTATAACAAAGTGGAAGCAATTGGGAACAACAGCAACTCAGCCACGAAGTGGTAGGGGATGCTGAGGGTTTGGCAGTTGCCAGGAGACTGCATTGTGCCAAGTGTAACGTTTGGTGGAGGGGGGATTATGGTGTGGGGCTGTTTTTCATGGGTTGGACTTGGCCCCTTAGTTCCAGTGAAAGGAACTCTTAATGCTTCAGCATAACAAGACATTTTGGACTATTTCATACTCCCAACTTTGTGGGAACAGTTTGGGGATGGCCCCTACCTGTTCCAACATGACTGCACACCAGTGCATAAAGCAAGGTCCATAAAGACATGGATGAGTGAGCTTGGTGTGGAGGAACTTGACTGGCCTGCACAGAGTCCTGACCTCAACCCGATAGAACACCTTTGGGATGAATTAGAGCGGAGACTGCGAGCCAGCCCTTCTCGTCCAACATCAGTGCCTGACCTCACAAATGCGCTTCTAGAAGAATGGTCAAAAATTCCCATAAACAACACACTCCTAAACCTTGTGTAAAGCCGAGTTGAAGCGTTTATAGCTGCAAAGGGTGGGCCAACTCCATATTAAACCCTACGGATTAAGAATGGGATCTCATTAAAGTTCATGTACATGTAAAGGCAGACATCCCAAAACTGTTGGCAATATAGTGTATACACTCGTTGGACATTGGCCATCCTGCTCCCTATATATTGGCATCAGCATTATCAGTAGAGCTAATAATATACTAAAAATAGACTACTAGTAATAATCAAATTAATCTCTATTGGTTTGAGTTGTTGTGTTTATTTAAGAACGTGAACTGATGCAAAATTTTAAACTATACTCATTTTTGTTATATGTTTCAGTTGTCGGTGTAAAACTGGATATACAGGCCTGGATGGAAAGCTTCATGAACACTACAATTACGCCCAAAGTGAGTGCAAAAACTCAACTACCTCTGTTTCTGTTAACTGTAGTGCAAGATAGAAGGATGATTGGGACTATTGTCCGTTTGATTTATCCTAATAGTGTCAGTTTGGCATTTGTATCAGCTAAGGATGAACTGATATGGAGTTCTGTCCGATACCAATAAGATGATAAATGGCAGACAATATGTGCTATTTTGCCTAAAAAAAAGAAGAAAATAAAAAATGTAAACTAAAATCAGCCATCTAAATGCTACAGGTGACCTTAGGCATCACAACATTATAATGTACAGTGTGAACAAAACTGATATTCATTTTGGGATTTGCATTTACATTTAACAGCATTACTAAGAGTGTCAATAACACTGTTATTATGTGTTAAGTTAATCTAAATGTAAAAATGAGCATGCACAATTAAATATCCAATATGAGCCAATATGCTCAATGTCCACCGAGAAAAAAAAAATCCTTAATATTGACTGAAAACCGATATTGTATTTATATTTTTGTGTAACTCTATTATGAATCTGTCAATTTGTAACTCTTCCTGCACAGTGTGTTGGTGAAATCTGTGGGTGCCGGAGAAATGATGCGGTAAGATCATATTTATATGTTAGATATGACAAGATGATACTATCTATATTATATACAATACCGTTTGGCATTGGTAAGATCACAAAATACAGTAAAAACAGTAATATTGTGAAATATTGTTACAATTGAAAATAACTGTTTTCTTTTTTATGTATTTTATTTTAAAATGTAATTTATTCCTGTAATGGAAAAGCTGAATTTTTAGCATCATTACTCTTCAGTGTCGCATTATCCTTCAGAAATCATTCTAGTATGAGGATTTGCTGCTCAAGAATCATTTCTTATTTTTATCCCTGTTGAAAATGGTTCTGCAGCTTAATATTTTTGTAGAAACTTTTTTCAGGATTCTTTGATGAATTTTTTATGTTATATTATAAATGTCGCTTTTGATCAACGGGATACATTGCTGCATGAAAAGTATTAGTTTCTTAAAATAAAAATCTCAAACTTTTGAACAGTAGTGTATATTACTCTAAATCTTTTTCTCTCAAAGTTTCTGGACTGTGTTCTTCTGGACGATGGAGGCTTCCTTGTCATGGCCAATCAGGACGAGTACATGAATATGGTGGGCCTCTCTCTCTTACTCAATCAGAACCTCTCCATTTTGCTTCCATTCCACATTCCCCTTCTTTGACCCCTGGAGAGCACCCACCCAACCCCACCTGCACCCCGCCGGCAACAGCAGTAGAGTAAATGTTTAAAGTTAGGCTCAGCGAGGGAAACCAATCAGGGCGGAGTGTGTGCGGGATAAATCACGGTCGGAGTGTTTGGCAGCAGGACTGAAGCCAAGGGGACCGATTGTGCCCTAAATCCCGTCTCCTCCCCTCCATGTGGGCAGACTCTCCAGGGGTCGGCTAAGACCGCTGGGCAGACCGCACATTCATTACAGCTGTTATTGCACAGGGAGCGGCGGCCGTTCTGTACATTCAAGGATTTATATCACCTTTGGACTGACTTATAGTCTCGGACGAACACGCTCGTACATTTTTACGTCTAATACGAAGCTGGAAGCTAAGCTGTGTGTGTTCGTAACAGTAACCAGAACAGGGACGAGTTTTTTTTTTTTTTTTTTTATTCCTCGCATACTCGTGGTCGGTATAACACCTCAGAAATGTTCTGGGCTCACAGACAACTCTTTCTATGGTTTAAATTATGGTCATGCAGTAGGTTGTCCTAATAAGATTAGAAGAGATCCTATCGGCCCCCCGAGCACGGTGGGCTCCACACTCTTTAAACACACAGCATGTAGTTCACAGCGTGAACGTATTCTACAGATAAGTACAGACAGACATCCTCATCCCCATAGTGACTGCTATAAAACTATAGGACAATGTTGTGAAATTTTGGCTTTGCTAAATTCAGCAGAAAGCTGTGCAGAAATATTTTTCCATTTTATTTCTTTACATTTATATTGTAACAAATTCTGCTGAATTATGCACATTTTCCCCAAACAATCAGTGTGGAAAATATGAAAAAAGTAGACGGATACTACGTGCTTTACCATTTTATTTTTTTACCAAAAAAGAAGCTTCACTGACTTCAGAAAGTCACACTCTGTCCTGTAGAAAACTGCTAATAGTTGACGACTCACTCTTCAGGAGCAGATGTATGTGTATTCAGAGCTTGATTCCTAATACCGTTTGTAGCTCATCTCAGGACATCTGCAGACCAAATGGCGAATAAATAAACATTTCATTGCGGGTTTAAATGATGTTAATTGAAAACAAAAATAGCCTTTGTATACTTTTTTTTTTCAGTGGTAATTCTTCACAGTCTGTGCCTGTTTCTTTTTAAAATAAAGGTTAATGAGGGGCATAACATTTTCCCCAGAAGTAAGGTAAATCTGACAAAACCTTCCTCTTCAGATGTCCGGGAATATCTCCAATTAGAAAAACAATTCAACGATTTGTGTATGTGTGGTCACGTTTGTGGCAAATTTCGTGGATGAAATCAAGTCAATTCAATAGGAATTCACATAATTGGGAATTTCACATAAGGGCGAAACATTTCCCCACACAGATTAGGTAGATTCGCCATGTTGACCAACAGAAAGCTGCCTAATTTGAAAGCTTTGCAATGCTACACTTTTGGTAATAAACCTGCCCACAAAATTCAGCAAAATTTCGCTAATGTGCCTGCAGTTTTATTCTTTAGTAATTATAATTATTCCAGTTTAAAAACAATAGAAGTCTATGGTATGTCCCCTATTTTTAAGTAAACATATTTTTCGTGCATTTTCTGTGTTTTCAGATCGGACAGTTTTTCGGTATGATTGACCCCAACCTAATGAGAAATCTGATGAACGCATCCCTGTACTCAGTCAACAAAACCTATGACTACCAGGCCCTCTGTGAACCCACCAAAGAATCGAAAGCTGCCGCTGGTCTCAGATCAGTCTACGTGGTGAGTTTCATCTTTGAATTCATTTCAGTTCCTTAATGACCAAAAATAGTTTACGTTTTTGTTTACAGTAATCACACTCACAATGAAAGTCTGTCCCGTAGTGGTTTGCGTGTTGTCTTAAATCTGTTTTGGCCAAGTTATCACTTGTAAATAAGGATTTGCTTATGTAGCACATTTTCCTCTGAATATAAAGTTTAGTCATGCGGTTAGTGAACTTCGTGTTATTGTTCCATATCACACTGATAAGTTAGCCTCACGATACACTCTCTGATCTGTGTGACTTGAACGATTACGACCTTGTCTTACATGCTGACTAAATCTCTCAAAACACGCACAGTCAACCATGAATCATCACAAAGAGACACTTCCTCTCTCATGATAATCAGAGCAGCGTGTGCGGCAGCTAATCGTCCCCTGAGCTCATTCCTTTAGCCTTGTTTGTGGATTTATTCTTGCATCTGCTGAGCTTTCGTCTGTTATCTCCCGTATTGTTTGGCACCGGGTCCTTTCTGTCTGGCAGGGTCGTAATAGAGGCCCGTGCCAATAAAATCAGGATGTTTTGGTGCTTCTTAGCTCCGGATATGCAACTTGCAAAGTTAGAGAAGAATGGCTGAGAGAATAAGAGTTTAAGGTGCCAACATCTCAGAGTTTATGTTGTCAGACAGCCAATCCATTGATTGAATTGGGGATGGTATGCCACAAGGACTTGTTGTGTATAGGTTTATTAACATGTTGTTTGTCCCTTTTAGCCCACCATAGCTGACATCCTGAACATTGGTTGGTGGGCTTCCGCAGCAGCCTGGTGAGCGAAAAAGTGTTTTTGAAATGATGCCCTATTTAACTTTCTTAGTTTATACAAAAATGGAATTCTGTCACAATTTACAGTAACACTTTATTTTAAGGTGACATAGTTACACATTACCGCATGTGCTTACTATAGTAATAACAGTAAATTATGCATGATTACAAGTAACTAACTCTAAACCAAACCCTAACTGTAACTCAATAGTAAGTACATGTAGTTAATTAATATTACTCAGTACTTATATGAGTAAGTACAATGTAACTATGTCGCCTTTAATAAAGTGAAATAATTAGAAAATCTAAAAACTAGATAGAAAAACTGTTTTAGTCGATAGGGGTCGAATGTTGTTTTGAACCCAACTGGTTTTATTTCTCAGGTCAATACTGCAGCAGTTGTTTGTCAGCATCACATTTCCTAATTTCCTTGAGGCAGGTAAGAGCCTGACATTAGTAATTCATTGCTGTGAAACAATGATAAAGCCATTGCAATTTGACAGTTTGTCTTATCGTCTGGTGTACTTCCAAAACTACAACGCTTATGAGTGCTAAAGCTAAATTCCTGTGCAAATATGACCACATATTCTTTTCTTTTTTTTCTTTTTTTGACTGTATTCTGTGTACTTGGGAAATATAATTTTTTAAAACAATTTTTGGCTCATTGACTGGTCAGTGGGTGTTATTTAGGCGCTGAATCAACATTAATTCAAATAAACCCTGAAAGTATTGCTCGTGGTAATTGAATTGCGATTGTGTTTTGTTCACAGCGGAGCAAGATGAAGGCTCGTCTGACACACCATCTAAAGAGAGTTGCATTAAAGAGCAGACACAGTATTTCTTTGAGAACAACGAGACCGCTTTTAAGGGGACTATTGAGTGTCTAAACAGCTCTAGGTAAGAACTGGTGACCAATTTGGAAGGATGGGTTGTCAATTTTATGAGTTAAGTTTTTGTGATTAATAAGAATATGTAACAAATAAATTATCCTACAAACAAAGCAAAATATCTTCATTTGAGAGCATTTTTTCAAACAAATATCGATTAAGATTAAATTGATGAACTAAATGGTAAATCATGTAACACTAAATAAATGAAATGAATTATTTATGTATTTATTTACTTAGATGGCATATCATATAACAATGAATAAATTAAACAGAATATTTTATTATGTAATTATATCACTTGTTTAATTGATTGTCTGCCCAAATATTAATGATTCCAATTCTTAAGGGGATTTTTATTTCACAAACATTAGTTTAGTATCTTTATTTTGTTCATTTTCAGGCAATTCATAGCTGAAAAGCTTCCAAAGACAAATCTGGTGCTTATTGTTGCTGATGCACAGATGAGTAACCAGATATGTGATGAAAAGCCATTTTCCCAGGAAGAAAAGCCTTGTATCCTTCATACACATACAAACTTACCATTTAGTATTGAAACATACAATGATGACAACTCATTAGGTCAATGTCAGTGTTGGGAAGGAAGTTCAGAACTAACTCGAAGTAGCTTTTCCAGAAACTCTGTCTGATTAATTTTAGTTAAAGGGTTAGTTCACCCAAAAATTAAAATTCTGTCATTAATTACTTACCCTCATGTCGTTCGACACCCGTAAGACCTCCGTTCATCTTCAGAACACAAATGAAGATATTTTAGTTAAAATCCGATCGCTCAGAAAGGCATCCATTGGCACAATGCACTTTACACTCTCAAGACCCATAAAAGGTACTAAAGACGTTGTTACAAAGTCCATCTCATTACAGTGGTTCTACAATAACTTTATAGAGTGACGAGAATAGTTTTTGTGCGCAAAAAAACCCTAAATAACGACTTATATCATGATGACCGATTTCAAAACAAGGCATCATGAAGCTTCGAAGCGCTATGAATCAGTGAGTCGATTCAGCGGTTTGAATCGCCAAAGTCAACTGATTTCAGCTGTTTGGAGGTTTGACACGCGATCCGAATCATGATTCGACTCGCTGATTCATATCGCTTTGAAGCTTCATGATGCATTATTTTAAAATCGGTCATCACTATATAAGTCGTTATTTAGTTTTTTTTTGCTAAAACTATTCTCGTCGCTTTATAAAGTTATTGTAGAACCACTGTAGTGAGATGGACTTTGTAACAACGTCTTTAGTACCTTTTATGGGTCTTGAGAGTGTACCGTGCATTGTGCCAATGGAGGCCTTTCTGAGTGATCGGATTACAACTAAAATATCTTCATTTGTGTTCCGAAGATGAACAGAGGTCTTGCGGGTGTCGAACGACATGAGGGTAAGTAATTAATGACAGAATTTTCATTTTTGGGTGAACTAACCCTTTAATCCGTTTTTTCCAAACAGCTGATTTCAGTGAACTGGAAAAATGGTTGACCAGTCATTACCCAACGACTGTGTCTGTATCCAATTGATGTTTATCTCATTGAATGCCCTAGCCTGACAAGCCAGACCCACATCAAGATGTTGGGTCTGGGAACACACCATTGGCAGGGCTCAATCCTTGGGGCGGGGTAAACGGTTGTCTTTCAAATTCCCTCTGATGCGGGAATTTGTAGCGCAACTGACGCTACAACCAACCTGAGCAACGAAGAAGGTGAAGCGGAGCTAGTTGATAGATTAAACTTCCGCCGTATCCGCTCGGCAAAACTCGGAACACCTCTTCCTTTCTTAAGAATGACTTCAGTGCTGTTCTTTGTTCTTTTCTCAAAGAAAAGCTTAACTCCAAGTCTTCCAGAGTCGCGGCCAAAGCCGATTCGAAAGACCGCTGTTCGCCATCTTCTTTGTTTACAAGTAGCACGCGGAACCGCCGCCACTCTGCCGTCATTATGTTAAGCCCGCCCACCGACTCTATACACAATGTAATTGGCCTGACCAGAGTTTGGTTTTTCCAGCTCGCAAGCCAACGGAGAGTTGCTAGACCACCCTGGCTGCAAATTACATTTGCTGCCGCTAAGGTGTGTCTAGATTTCTATGCTACGAATGCCCTATTTTACTTGGAAATACTACAAATATAGAGGTAAAATGGGTTGCAAAGTTTTATCTGGACTTTAAATAATTGGATGCTTATATTCTAGTGTCTCCATCAGGTTACATTGCTAGCTAAACCAGCAAGACTTGCACTGCGTCCGAAATCGAATATTTCCCTACTATGCAGTAAGAGAAAAACAGTACGCCAACAGAGTAGTATGTCCGAATTCATAGTATTCGAAAAACAGTTGGCGAAAAGTCCCCAGATGACCTACTACTTCCGGCGAGATTCTGAAGTGCGCATACGATGGACACTTTACTATCCCATGTGGCCACGGGAGAGGATTTATGAATGGAGGTTAAGGGACGCAACTGACGCTAGACGCTGGTAAGTCTTGTGATAATGACAACATGGCAAATGTAGCACGTCCGGATTACATTCATACTACACACATTCATTCTATATAGAACATAGTTTTCTAACGGTCGCAAAGTACGTTAAAATTCCAATGTAATGCCTACTCACATAGAACGCGATTTCGGACACAGCCTTGGAGTTCCTGCATAAACTGGAATGGACAGCAGGGGTGTCTTAAATACATTTTGATGAATTGGTGGCTTATTCATATGAATCCATATGATCTGCTTATGTTCCATTGACAGTTAGTTTTAGAGGTGGAGTTGAGGTAAACCTCCATGCTTGTCTTCTAAAAATCATTTCCGTACGAATCGCATTGTCCGAATTCATATGAAATCACCACCTCGTAAAATAGTTACCTTTACCCATGAGATCAAATTGAGTTTATCTTAAATCTCACTTAGAATATTAGCATGTTGTTTTTCCTGAACTTGGACTCACAGCTCCGGGTCCAGATCCCTGCAAGATAGCCCAGAACCCACGGTATCGGAAAGGTCCGAAAGAGTGCTTTGACAACAACGAAAGTGTAAGTCACCCACACACCTTCTTCCCGCAAGATCCTATGACAGATTGAGACCAGACTAGCAATCAGCATGACTTGATGTGCATCAGGCCTGGATCTCACGTGTCGCCCTATTCTTCTAAAATGGCTGGTTTTACCTGCTCTCATTTCAGTCATTAACTGACATCTACCACACTGAGACTTTTTGAGACATGATCAATGTAAATCAACTCTGATATTAGTCTCTGTGTGATAGATCTTGGTTTAGGAGAGACTGGCTTTGTTTGACATGTTGTAATCTCACACAAACGTGCATTTCATGGCCTAAAGAATGTGGACACCCTCTTTTAAGGAACTGGTTTGGGTGTTTAAGATGGGTGACTAAAAGATGCATAAAATCAAGCATATGATTATGCAATAAAGAAATGAAGAGTCTTGTGTGGAACCCCACTGAACACAATGAATTGGAATAAGCTGAACTTCCTATCAATGTCCATGACATTGAATTTACACGTTCAGCAAGCCCATATGAGTGGGGTGTTCAGGTGTCCACATACTTTTGACCAGTGCATCTTTATCTAAACACATATTTACTTCCTGCTCTGGATTCTGTCTTTGTACTTACAGTATTAACGCTTTTTGGTTCGTGTGTTGCTTAAACTTCTGACTGTCAAACATTTTTCTGCATGACTCTCTTCCTCTCTTTCTCTCTCTCCTGCTGTGTATTTGGCTGTATAATATATGTTAGGATGAGGCCATGTGTAGGAGAAATGCAGGCTCTCCTCTGCTCTCCTCTCTGCTCATGTTACTGCTGCCAGTGTTCATGTGCTGTCTCGGGTCAGTCCATCTCTCTATCTCTCTCACTCTCTCTCTCTCTCTCTCTCTCTCTCTCTCTCTTATATTTTTTTTCTCTGCCAAATGAGAAGTACATTCACTAAAGAGTTCCGTCACTGTTGATCCATCTCATTTTATTCAGTTTCCAGTTTCTATTTCAAACAGCAGTGGTTCAGCTCTGAGCCAAGAGTACCATGAGTATTTAAATAATTAATTTAATTTCATCTTTCTTTTCAGAGCAAACACACCTTTCCATGCTAATTTGATGCATTACATGAATGTGCAGCTAAAACAGAATCAGGCAGTTTGTCGAATAAGCAAGGCTATCAGCCAGAACACTTCTGTCTTTTTATCTTCTTGTTTCTTTCTTGCCTCTCTCATTAATTTGTTTGTTTATTTCTGTCTAATTCAGATTAATATCGCTTTCTCTCATACATTTAATTTTTGCACGAGTCAACCTAATTAGCTTAGCTGTTGCTTCTTGCATCTTCTTAAACTGCTAATGTAACTCCCATTCTTGACTAATTCACCAACTCTTCACTCTCATGAATAAATTATCAACAACATATTAATAGATTAATTGTGACTGTCACAATTACCGTAATTATGAGATTACAGTGTTTAATTAAAAGTAATCAAATTTGTATGCTTTAATATTTTTATTCATCTTTTTGTTGCTGTCAAATCGATTAATCACGATTAATCACATCTAACATCCGTTTTTATTTACACAATATATGTCTGTGTATATTTTATATATATATATATATATATATATATATATATATATATATATATATATATATATATATATATATATATATATATATATATATATATATATATATATATATATATATATATATATATATATATATATAGTGCTGTCAAATCGATTAATCACATCTAAAATTAAAGTGTTATATGTGTGTGTTATGTCTTATTATTGTGAATATATAAATACACACACATGCATGTATATATTTAAGAAACATTTGTTATATTTATATACTTAAATATATTAATGGATGAGTGTGTATTTATATATACATAATAATTATACACAGTACACGCATATCATGTAAACTCAAAATTTTATTTGAGATTTATTTGAGATATATATATTTATATATATATATATATATATATTTATATATATATATATATATATATTTATATATATATATATATATATATATATATATATTTATATATATATATATATATATATATATATATATATATATATATATATATATATATATATATATATATATATATATATATATATATATATATATATATATATATATTTATAATACACACACATTCACGTTTATGGTAGATGCGATTAATCGTGATTAATCGATTTGACAGCACAGTTTTTTTAATATATACTGTATATATTGCAATAAACTTTTGATATATTCCATATTCTATATGGAGAAACTTTCAGAACCCCAATTTATTACAAGTTTGACATACAGTATATATAAAATTGTTTTACTTCTCGTCATTACGGTAATTCCTACACAATCTTCCCATTAATCCCCTACCGGACTTATCGGCTTTCTCTTGTCGGCATGATAACAGGAGCAGAATGAGGATTGTGGTGGGGCATCAGGTCTGACTCCGTCTATCGTGTCCATGGTCATCCTCCAGTTGCCGCTTCTCTGGCTTCTGATTGGACGAGAACACTGCCTCTCGTGACCTCAGCATAGAGACACCACACCCCTCTACGATGCCAAAACACGAACCACATCACATATGAACGTTCATCCGGACTCCCACGCTACAGCCCAGCACATGGAGGGAGAGGCTCTGACCCAGGAAGTACAAAACCGATGCAGTGATCACTCACAGCCCTTGAGGTCAAAGTAGGTCGGAGATGATAAATGAGCGACGACCTTTAACATTTGACCTCTGAGGTCGGACTCTCTCCACATGAGCAACGGGGTGGGCAGACTTAACTGGGTGGGCAGACCTTGACACTTCATCTTCACTTTGCCCATGGAGATGTACTACGTCCCAGCGTAATAATGAAAAAATGATCCAATCACAACACTGCCAACCAAAGTTTCGCTCTTTACCAGTGTGATGCCTTTTTTAAACCTATTTGTCCTTTAACTTATTTACAGCGACTAGTTGCTCAGTATTACAAACTGTTTATATGTGACTTTTATGGCCTCGTCACGTTTGCCCTGCTGAGATATTTAATGGACCCCTCAGGGTCAGGTCAGAATCCAGCCTTGTTTGTGGTCTGCAGCCCATTACTGGAAAAAAAGGACAAATGAGCGAGTGACCCAATAGCAAAAGTCTCTTGTATTTCCCAGTGGTGTCCACCTCTGTGCCTCGGGAATATCGATTTCATTTCCGACCGAAAACAATCCCTCCCTCCATTTGCCCGTATTCGCTATCACACAGCGATTTTTATCCGCCCATAGTGCATTCAAACGTGCACTGCTGCCAAACGTTACCCTGTGTGTGTGTGTGTGTGGTCTTGCTGTTCTTTGCACTTGATGCCAAGCAGGTCGTGTGGCCAAACAGCCCTGTCGTTCTTATTTAGGGCTTTTTAAACGACTGCCAATTCGTACCGACCTAAAAGCTTGCAAAGTTATGTGTCCCGGTTGTGAATATGAAGAAAAAAAATGCTGTTGCATGTGTGTGTTTTGTTTTTGTTTTTTTGATGCATTACCTGTTTATTTGAGATCTTTTAAGATTTTTTTTAAGTTATTTAAAAATTTGCTGTATGTTTAATGTTTTCTGTGCTATATTTAATGCGTGTGTGGATATGCAGAAGGGTGAAAAGGCATTTATGACAGTTGCTCTTTCCCACACTTTAATATCATCTGGAGAACTCGAAAAGGTGGAAAGAAAATCATCTAATGTTTACAGATATTTTGAGACACTCGTAAGTTTTTATAAGAAATGTCGCCCCTGGTTGAGCTGTCTTTCGGGTCACTGATGTGTCATTTTTCACTTTAATGTCAGAGGCAGAGCTCTGTCAGCCTTTCTTTCCTGTCAACGTGCCTTGATGTAAATGGATACATACAAAAAATTATTGAAGGAATATCAAAATGTGCAATCTGACCCTGGTTGCTCTGCAGAGAAATGCATAATATCGTCATTCTGATCTGACAAACGAAACTTCCGTCCCTTTAAGAGATCCTGACTCAATCTTTGTGCCTCAATGAAATCTGGTCCCGAATCCAAAATGTATGGAATAATTAAGATTCCGAGAGGAGACAAGGATAATTATGGAAGCCTGTGAAAAAGAAAAGCAAGGCGAAATATGATTTTCTTCTTTTTTTTCTTCTTTTTTTTCTTTTTAAGCATTTAGTTATTTTTGTTTTGAAGAGAAGGAGGGATGCCTGATGCTTAGACAGTTTATTCAATATTGTATTGATTATAAGATGTAATAGGAATGCTCAGTTAATAGCAGACATGTGATTTCTGAGAGTTATTAATGGCCACTGAACCGTATTTGCATTGTTTTTGGCTTAGTGTAAACATGTACAAAGTAGGTCTCAATCAGCAGATTACCGGCATTGTGTTCTATCTGATTTTAGAAGCTTAGAAAAACAGGAAATTAAAAGACATCCAAAATCTGGGATGGAAAGTGAATTCCAGTGAGCAATGCCACTGTTACTTTACGCATCATTTCCTCTGTACTCAGGAAGCGGCTTTGTTAATGCACCTGAAAACAACATGATTGGACCACGTGGAATTGGCTCGCGTTGAAAAGCCATTTTTCTCGAAATCTTTCTTCATCACGTCACTGAAATCAGAAAAGCATTCTAGTAGTGACGTGCATTAAATCAATATATTCCCCATAAACATTATAGTTAGTTAATTGGCTGTCCAAATGAGAAATTATTGAAAACATCTCCAGTTCCAGACCATTAACTCGACGAATTACCCATGTTAATTCCCAGCAAAACTAATGTATACTAAGTATAATGTACTGAAATACATGTTTTTCCTGTACCTGTAAGTGCCATATTCAGACCTATTTGTCTTCAAAAAAACGGAAAGCGGCCAGTGAGGGTATTCAAACCTTTAATATATTCATATCTCTTCCTTATGCCCTGTTTAGTTGGCATGTATTGCACTGGAAGTGAAAACTAAGCTTTGTTGTGTGCATGTAAACATCTGCTTCTGTATGTGTGATGCTGGAATATTTGCTTCTGTAGGTGCCGGAGTGTGTAAAGTAACAGATTACAGGTCTGTTCGGAATAGCATACTAGAATACTACTACTATATTTGCAGTATGTAGTATGTATACTGTGGACAGTATGCACATTTTCAATATGCAAATAATCAGCAGCACACTGGATTGAACACCCTTAAAAATAAAGGTGCCAGGAAGAACCAAAAAGGGGTTTTCACGGCGATGCCATAGAAGAACTGTTTTTGGTTCCCCGAGAACCCTTTTGTGAAAGGTTCTTTAAAGAACCATTTTTTTCTAACCATTTTATAGTCTAAAGAACCTTTCTGCGCTACAAAGAACCTTTTGCGCAATGGAAAGGTTCTTCATGGAATCATACACCCCGCTGAAGAACCTTTATTTTTAAGAGTGAATACTGCATCCCACAATGCATTGCCCCCGACTTGACCTTTTCTTTCCAGTGTGACTGCAAAAATGTACATATTTACACCCAGATAAGGCCAAGCGTGTCCACCAAAGCGTTTTTTTCCGGCTGAAAACGCCTCGCTGTGGGCGCTTGAGAGCGTTTTGGCAGCACAGCGTTTTTTTCAGTTGAGACTCTTTGCTTATGATACGGAACATCCGCGGAAGTGTTACTAGTATCTCATTTCACATATAGTTTGTTTCTGTATTGATTCTATATAAAAATGCTGATACAATGTAAAGTATTTGCTCTGGCTCTTGTTTTAAATTATTTTGTTCCGTTATTATACTGCTTGTTATCATCTGTTGACATTGTACAGTAGCCTACTGAATGTGGCGGTTGGTCGGTGTTGTATTTTTTCCCACCCCTCCACCACTGTGATTGGACAGCTGGGTGATAAGTGACAGTAGTGAGCGCTGCGTTTTGCTCAAAGTTGAGCATTCTTCAACTCTCTGCAACCAGTAAAAAACGTGGTTTTTTACTGGTTGTAAAAAAAAATACTCGCTCAGTGCATCGTTACGCTCATGGTGTTCTAAAAACGTGGCACTCCCATTGAAAACAATTGAATACGCCAGCCAGCCGCGTGAAAAAACGCTTTGGTGGACACGCGGCCTAACTGGACGCCATGTGATGGTGTCACAATGTAGCATTCTACAGTTGGGAATGTTTAACGTGGAATAATGTCTCCTTTAAAGAGATACAGTATTCAGTAAGTAGTATGCTAATATTCTATTCAGAACGCAGCCTTAAAGTTGCGGTTCCTCTGCAAAATTTAGTGGACGAAATCCAGTCATTTCAATAGGAATCTTGCGATCGGTAGTTTCGCATGAGGGCGAAAAACTTCCCCATGCAGGTTTCGCTCGCATTCAAGTCGCCAACGGAAGAACTGCTTGGTTTGAAAGTGAAATCTGTGTGAGCTGCGCTTCATACATCGCTACCATAGACTGTAAAAAAATATGGACGTAGTGTCCGTGACGTCACCCATAGGTTTCTGAAGAGCAGTTTTGAAGCGTAAAATAGGGACGAGCTGGCCGTTGCCATCTTGGCAGCGCGTCACTCCCGGATAACTGAAAATTGGCAAAGAGGCGGGACGTGGGTGGAGCTGACGTGACGTGATGATTAACAGACAGCAGATAAATGGCTATCCACCTGTCACTCAAAGTGGCCACGCCCTTAATTATGCAGAACTTTATATATAGAACCTTATACTAAGGCTTTATATAATGTAAACGAATGAGTTATAAAAAAAATCAGCCTCCTCACAGTTGTCATGAAGGGCAAAATGAGCCGTATAGACAAAAAACACAATTTGTACCAGGCTGTAAACATGTTTTATTCTGCTGTAAAGTTGGGCATTTTAACATGGGGCTCAATGAAATTCGTCTCCCTTTTGGAGCCTGTCCCTAGCGGCCAGTCGATGAATTGCAGTTTGGCTTCAAGAGAAACAGCAGGAGGTTGCCGATTGATCGCTACACAATAGACAATGAGCCTTTTTTTGCTCGTGAAATCTCGTCGAAATTTTGCTAGTGTGACCGCACCTTAACTTTCACTGCCTTTTTCTTGGGGGCGACAGCTGCTGAACCGAGACGTATCCCAATCCTGACGGTCCAAGCTAACCTTAACCTTAAATGTCAAAACTGATTTGGGACCAGTATTTGAAAGAATTAAGGGTCTCCAGCTTCTGACAGAAATTGTTTACAGGACACCTTAATAGAGGTGAAAGTGTTTTCTAGGATATCAAAAAGACAGATGTTCGGTGGAAATATGAGATCAATTCAAATTACTCCAAAATTAGATTTGGCAAAGTTTGTTCTTCGAGCAAACCGGGATGAAAAAAAAAAAGAAGTTTAGATGCTGTCACCTCAGGAATAGAATATTTACAAAATGTGACTTTTTGAAGCTGGCGTTTCGGTTCTCTGTCTATCTGGACTGTGTGGGTTTTGATCTCTGGAATAGTGTGATGTGTGTTTTAAGTGGTCAGTCAGATCCTGCTGCCTCCACTTGCCTCTTGGCTGACCGTCCGTCTGCCTCAGTCAGCGTTTAGGAGGACTTATCTGTGGGCTTATTTTCAGTCCCCCTCAATTGTACTTTCATCCAGTGGTTCCCATCTGGTTTTGCTTCAGGAACTAGATTTTAAGGGCCGACCCAAACAATATCAAACGTAACCTGTATTTAATGTAATCTGGGTTGTATTTTCTTTTACCATGCATAGTTTTGTTTATGGTAATTGAGGATTCTGACCGTTTTTCAAGTAACCATGTTGTCATCTCCCTAATTTGGCCAAATTGCTTCTATCAAATGACAACTGACATTACGGCAAAGCTTTTGACGTCGACTACAAAAGATATAGGAAGTGTTTTCTCCTTCCTTTTAAAAGTTGATTTATTTTGCTATAACTATAGACTTTTTATTGATAGACGTTGATTCTGATTAAATTCTGTTAAATGCGTCATGTCTAAGGTAGGTCACGTCTACTTTTTAAAGTTTTTAATTATTTTAATTCAGTGTGTGTGTGTGTGTGTGTGTGTTTTCAGATGAATGATTGACACCAAGGTATACAAAAGTACAAGCAACTGTATGTACATCCCTCATGTCGTTGTTTTTCTTTCCATAAAATTGAATATGGCATTGACCCTAAGGTTCATGCATGATTTTATGCTTAACTGAATTTTATTTTTTGATTCCGTGACCTGCGGCCCGCCAGTTGAGAACCACTGATTTAATACGTAACACTCGAACAGTCAAAGAGTCAAACAGTGTGTATACTTGTTTAAAAAAAAAAAAAAGATCCACAACAAAAATGATACAAAAAAATCCCACTGTTTATAATCCTCATGTTCAAGTATATTCAGAATAAAAACTTTGTCATCAATGGAGTGTTGCTGTGTCCTTTGCCTTGACTGTTTTGACCGTGGCAGATTTCTGTTTTTCTTCTTTTCCAAAATCACTTCTACTTTTATTTGTCCTGGTGCCAAAACATTTTTCCCCATGTATGTCAGAGGGAAGTTGGGAGTCTGCAGTTTCTCTGCTCTCATGTGACATTCTTCTGTCATCAGCGAGGACTCGGACCGAGCCAACCACAACACGGCCCTCGAATCATTGAAAGCCATCGATATTTTCACACAATGTTATCTGACTGCCATCGCTTTTCTGTTGCTCCATCGCCAAATGCTCTGCTTTGCTTTTTACTGTGATTTGACGTTGAAGGCCTCTGTAGCATTTCACCTTGAGTTTGAAGGTGAAACCAGCAGCACTCAGATACACAAGGTCGTTCCTGCGTTTATTGCCGATATTAAACGCTCTCCTGCGATGTGTGATATACTTCGAGACCGTTAAAGCTCGCGTATGGTACTTCAGTGCCCGGGGACATTTCAAATAAGTTCAATTACAGTCCCCACAGTGTTTTTGTTTAATGAAAGGCCCATTTATATTTGCAAAACAGCTGGGGGAAGCCCTAAAAGGACACGTACGATATAAAATTACATATTTTAAAGACTGGAGGGAGGAAATAAGCTGTAATATTAACGGCTGAGGTATTATTAAAGCTGTCAGTCTTCTAATGCTGCCTGCAGGGGAAATGTAAAATATGTTGTGGACTGTAAGCAGTGCTGTAAATATTTGATTGTGCTTCGGAATTGATGTGAAAATGCAGTATCTATGAGCAGGTGCTGGTCAACATTTTGCATCTCATAAGTTACTTTCAACACAAACAACTTTGCTTATGTGATTCATGTTCGTATTTGTCTCACAAGATGCCATTAAATGGATGGATGAAAACGAAAGGGGTGCCAGATATGGAGAAGGACTTCATGAAATCACCATTGGCTTAAATTACTTTCTTGATACACGTTGATGCTTTATTGTGAATGATCTTTCAACAAATATTTGTTTTTGTTATTCAATAGCCAATTAGCAATATTTGGTTTTTTTTTGGCTATTGTTATAATGCTGCCTTTCAAAAATGTGCCAAGAGTTGGCAAGTAATTTAATGGCAGGTTATGACAATAATAGCAAATGCCTTTCTATTAGGATTCCTCAGAAATGCTCTCAAAGTTTACTTTAATTTTTTTTTTAAAAACTGTTTTATTTGATTTCCTTTATCATTTAATTTATATATTGTATTAATATTTAATTAAATTCAATATTTATTAATATTCAATCTATTATAATTTAATTATATTAATTCTATTGTTTAATATTCCATTTTATTTTACATTTAATTTGATGTTTTAATGTAATTAAATATGTAATTTAATTCAAAATGTTATTCTAATTTAATTCAAAATTAACTAAATTTAAATTAAATTAAATATTTAATTTATAATTCAATGTTTTATTTATCTTTAAATGCGTATATTAAATATTGATTTGCTGTCTGGCAAAATCATGGATGGAAATAGTTGTAACAGATTTCTAGAGTCACAATTATGTGGCCAATTGTAAATGCAATTATGCATAAATTGCAATCTGTTTTATAATGACGCATGAAGTGACTAAGTGATCGTAGAGTAAGCATCCTTGTACCGTTCGTAAATTTTTTATATTACTATTATTTATTGACTGTTTTGTCTGTAAGTTGCTTTGAATAATTTAGTTAGTAAGTCATTCATTTTAGACATTCTAGACTCTTTACAAGGCCTTATTTCACAATGCGCTGGAGACGTGGTGGCTCTCGAATGGAACGTGTTCTTATGTTTTTCCTCCCTAGTCACTGTGTCGACCCTGAACTCATAAACAAAAGTTGACAGTGCACACTAAAGACTAAACATGCTCACTCTGCACATATTTCAAACGGACATATTTCACAAGTGCCATCTACAGCCCTCCTCTATCTCCTTCCAGGGATTTTGACAAAAACATGGTTTAGTTGTTTGTATTAAAACAGCATGTTTCCTCTCTAGACATTCTAGCTGTTACACATTTGATGTGCATTTTTAAGTAAGGATGCATTACAGAGTCCAAAACATCTTAGTGGTCGCAGCCAAATCAGACAGACTAGCATGCAAGAACAACATGTCTGACTGCAGGGCTTTGCTCCAGAACTGATATTAGCCTGACATTTATTTCCGGAAGGTTGATGTTGGTCTGTTGGTTTTTGTGGGGACTCAGTGTTTTCTGATCTACAACTGAAGACGTAGCAAGAGACCGAACCTCATGAATCAGATGAGGTTGTCTCATTTTTGCAAGTGGTCTTTGTGGCTGGAATTCGGGTTAAATGTTGATTGCTGAATAAACTCCTCTGTTTGTATCTCATCTGGTTATTAGATGGGATGCCACTTTATTTACATTATAAAGGCTCACTGATGCTTCATGAAATGGCAGTGGTTGCTATTTTTCCAGAACGCCTCCAGACAGATTCCAGATACCCAAACAATCTGAAGAAAGATACCCAAGAAAGCTGTCTGTTTCACTGCACATTTATATAGATATATATATATATATATATATATATATATATATATATATATATATATATATATATATATATATATATATATATATATATATATATATATATATATATATATATATATATATATATATATATATATATATATATATTAGTGCTGGGAATTGATTAAAAAATTTTTTATAAAAAATTAACTAAGTAATCGCATTTTTTTCTGTTATTAATTGCGATTAATCACAAGTTTTTAATATTTTAAGTTTTTAATATTTTGATATTGTAATAATTTCAGTTACTCTCCAAATGAATGTATAAACAATTTAAAGACTGCATATTTTAAATATGTGTTGTAATGGCATCTTTTTATGTATCTTTTATGTACATCTCCAGTATCACTGATACTAATGTCTCTTTGAAACATTAATGACGTTACATTACAGTATAACGTCTCGGTTACGTATGTAACCCTCGTTCCCTGAAGGAGGGAACGGAGACGTACGTCGGAACTTACCGACGAATTGGGATCTGTTTTCAGAGACCAATTTACTTCGAGTGATTAAAAACGAGCCAATGGACATTGGCATGCGGTTCACGCATTCCACGCACCGCCCCGCTGCGCGGGTATAAATATGGAAGTGGAATACCGCATCATTGCTTTTCAACTGAGGAGCTGAGATAAGTGACTCGGGCCTTCAGCTGAAGCACAGCACGGGACGTACGTCTCCGTTCCCTCCTGCAGGGAATGAGGGTTACATACGTAACCGAGACGTTCCCTTTCAGTCAGTCACGTTCGACGTACGTTGGAACTGACCAACGAATTGAGATCCCTACCAACACGCCAGGGATGCTGGCCCTTCCAGCGCCCTGCCTGAGCTCGCTGGACCACTCCTATGTTGGAGTGGGAGTCAGGGCTCCCGGCAGGAAAGGACAGTCACTGCTGTTCCTGCAAGACCCACTCAGCGTGACTATTGGATAACGCTGGGAAAGCATGCTGGGAAAGCATGCACGCTGCGGAGCCACGTCCTTCAATGGAAGGAGAGGTGGCGAAATACACATAAGGACTAACCTATCAGGGTAGTGCTACCTATGGCAGTCTCTGGGGTGGATCCAACCTGGTCCCAGGGGGGAAGAACATGCCCAGAGACGACAGAGAGAGCTCTGTCAAGGGAAAGACACGAGGCTAGCCGAGTAGGGTAGCTGGTACCGTGGAGAATACACATATGGGGTAGCCATTAGGGGACCCCTACATATGGAACCCAGCCTACACACACGTTCCACAAGCATACGGGTGCAGGCCTGGCGTCAGACGGCCGCAACGTCTGACATCGAAGGGGTGGCGGAGGAACTCACAGGGTTAGCCGTTTCCGGGGAACTCAACTGGAGCAAAATAGACGCACGTATCCGGCCCAGAGGGCGGGAGTGGCGTTGCAAGCCGGCACTAGAACAGGTACTTAGCGCTACTGGCCACTGGGGGCGAGGATGCGGGAAGATACCGGCTCTACACAGAGGCTATAAAATCTAGTGAATGTGTTAGGTGCCGCCCAGCCCGCGGCTCTACATATATCTGTCAGCGAGGCGCCTCGAGCTAACACCCAGGAGGAAGCTACACTCCTTGTGGAGTGCACTCGCAACCTGAACGGGCAAGGCACGTCTTGGAACTGGTAAGCCAAGACGATAGCATCCACTATCCAGTGGGCTAACCTCTGCTTGGAGACAGCCTTTCCCTTCTGCTGGCCTCCGTAACAGATGAAGAGCTGCTGTGAGGTTCTGAAGCTTTGAGTCCTGTCAACGTAAGCGCGAAGAGCGCGGACGGACATAAAGCTAGGGCTGGGTCTGCCTCCTCCGAAGGCAGTGCTTGCAGGTTCACCACCTGGTCCCGGAAGGGAGTGGTGGGAACCTTTGGCACGTATCCAGGCCGGGGTCTCAGGACAACGTGAGAGTTGGCCGGCCCGAATTCTAGGCATGATTCGTCGACCGAAAGTGCATGCAGGTCCCCTACCCTCTTGATTGAGGCCAATGCCGTCAGGAGTACTGTCTTCATGGACAGAATTTTTAGCTCAACAGACTGCAAAGGCTCAAATGGAGGACCCTGCAGTGCTCTGAGCACCAGGGCTAAGTCCCAAGAGGGTAACAAGGTTGAACGAGGAGGACTCAGTTTCCTCGCACCTCTGAGGAACCTGACGATTAAGTCGAGCTTACTTATTTTTATTTTTTTTAGGATTTTTGGTATATTTAAGGCTATTGCTGTGATGTACACTTTGAGGGTGGAGGGAGACAGCCTTCGCTCCAACCCATCCTGCAGAAAGGAAAGCACAACATTAATCGAACACCTTCGGGGGTCTTCCTGGATGGGATTGAGGTTTAGGGGGGTGAGTGTAACTGGGGCCAGCTAGTAGTTGCTGTGTGAGTAAACCTCACTCCTCTGATCTCCTGACTGTCACTAGAGGTTGCAGCATTTAGCCTCCTTAGAGCGTCCGACTCTCATGCCGACGGACCCGGGTTCGAGTTCCGCTTGGAGCGGGGCGGTTTGAACAGGAGGGGTTACATTGGTGCTGTGACCTGGATGGGAGTGATGTTTAGGGGGGTGAGTGTAACGGGGGCCAGCTAGAAGTTGCTGTGTGAGTAAACCTCACTCCTCTGATCTCAAGAAACGCTCTAGTGACTGACAATAGAGGTTGCAGCCTTAGCCTCTTTGTTAGAGCGTCCGACTCTCATGCTGGCAGACCCGGGTTCGAGTCCCATTTGGAGCGGGGCGAATCGAACAGGAGGGGTTACATTAGTGCTGTGACCCGGATGGGAGTGAGATTTAGGGGGGTGAGTTTAACGGGGTCCAGCTAGTAGTTGCTGTGCGAGTAAACCTCACTCCTCTGATCTCAAGAGATGCTCTAGCGACTGACGCTAGAGGTTGCAGCCTTTAGTCTCCTTGTTAGAGCGTCCTACTCTCATGCCGACGGACCCGGGTTCGAGTCCCGCTTAGAGCGGGGCGGTTTGAACAGGAGGGGTTACATTGGTGCTGTGACCTGGATGGGAGTGAGGTTTAGGGGGGTGAGTGTAACGGGGGCCAGCTAGAAGTTGCTATGTGAGTAAGCCTCACTCCTCTGATCTCAAGAGATGCTCTAGCGACTGACGCTAGAGGTTGCAGCCTTTAGTCTCCTTGTTAGAGCATCTGACTCTCATGCCGGCGGACCCGGGTTCGAGTCTCGCTTGGAGTGGGGCGGTTCCAACAGGAGGGGTTACATATGTGGGGTGTTCCCAGACTGCAGTGGTCAGTATCTATCAAAAGTGGTCCAAGGAAGGAACAGTGGTGAACCGGCGACAAGTTCATGGGCGGCCAAGGCTCATTGATGCACGTGGGGAGCGAAGGCTGGCCCATGTGGTCCGTTCAAACAGACGAGCTACTGTAGCTCAAATTGCTCAAGAAGTTAATGCTGGTTCTGATAGAAAGGTGTCAGAATACACAGTGCATCGCAGTTTGTTGTGTATGGGGCTGCATAGCCGCAGACCAGTCAGGGTGCCCATGCTGACCCCTTTCCACTGCCGAAAGCGCCAACAATTGGCACGTGAGCATCAGAACTGGACCACGGAGCAATGGAAGAAGGTGGCCTGGACTGATGAATCACGTTTTCCTTTACATCACGTGGATTGCCGGGTGCGTGTGCATCACATACCTGGGGAACACATGGCACCAGGATGCACTATGGGAAGAAGGCAAGCCGGTGGAGGCAGTGTGATGCTTTTGGGCTATGTTCTGCTGGGAAACCTTGGGTCCTGCCATCCATGTGGATGTTACTTTGACTCGTACCACCTACCTCCATTTTTAATGGAAACAGTATTCCCTGGTGGCTGTGACCTCTTTCAGCAGGATAGTGCGCCATGCCACAGGACCAACACAATATTAGGTGATAATGTTATGCCTGATCGGGGTGTGTGTATATATATCAAAACCATTATTGTTCCGGTATTATCTACTTTTTCCACATTCAATTTTATGTTTTTAACAATACCAAAATCATAGTATACTTATTACCGAAATCATCAACCTCTTTCCATAACACGTGTATCATTGCTGCAACAGGTGTTCATTTAATCTTAATTTATAAAATGGAAAAATAATACTTGTTTGATCCATACATTATCTATGCATTAATATGTGCATAATCTATATTTATATTCTTTCAGGCTTGACACATCATTCTGAAAATATGCCAGTTTCAATGAAATGTAAAAAAATATTGGTTGCCAATTGCGGAAGGTGTTGTGGTAATGAGAGAAATCAGACATAATCAATTTTATTCAATGTTAATTTAAAAATATATGTTATTAAGTAATAACCATTTTAAAAATATGAAAATGTATTAGCTCGATTGACGTTTTCAGACTTTTTAAGGAATTAAATTGTAAGTAAATGCTTTTAAATTAATGCTCACAAACACTGCCGTTGTTGTTAATTGCTAAAAAAAAAAAGTAACTTTGTTGATGCGAGTCATGTTTGAAATCTTTGAAACCAAGATTTTGTGAGAATCACCCATAAGCTGGCTGGATACAGATGCTCAGCAGAGGGTGTACAGGAAATTCCAGGTGCTGTAAACAGTTCTGTAGAGAAAACCACTACAATCACGTATGTTTAGATGCCAAGTCTTTCTTCAGGGTGTTGGTCACTGGAAATAAGGCTGCTTTTTGATATCCTCCCCTCCCCAGCACACAGGGTCCATACCAGCAGCTGTAAACTCCTCAGACCCCCTGAACTGTATGACTGACTCACCTGCGACTCATTTGAGACACGCGCTCTGAAAGCGGGAGTCTGGTAGCGCTCTTGCTTTTCATGTCCTTTCATGTCTAGCTGTCTGTTGTGAAAGTGATTTGGCCGCTGCACGCAGCACAGCCAAACACAATAACTTGTCACAGATGTGTGTAATGTCCGGCTGAACCCCACCACGAAGCCAAAAGGGGGGGAAAGAGAGGGGAAGCAAAGTTTTCAACCGTCAGTGAACCTACGAATGCTGTAATGCTAAATATGGCCTGTGTCTCGATACTTAGTACACTGGCTCTCTTATTGCAGCCGTCTCAATAAACAGCACCTCAACCAAAATAAACCTCATGAATAACCGATTTTGAGTAAATTCATTATTGAATATTTGCACGGAGAACGAGAAAAGCGATCCAAACAAAATACTCGTCCAACAGCCCTCACCAATCTAATCGCATGAGAAACATTATTTTATGAGGTGGCGATTAATTTGTAAGCTAAATGATTTTTAGGAAAAATGCAAGCATGAAGGTTCACCCCTAAACCTAACCGCCAATAGGGCGTGAGCAGATAAACAGGCCTACAGATGAGATTGTACAAATTCATAATAATTTGCCACCAGCAAAAGCTAAAATTATAGGTAAAAATTATGAATTGCCATGAAATAGTTTTGGTCCTCACAGATTTTTGACATAGCTAATCTAACAATTTGATAAGCTCACTATTGGTTGAAAAAACAAATTTATGTATCGTTGAGCTCTGTCCACCACCTTGCTAATGCAAATAAATGTTATTACTATGGTAATGAAGGTTTATCATATTCATACTTTATGGTATTATTAGAGCACTGTACTGCGATGGAGCATAGGCTGAATTTGGAATAGCATACTAGCATGTTCATCTTGCTATTTCTGCAATATAGAGATAGTAGTCAGAAATAGTATGCTGATTGTATTCCAAATTCAGTTTTTCCATTGTAACACCATTTTACTTTCTTAAAGGAACACGCCGACTTTTTGGGACTTTATCTTATTCACCGTATCCCTCAGAGTTAGATAAGTCCATACATACCATTCTCATCTCTGTGCGTGCCATAACTCTGTCTGACGCACCCACCGCTAGCCTAGCTTAGCACAAAGACTGGAGGTAAACGGCTCCATCTAGCCTACTGCTCAATAAGTGACAAAATAACGGCAACATTTTCTTATTTACATGTTGTGACGTGTATAGTTACATCGTGTACTAAGACCAACGGAAAATGAAAAGACGATTTTCGATTTTCAAGACCGATATGACTAGGAACTATTCTCTCATTCCTGCGTAGTAATAAAGAAACTTTGTGCCGTGCCATGGGTGCAGCGGTGCAATGATATTACGCAGCACCTGAAAATCTCTGTGCACACTCTCTGTGCTAGCAGGTTGTCACATTGCTTATGTTGACGGAAGTTAGACCAGGGTTACCAACACACACTTCCAGGCTCTCTCTCTATATATATGTTGCGACATGCTTTCATCTCATAGCGGCGCGCACGGTCACGTGGTTTATGGAGCTCTCAATACTTCTAGCACTGTGTCAATACATTTGAATGGCTTAAGCGGATATACAACAGCTTCACTATACAGGTGTTTGCAGCAAGTTTTGGTAGTACAGCATAGTGTGCATGGATTATTACGTCAACCATATTTACAGTATCATTTTATTATGGAGAGTTATGGAGATGCAACATTGTTAACATTAATGTTAATGTTTTTCTTGTATTTAGCCCTCAGGTATTCCTTACTAATTGGTCACACTCATACTCATTGGTGGTCAAATGTGACCATACACATTAACTATTTTTCAATTAATATTCTATATTTTAGTTCAATAATATTTATTGAATATTTTGAGGAGATCTTTTGGTACTAAATACTATTTGTACAATAATTATTTTCAATTAATGACCACTTAAAATATTTTTCTTCTAATATTTTTATTATTTATATTACAATTAGTGTAGTAATTAAGGTTAAAATAGAGAATTCCAAATCAAAGAGGCAAATTAGAGTCATTTTGTGGCTAGAAAAATAATAATTTTCATCTGTAATGCCATTACCCACCAGGTGCCTGTATTAATAATTATCATAAATATACATGTATCTAGTCTAGTTGCTCAAAAAAGTATTGCAGATCATAACTGCTTACTTATTTTTAGGTTTTGCATTTTAATAAATATTTAGATATGATCAAACGCTAGATTTCTTTAACGTTAATAACCTAATATTTTTAATGATACTTATATAAGCACACACAAGTGAATACTAATGAATTCAAGCACATATAATTTAACCCAAGAAACGTTTAAAATAGTGCTAAGGCAAAAGTATTTTTCGTTTTGTACAGTAGGCTATATACATATGAATACTGAATCAAGATCGAAATCGATATTTGTGCCAATGAGAGTATAGTTCCTAGCCATATCGGTCTAGAAAATCGCATCTTTTCATTTTCCATTGGTCTTAGTACACGATGTAACTATACACATCACAACATGTAAATAGGAAAATGTTGCTGTTATTTTGTCACTTATTGAGCAGTAGGCTAGCTGGTGCCATTTACTTCCAGTCTTTGTGCTAAGCTAGGCTAGCGGTGGGTGTGTCAGACAGAGGTATGTATGGACTTATCTAACTCTGAGGGATACCGTGAATAAACTAAAGTCCCAAAAAGTTGGCGTGTTCCTTTAAGGTGCAGTCAATTTAGCAAAATTATTATCTACACTGTAAAAATGATATGATCAATAAGTTGACAACATTAAAATAAATCAAACAATTTTCAGCTTATAAAAAAGGTTTTAAGATTCAACTTATTTTTTAAGTTTAATGTGATTACATTTGAAATTACTTAAATATCCAAGTTTATTGAACTCTAAAAATGTAAATGATATATTGTCTAATATCCATTGTCAATACTGTAGCAATATATTAAGTATATATCACACCGGGCTGTGTCACTTTCAAACCAAGCAGCTGTCTGTTGCACATCGTATAGAATTTGCATGACCAACTGAACCCGATGTGAAATCTCTGACCCTTTACATTCCTATTGAAATGCTAATTGTGACTGATGCTTTATACTTCTTTGCTGGTGTGTTGTGCTCAGATTTGGACCAAAGCATCTCAGAAGGTGTGGGCACAGATTTTCTTTTTGAATCTGCAGGTGTGTGATATAGAGTCTCTGTAGAATCAACATTTCTGAGCACAACCTCTTGACTCACAATAACACAATGTGTTTTGTAGCAGGAAACAGTGATTGTGATAATGATCTTGGGACATGATAGGGTTATTAAAAGCGTCTGCACGATGTGAGATGCCAGGCAGCTGCCTGAGTGTTTAATCTGTCTGTGCTTTATGTTTCAGCTGTAAAGTCACTCTGCCCCGGGGGTTGCTTTATTTATGCACACAGATGCTCTTTTATCCTCTTTTAAGTTCTGCGTCTCAGTGGCATCTTCTCTTGGTGTTCCAGCAACTGGAATTCAGTGTGTGTGGCTGACGAAGCGCTGGTGTGTGTGTGTTGGCGCCAATCTGTTTTTTGCCCACACTTAATTCAGCTGACCCAATGCTTCACCTTAGAAATGGTATATGGGTATTTTGGAGGTGTACTAAAGAATCCAGACAGGCCTAGATTTATAAAGTCATAACAGAAGGAGGAAGAAGCTGTCTGGAATCAATTTTCTCATTTGGGATGCATCTTATGATGGCCAACTTCTCTTGTCCAAAGATCAGCCCAAAAACATGGTTTATCACTATAGAAGGCTCTCAACACTGACCTAGTCCTGCAACACTTCTTCTCCAGACTTTAAATGGCCATTTTTTATTTGCCATGGTTCATTTCCCAAAGCACTAAGGGAGAGGAACATCTGGTGGTCTTCATCATCCATCCAAGTTCCTATCCCCAACAAAAGTCCAGGTATGCAATGTAGAAAAAGATGTTCTTTGGAGCTCAGATTTTACTTGCTGGGGTTGCTCGTTTACCTTGACCTCAACAATAGAGCCAAGATACATTGTGCAGAGTTAGTAGCTAGCATTAGCAATATTTGCCGAGGCAAAGACAAATAAAGCCGCGTTTCCACCACAGGAACTTTCCCCAGGAACTAGGAACTTTGGGGTGGTACTCGGTGCGTTTCCACCGCAGGAACTTTCCCCAGGAACTAGGAACTTTGGGGTGGTACTCGGTGTGTTTCGACCGCAGGAACCAGGGTCTAAATGAAGTTCCGGGTAAATATTTCCCCCTCCAAACGGCCCTGCTCACGAGGCAGTACTTTTTCAAAGTTCCGGAACTTTCGGGGGTGGGACTTGGGCGCTGAACATGCTGATCGGTTGAGCGAATGCAGCATTTTATTTCAACCAGCATTTTTAAAAGTCTTTTGCGAGGTTCGTTCTGCGTTCAGTAAATATCAGTCTTGCTCTTTCTGTCCGTTGTCTCAGCAATCGCACGGTCAATGTCTGTAATAGCTGATAATAACATACGTTCTCTTATTTTAAAGCTATTAGAATACGCTTTAGTATCAGGGCTCGTTTCTTTTCCGCCGTTTTGTTCATTACATATTTAGTAAACCACATAACTAGCAAAAGCAGCGCTGCTTTCATCTCCTCCATACTTGTTATTGTTGCAGACAGTATCGCACAAAAATGATTATTGTCCGTTGCTGACTGGGAGGAGCAGCCACACGCAGTCCCATGTCTCTGGACTAATTTACCTAATCTTTACGGTTCTTTAGACCGCAGTGGAAACGCAGACAGTAGCAGGTCTGGGGGAAAAAAAGTTCCTGTAAAAAAAGTTCCTGGTACAAATTGTTCCGGGTAATTTCGGTGGAAACGGGACTTAAGATGATTCGATGAGAAGTTTGTAGCTTGTTGGAGATGAGAAGGAGATTCATGCTGACCCATTGGTCACCAAATCTATGAGAACAAGCCAACCGACCACAAAGAAGTTATAGGGTGTGTTCACACTTGGCAGATTTGGTTAGATTGAAACATACTCTGGTGCGATTTTTTTGTTAGTTTGGTTCATTTAAATAAGTTTACACCCAATTCCAAATGAAAGATGGTGTGGCTCGACTGAAATATGAATGCAACACAGACCAAACACATCCACGGGGGGGGAAATATGTGTTTTGGGGGCCTGAAAACGCAAGCTTTTGAAAAAGATGCCTTTACCATCTCCATATAAACAACAAAAATGTGAATTTGTGAAAACAGTGACGTCATGCACATGCGTTTACGCATGCTCATTACGTGTTTGTTGGGTGTTTCTTGACAAAGCGACATCTCCAACTACTGGCCTGGCATGCATAATACAGCTTTTTTAGTTATTTTCGCTGATCCGTGTGAACAGGGATTATTTTGACAGCATTGTCGTCTGCTTTCATTACAGCGTTGTCATGTAAACATACCCTAAATTAATCAAAAATAGGATGTGATGTCACAAGATATGACCCTAAAAAGGATTCCTGGTACTTCTCATCATAGTTACGTTGCCCCTTACAGTTCGATATAGGCGTCTGAACCGCCAACTCGCAGCAGATCTTCATTTGTATGTCCAACAGAGGAATTCCTGGTGCTGTTTTGACTCATTAGCCACCATATGTGCGCACATCAAAAATGACAGTTTGAATGCTAAGCGAATCAGGTCTAAATGTATCATTTTATGTTTTGGTCTGGACGTAAAGAACCAAGAGAACACACCCATAACACTTCATTGCTCTCAGAAGCCTTATGGTGATGATACACAGGGCAACTTTTTGAGCAATGTTACAAGGCAATGTTGCTGTCAACGGGCAACCAGGTAAGACCCCATGACCGATCTAAAGTATCCAGATAGAAATTGGTTACCCATTCCCAGTGGGAAAGTGGCCAAGCAACATTGCTCAAAAAAGTTGCCCCATGTATCATCACCTTTAAAGTGGGACTGTTAAAAAATAACATATACACTCACCTAAAGGATTATTAGGAACACCATACCAATACTGTGTTTGACCCCCTTTCGCCTTCAGAACTGCCTTAATTCTACGTGGCATTGATTCTACAAGGTGCTGAAAGCATTCTTTAGAAATGTTGGCCCATATTGATAGGATAGCATCTTGCAGTTGATGGAGATTTGTGGGATGCACATCCAGGGCACGAAGCTCCCGTTCCACCACATCCCAAAGATGCTCTATTGGGTTGAGATCTGGTGACTGTGCGGGCCATTTTAGTCCAGTGAACTCATTGTCATGTTCAAGAAACCAATTTGAAATGATTCAAACTTTGTGACATGGTGCATTATCCTGCTGGAAGTAGCCATCAGAGGATGGGTACATGGTGGTCATAAAGGAATGGACATGGTCAGAAACAATGCTCAGGTAGGCCGTGACATTTAAACGATGCCCAATTGGCACTTAGGGGCCTAAAGTGTGCCAAGAAAACATCCCCCACACCATTACACCACCACCAGCCTGCACAGTGGTAACAAGGCATGATGGATCCATGTTTTCATTCTGTTTACGCCAAATTCTGACTCTACCATCTGAATGTCTCAACAGAAATTGAGACTCATCAGACCAGGCAACATTTTTCCAGTCTTCAACTGTCCAATTTTGGTGAGCTTGTGCATATTGTATCCTCTTTTTCCTATTTGTAGTGGAGATGAGTTGTACCCGGTGGGGTCTTCTGCTGTTGTAGCCCATCCGCCTCAAGGTTGTGCGTGTTGTGGCTTCACAAATGCTTTGCTGCATACCTCGGTTGTAGCGAGTGGTTATTTCAGTCAAAGTTGCTCTTCTATCAGCTTGAATCAGTCGGCCCATTCTCCTCTGACCTCTAGCATCAACAAGGCATTTTTGCCCACAGGACTGCCGCATACTAGATGTTTTTCCCTTTTCACACCATTCTTTGTAAACCCTGGAAATGGTTGTGCGTGAAAATCCCAGTAACTGAGCAGATTGTGAAATACTCAGACCGGCCCGTCTGGCACCAACAACCATGCCACGCTCAAAATTGCTTAAATCACCGTTCTTTCCCATTCTGACATTCAGTTTGGAGTTCAGGAGATTGTCTTGACCAGGACCACACCCCTAAATGCATTGAAGCAACTGCCATGTGATTGGTTGATTAGATAATTGCATTAATGAGAAATTGAACAGGTGTTCCTAATAATCCTTTAGGTGAGTGTAGACTCCAGCAACAACTTTTTTTGTCGATCAATGCAATGTTGACTTTTAACAAACTCTATTTCAAACAGTACATTATGATATATTACAAATAATCTATACTTGTATTTGGATTATGTAAAATTCTGTGTGTACCATTAGGAAAAGCAAATGTAAACCGAATTTGTAATCCCTTTTAATTGCAATATCCTTCAGGTGCGATTTTCTGTTATTAGACTTGTTAAAGTTGCGATTTCTGTTTATATTTTTGGCCAAGATTTTCAGAATTTTCTCTTTTTAGTCAGTGAGACTAACAATGAAAATCTGCTTGTATTTCACAAACTTTACACCCTTAGTGTCCAAACTCACATGCCAAACATTCTCTTTGGTTGGGGTGGTGCGTGTACTTGAAAGGCAAGGGGGTCATACTGCGGTCCAGGTAATTTGCTGCCTGTGAAACTGAAGTCCAGCACCCAGACCTGCATGAGGGGCTTATGAGAGCTGCAGGACATCTATTAACACCTGTCTCCTGCTTTCTTCTGTCGCATGCCTTCTCCCTCTGCTCTCTCTCTTCCTCGCTAATAACTCCACTTAAGACACAGCAGTCACTCTGAGTCCGGTCTTGAGCGGTCTCAGCAGGGTGCTAGGGGTGGCCGTATGGCTGAGTGTCTGGAAGGGTAAAGCAATTTATTTGGGCTTGTTCCCTCACACGTGGAGCCACTTAGTAAGCAATGAGGTGCCAGACAATCTCACAGCTGCCACAGCACCAGGGCTCCAGCCCTCCACCCTTTCCAGGCCAGGGCAGGGGCTTTACTTTGGGCTTGATTTCAAAACCATAAACCAGGAACTGGAAGACAACCAATAAGCAAAACGGACTGAGTCAGTCAACACTACTGAGAATATAAATCGTTTTCACAACTTAATTTGATTTGGTTTCTGTCAAACATTTTCATTGGATCTGTTATCTATACTGATTTAAGCTTCATTATAACAACATTTCATTACTTATTTTGTTATGGAAACAGGGCACAAATGTTGATGACTCATCTTGTACTACAAATGTTTTCCCAATCAAATGCTCTCTAGAATTAGAATGCCCCTCCCCCTAATATCACCCGTTTCAAACTAGCAATAGCAAATAACGAATTGTAGATCATGCTTATGATGTAACTAAACATTATTGTCTATTTGGGGGGAAAAAAAAGCCTTTAATATGTCCCGCCCCAACTTGCCATTTCAATAGGAAGATATGATGTAATTAGTCCCAGCCTCAGATGTTACACCCACAGACTGTTGGCTGAACGTCTGATGCATATGGCACACTTATCTGGAAAAACTTCAGGAGTTTCGAAGTCATCATCTGATTAGTTGAATTCTACAGGATGTCCGCGAGATGTGTGTGTTGCATTCTTTAACAGTCCGCCTGGAAACAAATGCTGTGACGCCAATCTCCAATCTTACCAGGATCAACTAAATGCTGGGTTTTCAAACGTATGTGAAGTTCGTGGCTCCATTGTTGCAGTAAACTTACATGACATTCTTGAATGAATATATATAGATGCATGGTGGTCTGTTTTCAGGGACATCGACTTTACATATTCACGCCCCTAAACATGACAGGGAACAAAAAGAACTGTGATTGGTTGCGTTACTTGTCAGTCAAACGTCCTCTTGAGCGGTCCTTGACCAATGAAAGCTGCGATAGAGTCCAGACCTTCTGCCGTCAGTCTGAAGGTTTGGCTATGCGAGACTATGATGTAATAAGCATTTGTAAAGACTCATTTTGAGAGCAGAAGACAAACTTACTTAAGAAAGTTAAGATACAGCAGAAGTTTACCCTGGAAATTCTCGAATGAGACGTGAACACAAAGCAAACTATCCGCTTAACATTGTTTATTCCAGCCTAATTGTTTATTTTTGCTTCAGTAAAACTTGTTCATTTGTGTCCTCCTCACTGACGTCAAGTTACAAAAGTGTGGTCAGTCCACTTTCCTTTGTTTCCATCCATAACACTGTTATCTGGGGAAAGCGCAAGCTGTACCGATGTGATCTGTGGCCGGTCGCACGCGCACCAGGGTTAAGAAACCTGCTCGTTTGTAATTGGATTTATGTGCAGGAATGTTTTTCCAAGACGCGACTTGTGAAATAGCACGCCATCTGCTCCCTATTAGAGCGCGGGACCAACGATCGCTACACAACAAGCAAGGAAAGCCCCAGACGTGTAGATTCATAGTGCTGGAGGGCCGCTTTATTACCACACAAGGGAGAACTGTGGTTCCAGAATGTGGATGCCATGATTGGCTGTTCTGTCAATGCGTTTGCTCTGCTAGGTTGTTCTTACTAGACTCTCTGAACCATTTTCAGTGAGAAACTCTTAACTTTCCATTGTCAGTTTCCTTCCAAAGAGTATTTCTGTCCCACATCTATCACTGTTTTATTCCTAGCTATATTTTAGTGGTGCTTGCTAAAAGGCAAGCATCATTACTATCGCTAACACTTTTTACAAAACCCCCTACCCTAAGTATTAAACTTCGGCATGTAAGATGTCCTGCATGATGCGTTACATGTGCTAGGTTTCAAAGCAGTCAAACTTAGACTTTTTTTGGAGGGCAGTAAAATGGGTATTGTATGACTGAATAAGGGATATAAGCCATTTCTAGGAACGAGAATATCAGAAATATTGAGATTATTTTGACTTGGGCCTGTATACAACAAATTAGCAACCACCCGGAACACCTTAGCTGCATAGAAAAAGTCTAACAAACACTAGCAACTATTTAGAACTTCTGTAGCCCTGCCTGAGTTCTGTCTTCCGGTTTTGATTTTCACAGCATGAAGGTAAGATCTTAAGGATTTATGAATGAACCACTCATTTTGACATTGCTCATAATAACCTTTGTTAACTTTACTATAAGTAAATCCACTTCACCGGCTACTCTTCGACAGCAATGCCATAGAAATATACAGGGCTAAACACATGAACGCACACACAATTCTAAAGATAGCTGCCCGCTTGTTTCTCTGGTGCATAAAGTCTATGCCAACATGCTAGCAGTGATACAAATGCTAACATGCTAACAACGACTCAGAACACTTCAGCAACCACAAAGCGGCATTCGGTTGCACTTTATATTAAGTGTCTTTACTTATTTTACATTGTTCTTATATGTAAAAAATACCTGCATGTAATGCAGCTGTCATTAATTTCTGTAATTGTATCTATAATTACACTGTTCACCCTTCCCTTAGTACCCTACCCTTAAACCTAACCACCATGAACACAATTAAGCGCTGAGAACGAGAGTATATATTTTTTTAACTGGCTAGAGAGACTTTGACAAACTTATGTCAAAGGTCACTGAAAGGAGATCACACTAGCGATTAAGCCCCTCGGTGAGGGTTAAAACTTAAGTCCCACAAGGGAATGGTACTTGCGCATGTGTGTTTGTATGGGTGAAAGTACACACACAGCAGTATGACAGACCCCAGGCTTTGGACAGTAAGTGTTCCAGAAGTGAGAGACACACCCTTCCCTCTCGCTAGTTTCAGAGTCAGTCCGTATTGCTAGACTTATGTAATGTCCCTGTAAACCACCTATACCAACGTGTGTGTGTGTGTGTGTGTGTGTGTGTGTGTGTGTGTGTGTGTGTGTGTGTGTGTGTGTGTGTGTGTGTGTGTGTGTGTGTGTGTGTGTGTGTGTGTGTGTGTGTGTGTGTGTGTGTGTGTGTGTGTGTGTGTGTGTGTGTGTGTGTGTGTGTGTGTGTGTGTGTGTGTGTGTGTGTGTGTGCATATGTAAAATAAGATGAGGCAAAGCCCACAACACAATGATCAAGCTTAGGTACAGTAATGTATTTGGACACGTATTTGCATGTAATTTGCAATTAAAGGAAAATGTATTATAGATTGCTTTTTTGAGCCACTTAAGTAGGACTTAAGTTTGAATGTACTGACAAGCATTTATGTCAAACAAATATATTTTACTGTAATTTCTATGGAAACCTGCATGTCATGTACACTCTCTATATATTTAAATACACTCTCAGAAAAGCTGTCACTGGGGCGGTACCCTTTCAAAAAGGTACACCTTTGTACCTAAAGAGTGCCTATAAGTACCTCAAAGGCACATATTGGTACCAAAATTGTATATATTAGTAACTAAATGGTACATATTAGAACCTTTTTAATGGGTACCGTCCCAGTGACAGCTTTTGAACTTTTTTTCTGAGAGCGTATTTAAATATATTTGTAATGATGAAGTTACAATTTAGTGATATATTAACACAGAATAACACACTACGGTAATTATAAATTAGTACTTTAACCCCTGGTTTTACAGACAAGGCTTAACCTAGTCCCATGCAGACTAAAATGCATGCATAGCTTGCACTGGTATGTCTTAAAATATGTCAATGCCAGTGTTTTTTCTAAGACACTTCTGTACAAGCTACTTAAATGACTTACTTGAACTAAGGCCTAATCCTGGCTTAATCTAAGCCCTGTCTATAAAACTGGGCCTATATGTTCTTTAGTATGTAAGTATACAGTATATATATATTTAGTATAATTGGAATTGAAAAGGGAAAGAAAATATACATTTAAAGGGCCCTAATGGGGGGACGAGAGATATGTGAGCGATAGTGGTGGGCGGGAGTGAGCTTTTTACAATTGTTTTACAATAAAAAGTGGCAGCACAGCGTCACATTAAAAACACCAACAAAACATGTACTAGCATTAACACAATGAAATACTTGAGATTTATATGTTGCTTGCAAAAAAATGTATTCCATCAGAACACATGGCTACATTTCAATGGCTGTAAATGGAAAAATATGCTTTTTGAAGACTTCTACCAGTAGGGGCAAACTGGTCCATTTTAGCCTGCCAAAACATGACCCCTTGGTGCTAATTCACGGGTACCAGACACAAAACACAAATCCATATTTTACCTAAACCTCGGTCTTGTCCTAATCTCTCTCCAGTGTTTTTAGAGGCCTGTGTTGTCCTAAAGTGACTCTGAGACCTGTGCTCATGGTTTGCTTTTCCTCCCTTGACATCTGAGCTTTTTCTCTGTCCAGCTGCTATATAACGCTTGAAGCCGAAGCAGGCGCTCTCCTCAGAGGCAACAGCGCTCACACTGATGAGGAGAGTTTGAGCAAAGGCAGTGATAGCCATAGAGACTTTCTGGGAGTGTGACAAACAGATACAATCAGAAAGAATAAGAATGGCAATTAATGAATGAGACAGCGAGAGACAGAGATTGGAGGAGTGGCTGAGGTTCAGACGGGAGTTCTGATGGTACTTTAATGAAGTGCTCTCTAAAAGGAACAAGCGTTTTTTGGAGCAAGATCACACACATAACCTCATTGACTCAATGACTGTGCTGGTACCGAGCCAGGCCGTTATAGCCACAATTGAGATCAGCAAGATAAAGAAAGAACACAAAACTAGAATGAAGAAAATGTGAGTGGTGCCTTCCCAGGGTATTGCTATGTGGTTTAAGCTTACTAGGTGGCCATCCCTACCACAATATTAAGGTGTGGTGACATTTACTGTTGTTCGAAAAAAGTCCCTGGTTGAAATCCAGTAATTTTAATAGGATGCCATGAGATTAGGAATTTTGCATGAGGGCGAAAGATTTCCCCACACAGATTTTGCATCGGGTTCAAGTTGGTCACGCAAATGTTCTGCATTGACCAACAATAAAGTGACTTCTGTGTGAACTGTGCTTCATATATCACTGCACTATAGAAAATAGACAATGGAACTTGATGTGACCACACATTTACACACATTAAACCAATGACGCATTTAACGAAAGTCATTTGTACAGTGAAATATTATTGTATTTCATTATGGCAATATTATTATAATTTATTATTTAATTATTGTAGATTTAATGATTTGAAATATTTCAATGAATATAGAACAGAAATTTAGCTTTTAAGTTTTCACCTGAGCATTAATATCAAATATTAGTGTAAAATGGTCTTAAGTTTCCATGTGACAAGCAATTTGTGTGACTATACTGAACACAAAACTGCACCATGACATAAATCACAGCCACTCAGAACACTGTAAAAAAAAAAAATCAGGTCTTCAAATGAAAATTTTCTAGTGAGCGATCACATCTAAATTTTTCAGTTGGCCAAATTGAATTTCTGTGAATTGATGCAATTTAATTCAATTAAAATTCAAGAAATTCAATTTGGCCAACTGAAAATTTTAGATGTGATCGCTCACTAGAAAATTTTCAATTGGAGACTTGATTTTTTTTTTTACAGTGAAGATATTTGATAATTAAAGAAATTGGCAAGAAATGGAAATGTTATCAATCTTACTGCGAACACTTTATCCATGCATATATTTCATTTTTTACTTCTTTTTTTTTGGCAACTAATTTTTAATCAAAATGTCATAACTGAATCTCCTGGTGAAACCACAGACTTCTCTCTGGTGACATATACCAGACTTTATCATTTAGTCTGTTTAAACCCGCCCCTTTCTTACACGCGACTGCAGGCTTGCATTTAGATCTGCGTCCCTCTATCCAATCAATAATTGATGGATAGAACCAAGTCCCACCCTACCTTTTCTTTTTTTTGTTAATTTGTTTTATTTAGATATATATTTCAAAAACATAATTATCTGTCGCTACTTCTTTTAAATTGCAACTTTAAGGTACAGTTATGTGGAGGAGGTTATGTGGGCCAATTACAATGTCATTGTCCTTCCATCCACAAGGTGAAAGCACACCTCACTTCAATAAGTCAAATTATTTGAAGTATCATTCATGTCTGTAGCACAAATGCTGTGGGGCGAGTAACATGCCAAATACTGAAGGTGCGATCACATTTGTTGTTGCTCTGTGGGAATTTCATTGGCTAAATCTAGTCTTTTCTAGAGGAATCACAACCAGTTCATATAGGTTTGCCATGCTAACAAACAGAAAGATGCTTGGTTTGAAAGTGACTTCGATGTGAGTTGTGCTTTAAACATCGCAAAGCTATTAACAATACACAATGGACTTTTTTCTGCCTGTGAAATTTCACCTATGCTAATGTGACCGCACCTCAGCAGCATTCAATGTGTTGATGTAATTTCCCCTGAAACCAGGGCGGGACGTATCAAACAGCTCCTCCCCTTTCTTAAAACAGCCAATAGCGTTTTGTTTATACCACAGCTTGACTAGAGCCTTTCAGCTTGGTAAAGCCGCAGTTTCTCCTCCATATCGCTTTGAAATACGGCATTCTGTGCAGAATTCAAATGGGTCCGGTACGTTTTGTGGTTTGCGCCGACTCGCGCATATGATCCACTCTGTGCTATCTTGTCTCTCGAACGGAGCAGACTGTGTGTGCGCTGTGGCGATGCACGTGAAACTAACTTGAAACCAGACTTCATTCACCCCAATTGAATGCATATTTACACTGTCGGAATTGTTCCCTATCCCATTTATAGTGCACTGTGTGCCAGTCACCATGTAGATAATAGTAAATGTGTGAAGTGACCGATTTCATCCGAAGCGTCAGTGCCTATTTAGGGGGTGGGACGCTTCAGATTCAAGAGAGCATTTGATTGGACAAAAAAATCTGATGTCATCAAAATCATTGATCCATATTGGTGGAAGTAAGTTTTGAATGCTCATATCTTCTAAATGTAAATGTTGTCATTGTTTTGGAGCACACCAGCTTATAGAACAGTACGACTAACATATTCATACTAAAAGCCGAAAAACTTCAATTTTGATTTCAGGGGGACTTTAAACTTGAGTATGATTGAAATGCATCAGAAAATGTATAGTGATACTTTCCTTTCCAAGGAAAGCCTTGCCCTCAGCAGACACATCCCACAGAACAGCTGTCACTCTGGAGTGTGATACCTGACATGGACAGATGTTCTGACAAATGGGACTGTATCATTATCAGTTGCTCAATAAAGACTCTTTCATCTCATTGTGAAACTAGTTTTTTTTTCACAGTAAAAGCTGCAGTGGAAAAGAGGGGAGTTCAATTGAAATGGGCTTCACCAGCCCGGGCCGCCCTTGGGGATTGTGTGGTGGTCAAAGCCCAGCCTGATGTATTTAAGTCAAGGCATTTACTCTGGCCACATTCTCCCCAACAACCCCGCCAGGCACAGCGCGCTCCCTCCGACTGACACGCTGACACCTGGGCTCCACCGCTGCCGGCTGGCCGGCATGCCGCTTGGGCCCACCTGCTCGCCACACATACCGCAAAGCAAACATTTCAACAGTTAGGTCGACTTTAAAAGCTCCACGCGACTTAATGAGAAAGAATCCGAGGTCTGCGTTTCACCTCTTTCTATGTCTCTCTCTCTCGCTCTCTAGAGGGCATTTAGAACTGCCCATTAACGGCCAAAGTGTGGATTTCCTGTGAAATAACGATTGTGCCCTCCACATGGTTCGCGTCTAAATACTCAAGAACACTTAGTTAAACATGAAGCCCGGCGTTCAGCAATCGGAATGGGATTGCTTCCAGCTGTGCCACTCCGACCAGCTTCCAGAGTGGGAGAGATCCATCAGAAGTCTTTCTTTATTGATGCCGTGGCATATATTGCATATATTGGCTGCGCTGTGTAATAATAACGGGGTGGGTGTGAAGTGGTCAGAAATTCACTTACCCCAAATCCCCCTCCTACCATGATTTCACTTACAGATTGCAATCTAACTCTGTGCCTGGAGGTGACCTGGCAGATGACTGCTTTAATTTCTTGGATAGCTTAGTTTCATGGCGGAGGACTGTGTTGTAATTCCTCAAAAGTTCACTTCGTCCTTGGGATTTTCTTTGAATTGGTTCTATTGTTTGCTTCTGATGAATACGTTTAGTGAAACGGTACTAATGCTAAAAAGCCCAAGGGTAGCACTTTTTATGGACTGTTTAATTTAACCATCTGTCCAAGCGTTGATATTGATGATGTATTATCCCCTGCCCCCATTAACATTATAATTACAATGACTTTCTTGAACGTCCTATAAATGATGTGAAAATGCATATTTTAGAATGGTCAGTTGCTTATAAAAAACCTTCCCGGTAGGCAAGATGGTTACATTTTTAGTATGGTCATCTCAGAGCTGTTGTCTTATGCACAGTTTAATTAAGGCCAGATATTAATCTATGATCTATGAAGTTCTGATGTGTGTATAACATTAAAGACAGTTGACCACTAAAACCCATTTCGGCAAAATCGAGAAAAAATGTTTCCACATTTTTGTAGGCTACTATATTGCTATTTTTCTAATATTTATTGATTCTAAATTTGAGACCATTTGAACAGTCAAAATTACCACTTATACTTTTATGGTGCTGTTGTATCCTTTAAAAGCCTAACTTAAAAGCTCCAGTCCCTATTCCTGTATTGCATGAAAAACATCTACAATTGTTCAAAATGTCTCCCTTTGTGTTCCACCAAAGAACATAATTCAGTTGTAAAGTGAATGAAAAATAACTTGGGGGTGAACTATTCCTTTAATAACACTGTGTAATCATAACCAAAACCAATAGACAGGTTTTATTTGTATTGTACATTTGTGTATTGTAGTGTGTTTATTTATTATTTTTAGTGCATTATTTATTTATAACTGTTTAATATTAATTTTATATTTAAATATTTGTTTTCGTATTGTGCCTATCTCACTCATGATAAACACATATTCTAATTTCAAGCTCCACAAACAAAAAGGTTATTCACATTCATTTTTATTAGCAGCATTTGGCAAGACTAGACTATATCTGCTTGTCTCTAAAGTGGTTATCAGTCAGAGTTTTAGGAAATGATGCATTCATCCATCCGTGTTCTGATAAATCCCACATCCAAAGATTAAACTCCCCAATAAACGCTGACGTCCGCGGCGCGTGCGTGCGTGCGTGCGTGTATGTGTGTGTGTGTGTGTGTGTGTGTGTGTGAGAGAGAGAGAGAGAGAGAGAGAGAGAGAGAGAGAGAGAGAGAGAGAGAGAGAGAGAGAGAGAGAGAGAGAGAGAGAGAGAGAGAGAGAGAGAGAGAGAGAGAGAGAGAGAGCGAAAGATCGCTGCGATCTGTTCCTGATCATCACTCACACCAGCAGCAGCACCAGCTCGGACCTTATAAACTCTCCATCCCAAATCCTGGAATATCAAATCGAGAATTATGAAATCGGACATAATGTGGATTTATCAAACTCTTCTGTGGGTCTTACTGTCCCTGGATGCGGGTGAGTGACCAGCGCGTAATGCGCACGTGAAGCGCGTTATCGATTAACTGATCGTGTTGATCTCAAAGATGCCACTGTCTGAGAAATATGACGTCGATAAATGTTCATGCATCTTAAAAAAAGTTATTCAAGTAATGTATCCATAACTATTTTGTGTTGTCTTAGAAAAGTAAGTGAAAGTCTCTTTTCCTTGCAAACAAAATTACCATGGTGACCAAATAGCCTACCATATTTACTGCAGTTATTGATACTAGTGTAAAACGACTAGCCATCAGTGTCCTGCCTAGAAATGAAACAAAATGAAATTCTAGCACTGTCTGAAGATCTGTAAACTCTCACTCTCAATGCTCTAAAATTGGGTTTAATTAAACTTTATTATCTTTAGTTAATTGCTACAAAGTGGTGCCAAAGTTACAACCTGCAGCTGTAAGTTCATTGCACTTTACACCGATGAAGAAACTTGAGTTGAAACTCTAACTCATACAAACAGGTGGAAATGCAAGATATTGTTATAAAGATTACTTTTTTGTTTTACAGTATATGGTAGAAACGATGGTCACCATGGTAAATAGTTGGAATGTTAAGGATTGCTGAAGAAGGGGCTCATTTTTTTCTCCAACGCTTTTCTCCATACAGAGTGACTGAAGGGTTCATGTGGGTTTAAATACATTTTAAATTCAATTTAATAAAATAAAATCTTTTTGGGGTGGAAAACTAAAACTGCAATTTGAAGGGAATAAACAATCAAGCTGGGTTTTTATAGGGGGCCACAGTTTTCAAACTGTCCTCGTTTACAATAATGTATATTTAGTTTGGATTTCCTCATGTTTCAGTCTCATAAACTCAATGCCGGAGATGTTGCATGCATCACGTAGTGCAGAGGATATGGGGTTGTGTGGCCTAATGGTCAAAGTTCTGGGATGGAACAGTAGGTTGTAAGTTCAAACCCAACAAGATTTAATCGATTAATTATCACCATTGTGTCTTTTAACAAGACAATTTTCTGCAGTATCATCTTCAATGGGTCTGAAACTGTAGAAAGTGTATAAAAGCGCCAACATATATGTTACTTTCACTCCAGTTCCACTGGAGAAACTGATGCTCAATATCAGTGACATGCATGATTAGATGCGCTATACCAAAGCAACAAACCCTTCCCAGAGTGCACATTTCCAGCAATGGGCAAACGCACATGTGGGGTGAATGGACTCTCTAAAGCGGGCGTTATCGATGTGCTGTGCAACATCTGGACAGAGCCGTTTCTCCCATATTTCACCATTGCAAATATTCACCAGACCAGATGTGCTGCGTAAACACAGAACGAGAGGTTCTTCAAACTTTCACTGAAGCTCTAGGAAAGGAAAGGACATTAGTGAGTCAGACTGAAACCATTAATGCTGATGTTTCACTGATGCCCATCCTCATTGCTACCATAAACATTATCCCGTTGTTATTTAAGGAAGAGATTTAGCCAAATCTAATAAGCAGGCTGGGAGATAAAGATGCCCCCGACAGGCCAGAAAGAGGAATTTAAAGGAGTCTAATTGGGGCGCTGAAGGAAAAGATCAATGTTTGAAGAGCAGCTTGATGAAATCCAGATGTGTTCAGATGCGGCCCAAACATTAATAATGTGTTCTCACCAAAACCGCTTCAGCCACAGGAGTTCGGCGAGAGATGCAGGACTGCGCAGCACTACGCGTGCCTGAATCAAACTGAGGAGTGTTACCTTACACCCCTGATTTTCAACAGTTTACTGAATCACTTGATAATCAGGGCACCGGGCCCAGGGCTACTGCACAGAGCAGATGCAAGTTCATGCCCACGCTGAGTGAGATGACAGCCTATGGGAGAGTATGTACAGTTCTGTTATCAGCTATATTATTATAGGATAGTTCCCCCAAAATGAAGTGAGCATGTCTGTCAAGCCTCGAAAAGCACCATAAAACTGTCATAAAATGAGTCCATATGACCTGTATGCTTTATTCCAAGTCATTCGATAGATTTGTGTGAAGATCAGACTGAATTTTAAAGGAACATGGGTACCATGGGTGCAGCAGCACAATGATATTACGCAGCGCCTGAAAATAGTACCCAACATACTCTGTGCAAGCAGGTTGTCACGTTGGTTATGTTGACGGAAGTTAGCCTATTTTCAGGCGCTGCGTAAAATATCATTGCGCCGCTGCACCCATGGTACGGCAGCAAAGTTCCTACGCAGGAATGAGAGTATAGTTCCTAGCCATATCGGCCAAAATCGCAACTTTTCATTTTCCATCGGTCTTAGTACACGATGTAACTATACACATCACAACATGTAACTAGGAATTGTTATTGAGCAGTAGGCTAGCTGGAGCCGTTTACCTCCAGTCTTTGTGCTAAGCTAGGCTAGCGGTGGCTGCGTCAGACAGAGTTATGGCACGCACAGAGATGAGAATGGTATGTATGGACTTATCTAACTCTGGGGGATACCGTGAATAAGCTAAAGTCCCAAATAGTCAGCGTGTTCCTTTAAGTTAATATTCACAGGTAATATTTGAGATCCAATGAGTCTTAAAGGGGTGATGAATTGAGAAATCAACTTTCCTTTGAGCCTTTGGTATATAAAAGTTCATCGTGATGTAAGAATGTCCTGTAAGTTTCAGAGCTGAAAACGTCCTTGTTAGTCAAAGAAAAGCTTTTATAGACACCAGGCCCAGAAAACGAGAGATCTCAGAATATGTCGACCACTGACGTAGTAGGATGCAGAAGCACCACCTCAAGCCCGCCCACCGACTCGTGGAGATAAACGATGCGGAATCGATTGTAAACAAGATAGAGGTCGAGACTGGATTTGCAGACATATTGAGATTAAAGCACAATGCTGTGCCTTCTATATTGGATCCGATGATCACTGATGATCGAGCGAAATGATACAGAAATAACATTCCAATCAATCTCGAGTGGATGAGAGATGAATCATTGTGTTTGTTTGATAAAGACATTTTGCGAACCCTGGCTGTGGGCTGGGTGATTCATTCCGGTTGCCGTTTGCCACACGCTGTCACTGACAGGGGAGCAGAAGCTCATTAAATATGCAAATCTTATCCAATCCTAGCCGTGGGCATTTACTTCCAAGTCTTCAGTGCGGCACGCCCATCAAAACCGATCGTATTTCAGAGAGCCTCAAAACCAAGGCAGAAAATAGCCTATTACTTATTCATTATGATGTTTTTGAATGTAAAAACCATGCAAACGTCATAAGTTGACCTCAGACAACAGTATACATTTTTTTTAAAAAGCCAGTTCATGAGACCTTTAAAGCTACACAATGTAACTTTTCCGTCCACTAGAGGTCGCCTATTCAAAACAAAGGCGTAGTTTGATGACGCCAAGTTTGAGCGCAGAATCATGTGGTCTCCACCTCACAGCCGGTGGAAAAGAATCGGGAAAGGACTCGGGCAGAAATCATGTTCATGGATGTGATTATTAACGTCACTGTAGTATGAATCAGAAGCAGGAGCGATTGTTAATAAAAAGAGTGCAACACAAGCCAGCAGTGGGACCTTTATTATGGCATAGTCGCTGGCGGGACTTTTATTATGCCACAGTCGCCGGTGCCATTTCCGCTTTTCTGGTCACGAAGCTCTGTTTATCATATTAGATACATTTGAGTGTGTTGAAAATGAAATTATGACATTACTCTGTGCGTTCGCTTGGCGGCTGCTATGACACTTGTTGTACACTGCAGTAAGAAAAGCGTTTTTACAAAATAACCGGAAACGAGGGTAACGCAGATATGACGCAATTGACAGCACACGTCCCGGTTCCTTGGTTAAAATAGCAATTTTCTCACGATTTACAAATAGTTGGAAGCATTTGGGATATTGCAAGTACTCAACTGAACAAAATATATAACACTGGCCTTGTGGTTTTTGGATATTTTACTATATCAGAGTTTTACGATAATGTTACAGAGTGCACCTTTAAAGGGGTCATGAACTGCATTGTTTTATTGTTTTTTTAATGTTTCCTGGGATGCACTTATAAAGTTAGTATGATTTTTACTTCAAAAATTGCATTTTTCCTACCTGATTTTAGCCCTCTGATTTGAATGGTCTGTTTGAAGTGGGCGTGTCTGCTGTGAGATTTCAGTGTAAATGTCCACTGCTGTGATTGGCCAACATCTTTGCATATGAAATAGCTAAGTATTACATGTTTAAATCTCTTGAAAACTTTTAGGACGTGTTTACCATTACAGCTCTCAAGGTTAACTAATAGTGAAAAATGTTGATTATAGCATTATATTTAGATCAATGGCATTTTATTTAGATCGTGGCATGAAAGGTTGAGCATGTTGAGCGCATGGATGCAGTGATCTCGTCATTGCAACTCAATATCTGCATACTAATGAATGCTTTCACCATAACTAACAGTGCAAACACAATGTTTGAGAGATTATTATAATGGGAGTTTTGGTGAGAGTCCAGAACTCAGTCCCTGATAATCTCACGCTGTTTGATTGACAGCTCCAGCTATTGTAAAGAAAGCTTTCTTTGGTAGTTTTCTATATATCATTTAATCACAGTTTAAATAACAGATTATTTTCATCCTACTAAGAGAAACAATGTGAAGTTGATCATTTAGTCACTGGTTTGATTTACTGACGCATAACCAAAGAACATCTGACTGTACATGAATCATGAAATCACTGGTCACAGATCAGACATTAGAATGAACACAGTTACTTACATGTTGTAGTATTACTGTCAAGTCCATATCGTAAAAGTCTGTTTGCAAAGCCTGCGCCGACATTTGATTTACCAAAGAATCCACAGTGGAATGTACCGAATACAAATAATAATGTTCAACTTAGACATTCACATTGTTGAAAATGAATAACAATAGGATTAGGATGAATAACGAATAGCATTAGGATCCTTTGGAAGGTAATGTGATTTTTAGTCCAGTAATCCTGTATCGCTCTTCTCTCCTTGTCATCTCACTAACACACCAGTGGGCAGGGCCAAAGTTGCGATGATGAAGTAGGCGTTGATTTTCTCTTTCACCTGGTATTTTTTTACTTGATAGGCACATTCCACAGCAAGTCATTCACTGGGCTTGGTTACAATAAAAGCTGTTTTGGGACTAACAAGGAAGTTTTCAGTTCTGAAACTTACAGGATATTGTTCTAGATGACCACTTAAATGTCAAAAGCTCAAGGACAATTAGATTTCTCAGTTCATGACCCCTTTAAAACATATTGTTTATTCCAATTTGTGAGCTATTGAAATGACTCAAAAGAATGTTCAGTCAAGATCAAACCTGTCCCAGATGCTGCCCTTATTGCCCTTGTGAGCACACTCAAACATAAAAATGCAACACTCTTGTTGAAATCGCAAGCATGTGCATGAGACGACTATCAGAAGTCCGCAAAACTGCAAGTACATATCAAGTGTGCAAACTCTCCCACTCAGTGATCTGGTTGCTGCGGTTCTCCAGTTTAAATTCAGGACGGAACAGTTTTTTCTTCCCTATTGTGACGTATATCCGAGTTAAATGGCTACTCTAACAAGAAAAAAGGTTGAGCGGGAATTGATTTTGTCCTTGGAGAATTGATTGGCTGGTTGTGGTTTGCTATTGCTGTGATGTCATGTCATGTGACAGGTTGTCTTGATCTCAACATGTCATCAGAAAATATAAGAACTATCGCTGCAAGAGGGAGGGGAAATTATTTTGAGACTAGAGGGTACATGAATTTAAAAAAAAAAATCAAATCAAGGATAATAAATACTGCAATATTGCATAAAACAAGAATTGTCCATTTTGATTTCATGGTAGATTATCAGTCAATAATGATTTATTTCATTGTGTTCCTCACGCAAAGCTATCATCAGATTCAGAAGACTTGAAATACTGTGAATTAATTGTAAAGATTCGGCCTATATATGATTTTTGCAAGTTGAACTATCCCGCTTCCAAAGAGCACTGGGGACTTTATACCCCAGCTCTCTTTGAATCTTGTGAGAAATCTCTATTTTTATGAGGCAATCTCTGTTTTTATGAGACAAAAATGATATCAGTGCAAGTTTTGGGTGAACTATCACATTTAAGAGTGCAGATTAGCAAATAAATCTAGCACTGCAGTTAATCATGACACAATCATGTGGGTGTGTGTGTGTGTGTGTGTGTGTGTGTGTGTGTGTGTGTGTGGGTTGTAAGTGAGAGTCTGGGCCCCTTTCACTGGCCTCTCATTCATTTCTGCAGAAGAGACAGTCATAAAATAGCAAACAGAAATCTGATTTTACTAATGTGAAAGAATGTAAACGCTGATGAGTCCATGTATGTTTACTCTGCTTGTTTTTGTTCATTAAAGACATTTACACACCAAATAATGAAAATATTTTATCATGGTTTCCACAAAAATATTAATTAGCACAAGTGTTTTTAACATCAGCAGTAATTCAGCATATTAGACAGATTTCTGAAGGATCATGTGACACTGAAGACTGGAGTAATGATGCTGAAAATTCAGCTTTGCCATAACAGGAATAAATTACATTTTAAAACATATTGAAATATAAAACAGTTATTTTAAATTCGAATAATATTTCACAATATTAGTGGTTTATCTAATGAATATAGCCTTGGTGAGCATAAGAGCCCATGTGAGAAAAATGTACTATTAAATGCATTAAAAATGTACTTGAGTATGTTTTTAGTACAATACAAATATACTATAATGCATTTTTAATACATTTAAAGGGGCTATATGCAACTTTTTCCCCAAAATAAACGTAACAATAGCCTTTTTATTTTACCATTTATGACGCAAACATCTCCTGATGAGCATACTGACACCTTGTCCGCTCACAGTGGGTGCACCTATAAGCCTGTATCCTATTTTTCCTATTTTCTGGCGGGTAGGTTTTTCCCGCGCTGTCTGCGGATGTGACGTCACCACCGCTGCGAGAGCGAGCAGAAAATAAGAGCAGTTCTATTTTTTGGCCACAGGTGTCAGTCGCGAGTTTAAATTTCAGAAAAACGCATATAGCCCCTTTAATAGTATGTCTTTTTCACCTGGGAGACTTTAAAACTTTTGAATAGCAGTGTGTATATTGTAAAATATTTCAGTGTAATTTTAAAAATAGATCACATGTCAAAAAAAGCATTTAAAAATGTTTTATTTCAAAAGTTCTTTTCATTGCACGCCAAAGAGTGTAAAATCTGTCAAATGATATTAGTTTTAAGTTACAGAGACACAAATTTGGCACAAATGGGACTGTTTCCTGAGAATGACCCTTCTGATAATGTGTGTGACAGCTCTCACATGTATGAGATTACGAGTGTACATGCATGTGTGTGTTTTAAGTATCTGCATGTGTGTTTGGGTTTAATCTCCTTGTCTCTTTTGTTCAGAGTGCAGGAAACAGACACTGCAGAGGTATCAGAAAAGTGAAAACAGCCGGCTGCTTTGTGCAGACTGTCCAGAATCTCCTCGAATTAGAAACCTCTCGGTGGATGACTGTGCACGCAAATGCAGCAAGAGCAAGAAGTCATGCAGGTGACACACGCACATGTAATCACACAAGTTTAAAGGGATAGTTCAACCAAAAATGGAAATTCTGTCATTGTTTACTCATGACAAGAATTTCTCAGTGGTTTTTGTCCATACAATTAAAGTCAATGGGAAATGTTGGACATTCTTCAGAATATCTTCTTTTTCAGGTTTGGAACATCATGAAGGTGAGTAAATGTGGACAGAATTTTCATTTTTGGTTGAACTATTGATTCAAGAAGCTCATGTGAGACCTTCATCTGATCGTGGTGGTTCTCTGACCCAACAATTGTCTTTCGTTTTCTTCGTTTTCTCTCCTTGCTTCCTTACAGGGCATTCTACTTTGACCAGATAAACAGGAAATGTCACTTGCTTCCCTTCGACCGTTACTCCGAAGGCGCGAAGAGAGAGCGAAAACCCAATTGTGACCTTTTTGAGAAGAAAGGTAAATATTTTTCAGAAGAAGTTCACTCGCACTTGACTTTTTACTTTTATTCCTCCTGAAGTTGCCTGGAAATATTTTGTTGTAAAACTGCGCAAATGCCAGTCGTGTTTGTTTAGATAGCTGACTCTAAGTGTAAAATCACTCCTTCCTATGTATAAAATCACCTCTGTCATTGTAAACAACACATGCTTAAGAGATTTGGCAGCAAACAGAGTATAAGAAAGCATGACTGTTGACGGTAACAAGATGCCGTATGTTTATGCTTTCAGCAAAAGCTGGAGTTAAAACTTTAGATTTATGCCATAATCGTCAGTAAAACTCTTGTTTGGAGACTTAAATCATATCAGGATGTCAGTGAAATGTGTAATCTGTAAACAACGTTCATCGTACCAGATTATATGTATATCTGTGTGCCGTATGTTTTCCACAGACTATGTGAGGGAGTGCATCATTGGGTCAGGTGTCCACTACAAGGGGAGAAGGACGTTCACAAAGACTGGAATTACGTGTCAATCCTGGAATATGTCCGTCCCTCATGAGCACAAGTAAAAAGCCACTCTCTTGTTTTGCTTTCTCTCTTTTTTGACTCTGGGATGATTTACTAAACTGTAGTGCCACTTCAATGTGCGCTGGTGGATTAAGACATAGTCATCCATAGACCTTATTTAAATGCAAATAAGGCTAATTATAAGTGAATGGCATTTTTACGCTGCACTATCATCCCCTAGTAAAAGCTGTAATGGTAAATACATGTAACACCAGAAAAAATACAGTACCCCTAAATAATTGTCTCAGCCAATAGAAATGTTTTGGGAAGGGACAGGACATACAACATTGTGACGCCTCTTGGTTCTTAGTGAATTGTTTTACAACAATGGAGACGTTGCATTTAAATAAAACACAAACAATTTACCCAAGTTTAAATAGCATATCACTTCTATTTACACGTTGTGTGGATAGCATCTATCGCACTCGTAAACAAGATGCTAATTATTGTGATTTACACTTTGTGCAAACATTATCTAAACGTATTTACACTCAGTATAAATAGAATTTAAGTTCTGTTACACTTTGTGTAAATAGCATCAACCTTTTTTACACTCCGAATAAATAGCGACAGCTATTAAACAACGCTATGCTTCATAGTGAATTCTTGCCTCTATCTTTTAAACCACTCATTGCTCTGTAACTCCTTCTTTCAGTAAGCTTCTCATTTGCAGCTTTCATATGGTCTCTGACAGCCAGCAATTTTCGCAATAGTCCTTACTGTTCCTAACTGTTCCTAGCGTGGACTTAGCCGTTAGCCGTTAATTGCCGTCAGTTTGCTGTCTGCCAACAATCACTGATTAGTCTAGACTGCAGATGAGATTGCTTTCAGGCCCGGTCGTTTGAGAGTCGTCTTTCTCACAACAGAAGTTAAGTGAGACTATACGGAGTGATGCCTTGACTGAGCGAACACGAGCCAATCTGGTTAATGTGGTCAATTGTTGCCAGGTCCTTGTTAGCCAAGATGTTATTAGCTCTTCGAGCTACACTGCTTACAAGCTGTATAAAGATTTTAGAGGTGAGAGAATGAAAGAAAGATAGAGAAAGAACGAGAGAAGGAGGATTTATGGACTGAAGTCATGTTCTGTCTGCCCTCCAGCTGAGCTCACAAAGCCGCAGACACATTAAAATACGAGCAGCATTTGAGACTAGTGCACAGATGCTAATCCAGACCCTCTCCTCCCTATGGATAACAGTACTTTCCGACTTCGATTCCCTTCGAACCCTTTTCCATGTGATAAGATCTTTCTTCCTCTCAGACTCCAGCGTCTCAATCTATCTACCAGCACAATGTGTCCACCTGCCCCATACATTTGGCCAAACCAAAAGGGAAGACAGCAGATAATGATCAGAAAGAATGTGATAAGAACCAAGTGAATCTACTCTGACAAGACAAAACATGCAAGCCCCTATTTAATAAGGCGCTGGTCCTGGTTTCAGAGCAGGTGGCCAGCCAATGACGACGTGCTGAAATGAAATGTCACTTTGTTGCGACGAAAACTTTTCGTATGTACACAAATGGATAGTTTCCAATAAATTACCCATTTCCGACTCTTATGACCTCCTGGTGTTGCAAGTGTGATTAGGAAAAGTTTAAAGTTTCTGTTTGGATTGCATTCAGAGTGCAAGAGCGTCTTGTTGGCAGCCATAGAAGAATAGCTGGCTAACATCTGTTAGCACAACATCATTAGCTGTAGCAATCTCAGGCCTCATGTGGAACCTGCCACAAGATCCAGATGCAGGAACACAGTCCATTCCAGCACCACACGCCATTCGTAGCCCAGTTGTTTAAGCAAGTCATATGTGCTGTATGGCTTTTGTTTAGATGGTGTCCTACTTATCTGGTGTCCTTTTAACTTAATTTTTATATTTTCGAGGCAACATACCTTAAGATCTAGTACTGGATTTGGCTTTCCTGATCAATTCAAAGTTTAGGTTCAATTAGATTCAGATGCTGTAGCATCTGTTGAGATACAATGAGCTGGTTTTACATGGTTAAAGCTGGTCATTTATGGTTGTTGTCAGGTGGTCCATGCTGGTTTAAGTGATATTCAGGTCAATCTGGTAAACCAGGGTTCCTCAAATCTGGCCTTGGAGGGACACTAACCTCGATAGTTTAGCTTCAACCCTAATCAAAGACACCTTAGCAAGCTAATCAAGGTCTTAAGAGTTACTTGAAAATTACAGGTAGGTAAATTTGATCAGGGTTTTTGCTAAACTCTTCAGGGCAGTGGTCCTCAGGGCCACTTTCCTGAGAGTTGAGCTCCAACCTGCCTGTTTGGAATTGCCTATTAATCTCAAAATCCTTAATCAAATGGTTTAGGTGTTTTTAATTGAGGTTTGAGCTAAACTCTAGACACCCCCCCACCGCCGTTTAGATTTTTTTAATAACAATAAAATCATTTAGTTCAGTTAGAAAGCCGACTCTACAATCAAAAACTGAACATGTCTGCTTAATAAAGCGTGAGCTGACTAAGAGTCGCAGCACAAACTAATAGCAGGAGATTTCATTCATCAAGAGAGTGAGGAGCTGACTAACAAGATGATGGTGGAAGTTTTGGTGTCAACGCGGAATGTAAAAGCGCCTATATAATTGAGTTTGTCATTGTACGGTTTTGTTGTTGTGTTTTTCAATAAGAATAATAGGCTAATCAACCCACCATTCAAGCAACCCGCCCCCGAATTGGCGCTAATTCTAAACAGACGCACGTTATATAAAACGCGCACGTTCATTCAGTTCATTCCTATGGAAGCTCAACTTCCATTGTAAACACTCGCTTTGCTCCGCTCCATTATGAATGCCCGAGCGTCCGGGCACATTTTACTTTCGGTTTAGAATTATCGATTTAAAAGCCTGCGTCGGTGATACCTGTGTTGTTACACGTCAATTAACCGGTGGGAATATTTTCCTCACCGTCACATCCTTAACCTACATGCTTCTTAACTAGCTCAATCAGAGAGACTTCCATCATCAACCAGCTGTTTATTCTGATCAACCAGTTTCACCTGCTAAGTTTTGCTGATGAACAACGTGGCTATGCCAGTTCTCAAGGTGAACCAGCACCAAACTAGTTCTAACTAGAAATTCATACTTGTCTAAGCTGACCTTTTAGGCTGATTGAGCTAATTTACTCAATCAGTGTTCCAAAAGACATGGAGTATTCAATCCTGCTCTTGGAGGGCCAACCTTCTGCATCATTCTGCTCCAACACACCTGCCTGGAAGTTTTAAAGTTTGTAGTAATCCTAAAGATCTTTTCTGTGTCCAAAATCAAATACTTCCCTACTAAATACGTCAATAAAGTAGTTTGTCCAAATACATAGTATTTAAAAAACATTAGGCAAAAAGTACCTGGATGACCTACTACTTCCGGGAGAGGAGTTGGTGCCTGTGAATGCCGGTGAAGCGCTGGAGGTCACATGACAATGATAACATGGCGGATATAGATCATCCGAATTTCATTGATACTATATAGAAATTTTTTTTTTAACGGTCACGAAGTAAGTTTCAAACCAAATGTAGTACCTACTATACAGTATGTGGTTTCAGACGCAGCGCTTGATTAGCTGGTTCAGGTTTGTTTAATTAGGGTTGGAGCTAAACTCAGCAGGACAGTGGCTCTCCAGGAGTAGGATTGGACAAAAGTCCATTTGAGCTGGTTGATCACATTAACTGAATTTTTAACTCTGTTTTCCCTCTCTTTTTATCTATATATTTATTTATCAGTTTCAAGCCTGCCAGACACAAAAAGTTTGACCTGCGCCAGAACTTTTGCCGAAACCCGGACAATGATCCAAGTGGACCCTGGTGCTTCACTGAACTCACTGAGACTCGGCACCAGGAATGTGGGCTGCCCCAGTGTTCAGACGGTTAGAGATGACCTCATCTATACTATAATATGTGCTTTTGTGTTATTTGTGATATGAGAGTACAGTACGTGAGTGTGTTTGGGTCGGTTGCATCGTCTGCGGGATAGTGCACTATTGTTATGTGTGCATTTGTTTCTGTGTGTTTGTAGTGGAGTGCATGAGATGTAATGGGGAAACATACAGGGGGCCCATGGATCACACAGAGAGTGGGAAAGAGTGCCAGAGATGGGACTCACAGAAACCTCATAAACACACCTACCAGCCTCACAGGTACACATTCACATGTACCCACATACCCACATACACACACAACTGTGTGATTTATGCGTATCTGTATTTATAGACATGTAGGTAAAGGCCTGGATGACAACTACTGCCGCAATCCCAATAACGATGTGCATCCATGGTGTTACACAATGGACAAAAACACACCATGGGAGTACTGTAACATCAGTGTGTGTGGTCTGTTCACTTTTCTTCATCTTCATCTTTCTATCTATAAAATGTGCATGCTGTGGGGTTTTAGATATGTTTCTGGTTTGGTTTTGATTTGATATTGTGTTGTGTTGTGTTATGCTGTGATCAAAACATCTCTCCATTTTGTGCAATGACTAAATATTATTATATTATATTAATTATATTATTGTTGAATTTAATTCAAGCTAAAAGTTTGTAATGCATGTGGAGGAAACTCCTTTCCTATCACAGATAGTTGCGTGTGCGGGATATTTAGTTTAGCCCAGGGATTGTGTACAGGTGCACTGGCTTGTTGTAAATCTTGTGGTTACTCCTGTATTTCATCCATGGCGTCTTTCCAGTGGAAACATTTTTCAAATGCTGGATCTTGGAATTCCTGACATTCTCTCTCCCCTTCTCTGTTTCAGACTCGGATAATGATGTGGAAGTGGAGGTGACCACCTCTTGCTTTCGGGGTCAGGGAGAGGGCTACAGGGGTACAGTCAGTGTGACCCCTGGAGGTGTGACCTGTCAACGCTGGGACGCCCTATTTCCTCACAACCATTCATACACACCACACAACTATAAATGCAAGTGAGTCATTCTACACTACTGCTTTTTTTTTTTCAGAATTACAATACACTTTTTGAAGAAAATATGAGCGTGTTTGCCAATGCAAAATATATATTTTGATATTGTTGATATTCATTATATATCTTGATATTATAAAAGGGTGGAACCTTAATTACCACCAAATAGCTACTGTAAACAAATAGTTTCAAAATATTTAAAGAAATTAAGTAAAATACAACAAAACATTTAGAAGACATGTTTCCACACAAGGTTTTTGCCAATGAAAGAAAGCACTAATGATATTGCCACAAAACATGTCACATGGAGAAAAAAATAATTTGAGTTTTGAATTGATTCATTGACAGTTTAAACCGATTTACAGTAGTGAATAAAACATACTGCTTTTAAATCAGACACATTATTTAAACATTTGTGCTTTACAGTTACTAATTACGCACTCTTTAGAAAACTTAAAGGCACAATATGTAAGATTTTTGGATTAAAATATCCACCAGAACAATGTTATATATTTTGTTGAATTGTGTACTTACATTATCCCAAATGCTTCCAAGAATGTTTAAATCCAGATAAAAAATAAGACATTTTGTCCATGTCCGTGCGTCGTCTATCAATGACATCATACCCGCGTTACCCTCGATTTCTGGTTTTATTTTGTAGAAACCATGGAAACACCAAAGACGCTTTAATATATTATGTGTTTTATTAGACAGGTGAGCAACTGTTTGGATACATTCATCGATTTGGATGCATTCATATGATAAAACAGCACATGCGCCCACATACACTTGACCGGAAGAGGCGGAAGCGGTCGTCATAATAAAAGCTCCACTGCTCTCAAACTGTGTGTCGCACTTGTCTCTTATTAGCAATCTCTCCTACGGCCTCATTCCGCTCCAACTGCTTTCAGCCCCACCCTGCTTCATACTACAGTAACGTTAATAAATCTTTAATACATTAGCTCATCCATGAATATAAGATCTCTGCCCGAGTCCCGTCAGATTCTTTTCCACCGGCTGTAGAGACGTCATCAAGCTACGCCTTTGTTTTGAATAAGCAACGTCTAGCGGCGAAAATAACATGTTATGCCTTTATTGACCAAATAAAAAGCGCATTCAAATTATTGGAATATTCACAATGTTGCTTAATTTCATATCGCCAGCAAAAAACATTCGAAATATATTGTAAACATTTGAAATATTGCCCTAGTTGCTGGGTGGTAGCTTACTGACAAAAATCAAACAGTTATGGGACGATCCCAGGATTAGGGGTTTGTTCAAATTTGAATGATCCTTAATCATTCTAGAAAAGAAAATGCTAAAAATATATATACATGCAAAAATTATTTTACTAAATTTTTTGTGTGTGTGTCCTACTCAGGGATCTCAGGGAGAACTATTGCAGAAACCCTGATGGCTCTGAAATTCCCTGGTGTTTCACCATAGACCCAAAAGTACGCAAAGCTTTCTGTACCAACATCCCTAGATGTGAGTCAGAGATCTCTGACAGCACAGGTAAGCCCAGACACACACACACACACACTTCTTACACGCTTACAGCCATTCTCACACGTGTACTGCACAGCATGGCTAAGCACCGTGAACCATATTAGCCACATAATGAATTGTGTTGTTCCAAAACGCTTAGCTCATCATAATTTACAAGAATTTTAATGATGAAAGACAAAGATGTTTTGCACAGAGGCGCCATCATGGACGTTTGGAGACTGCCTGTAAAGATCTGGCACCCAGCTCGAGTGTGGTTTTGTTCTGGGTACCCTCACATTCCCCTTGGTCTGTGTCACACAAGCGCTGAAAGAAAAAGATTCTTCTGCACAAATCGTGTAGTCTGTTTCAAAATCCTGTTCCAGCTTTGTGTTTCAAAAGACACATTTCTCACCAGAAGAGTCCCTTTGAGGTTTCAGGTCAGAGAGACAGGGCAGTGCCTCTCTGGATTCACTCAAACTTCAGTCAGATCTTGGCACAGACAAAAGCTTTTTTCCCCTACTTGTTTGCCAACCACCAATTGTAAAGTGGTCCCTGACGTGAAATCGGCCCACCCCCACTTGTAAAAAACTATTTCAAACATGCTTACTTCATGACAGCATGGATACAATCAGCAAATCCATAAATACTCTAAACATGGAGCTTTGAATAAGCATGGCTTTTACTGAAGGTACTGTACATGCACGTGTTTAGGCATGTTAACACTGTTTATGTTATCTTTATGTCTGTTTTATCTGTCTTCTAGAATGTTATGAAGACAACGGGGAGAGTTACCGTGGCAATTTGTCGAAAACAAGATCTGGTATTCCTTGTGGGCTGTGGTCCGACCACACATTCAGGTAAATGTTTCCATGAAATCACTGAAACAATTTAAAGCTGCTGTGTGCCATTTTTTTTCCTGTGTTAAAATGCGTTCCGATTCCAAAGTAATGTTCTGAGACGAGAAGTAAAACAATGGCTCTGTCCAAAATCGCATTCTCGGTACTTCTGTTTAAATACGTACCTACTGTACATTTAAACCGCTTAAAGACCCCCTGTGGTGAAAATCAAGTTTTTGATGTTGTTTATCTACATGGTGTTTTTAATATGCTTTAAGACAAACCATGTGCAAATTCATGTCAACACCATTGCTGAGTATTTTCTCCTTAAAACTCAAAAACGGTTTAAAGTCATGGGTGTTTCTTACGTCACAGACTACCTTGTAACCAATCACGTCAACGTGTGGGCGGGCTTTAGCATATCATTAACTATGCTGCGAAGCAGGGGAGTATCAAGAGAAGCCAGGTTATCCCGATATATCTTTCTGCTGATATGAAAAATCAGGTACATTTAGCAATATAGTGGGTGAATTATGTATATGATGTATATTGTGTTGGTCCTCCTTTTGCTTGTTGGCGTTGGCTGTGGACAGGGGTCAGCATGGGCACCCCGTCTGGTCTGCGGCTATGCATCCTCGTACGCAACAAACTGTGATGCACTGTGTATTCTGACACCTTTCTATCAGAACCAGCATTAACTTCTTGAGCAATTTGAGCTACAGTAGCTCGTCTGTTTATTCAGACCACACGGGCCAGTCTTTGCTCCCCACGTACATCAATGATCCTTGGCCACCCATGACCCTGTCACCGGTTCACCACTGTTCATTCCTTGGACCATTTTTGATAGATACTGACCACTGCTGACCGGGAACACCCCACAAGAGATGAAGATGCTCTGTCGTCTAGCAATCCCAATTTGGCCTTTGTCAAAATCGCTCAAATCCTTACGCTTGCCCATTTTTCCTGCTTCTAACACATCAACTTTAAGGACAAAATGTTCACTTGCTGCCTAATATATCCCACCCACTAACAGGTGCCGTGATGAAGAGATAATCAGTGTTATTCACTTCACCTAATTGAAATCTGTTTATTTTACCCAAAATTGTATTAGATATTGTATATCAAGTATACTGTCGTTTCTTTTGCGAGTCTTTTGTGGGTTTTTTGAGCATCAGTCAGCCCAGTTTTTGCAATGTGTGCACTGTCGGCACTAGTCAGGGGCTTTTTGGCCGATTGAGCATGTTGAATCGAGAACTCTGATTGGCTGTTTAGCTTAGTCAGTGCACAAGAATAAAAGCGAAAGTGATTGAAAGCATGCAAAGACAGAAGGCTGTTCTAATTTTACAGCATCTTACCTGAGCATTCCACCTGGAATGAAGAAAGTGATCAGCATGATTGATTTTCAAAATGGTACAGTAAGCAAGCACTGCATATCTTCAGTCCTAGTTTAGGTTTCCCCTTTTGAATGATGAATATAGACTATTGATACTTTCTGACATGCAGTTATTTCCTTACACGCAGGTGCAGAAAGCACATGCTAGTTGACAGTCACCTGTAGTCCTTTTGGTGTGTTCAAGCGCTGCTTTTTGTCCGATCACAATCAGCTTTCGTTGCGGCTAGTTCTTTTTTGACGGCTTGTCGTTTCACGGCCTTTACATGCAGAGCCCTATTTGTATGGCACTTGACTATGTAGAAAAATCCAAATCTGTCACTTATGAGGTTCCATTCTAGATATGATGCTGTCTTAGAAGGCAGTTGTCCATGTAGTCAGTGAGGCATCTCACTCGGTTTTGAAATTTTCCGAGCTTTTTTGCTCTTTTGCTCTCTCGTGGGTTCCTGTTGACTCTTGGAACCGGTTTTCCATGCAGAAATCATATATTAGCACTGATGTTGAGTTTGTTTTGAAAGGCGGTTATCAGGCAGTATTACAACATTGAAAAAGGACCGAGGCAGTGATAACAAACAGAAGAGGGAGAGCCGGGCCGCTCATATTCATCACTGATACACCGAGGAGAGAAAATACCACACACTGTTCTTCGGGAGACAAATGCCCCATAAAGCAACTCGCTCAGCGTCCTGTAGCCCCTCATCTCAGGCTAAGCTGTTAACATCACTTAATTTACAGGAATTTTAAAAGCCAAAATGGCACAGACAGATGGACATGTTGCAGGAGTGACCTCTGACCCCAGGAAGTGCTGTCCCCCGCTCTCAAAACACGGGCAGATCAAAGCCAATCAGCTTCTTCAAATGGCGTCCAGCCAGTGAGTCTGCCTCACACGGGGTCGAAAGGTTGTCTCTGAGAAAACTCAACGTTGGCTTGTTCAGCGGTCACCAGGGACGAAAAATTACCTCTCCACTTTATCACTCTCTGTTTCCTACACATTTTTCATTCTGGGTTTTCGGCCCCTGCGATCGGAGGGCTGTCTGTCTCTCTCTAGGATTTATTTTCTTTGTAATTCAACTCTAGAAGACGCTTGGCATGCAGTTTCTGGCTGGATTGTGTGTAGCCATGAGGACAGGTGGTGTAATACGCAGAGCCACAGTGACTGTTCTGAGTTCATACTTTCATACTTTTATGGTCGCTGGAGGGAGGATATGAATATGATTCCTTCTTTGAACATCTTGTCACACAGTGACATACGAGTCAACATTTCCATCCCTCTTGAGCTGGCCTGTTTCTCTGAGCTGAGTAGCTGATTTCCTGTTCTTTGTTTTTATGTGTGTGAAGGAGAGACACGCGGTCAGCAGAGGCCAGCGCGGGCTTAGAGTTGAACTTGTGTAGGAATCCAGACCGAGATAAGCACGGGCCATGGTGCTACACGTCCAACTCCTCCATTCCCTGGGACTACTGCGGATTGGAGCGCTGTGAGTCTATCTATCTATCTATCTATCTATCTATCTATCTATCTATCTATCTATCTATCTATCTATCTATCTATCTATCTATCTATCTATCTATCTATCTATCTATCTATCTATCTATCTATCTATCTATCTATCTATCTATCTATCTATCTGTCTGTCTGTCTGTCTGTCTGTCTGTCTGTCTGTCTGTCTGTCTGTCTGTCTGTCTGTCTGTCTGTCTGTCTGTCTGTCTGTCTGTCTGTCTGTCTGTCTGTCTGTCTGTCTGTCTGTCTGTCTGTCTATCTATCTATCTATCTATCTGTCTGTCTGTCTGTCTGTCTGTCTGTCTGTCTGTCTGTGTGTATTGCGATCTATCTATCTATCTATCTATCTATCTATCTATCTATCTATCTATCTATCTATCTATCTATCTATCTATCTATCTATCTATCTATCTATCTATCTATCTATCTATCTATCTATCTATCTATCTATCTATCTATCTATCTATCTATCGGTATTGTCTGTCTGTCTGTCTGTCTATATATCTGTCTGTCTGTCTGTCTAACTTTTATTTATTGTTCTATCTTTCTGTTTGGACTTTTTCCTTTTCTAGTTAAAAAACTACACTTATCAGTTAGTTAAAATGTTCTACTATCACATCAGTCCCTTGCAATTCTACATTCTACAACCTCAATTCAAATTCAGAAATTCAGTTGGAATGTTCATTCTCAGTTTACAGTTTTTCTCCATTGGTTTGGCTCATTTCTTGAAACAGAAATTACATTCTCAAAACAACATGGACAAATCTCCAAACCACTTGGCAATTGTTCACAACAGAATAGCATTTCTCATTCATTTCATCAAATTGCAAATGTCTATGTACATGTCTCAATGTCTCAGTAAATCTTTGCAAATGATTAAGTGCAGGTAGCCTACATTTAGCACAATTTCCAAGTGAATAGATCTTGTTGATCTAAACAGATTGTTTGATTCTCAGTCTAATGGTCGTTCGCTCCAAAACGTATCAGCGTCATTTCATTGCATAAGTCATCACATGCACAATAGTCTGTTCAATTGTCAAAATTATTCAAGAACATAATACCATGAATACCATATATGAATCCCTTGGAACATTTGATAAATGTATTACAGCAACTGACAGTCAGGTGAAACTAGAACTTGACTAATGAAGGAGGACTTTCACACATCTCAGATGACCAATCAAACAGTTTAGTTACCTGACAGGTGCTGTCCATGAAGCTGCCAAACATATGTGTAAAGAGCTTGACCATACAGGACCAGTACAATTTCTGAACATGGAGGCACCTGCATGGCCAAGTAAATGAACAAGGGCAACTGCCTGCTTGAGGAAGAGGAAGAGTGAGGATGAGAGGGGGAGCCCGTGGAGGAAGAGGGGTAGAGAGGGGAAGGGGGCATGAGAGGGGTAGAAAGGGGAAGGGGGGATGAGAGGGGAAGAGGGGGATAAGAAGAGGTAGACCTGGAGTAGGATGTGGACAAAATTTATCAGATACGATGGAGTACCCATGGGTTGACATTGTGAGAGGCTGGACAGAGACATCAGCCCTTCAGCAGATATAAAAAACAAACCTTTGAATATGCATGAATGAATCGAATGATTTTACACATGTGGAGAGAAATAAATATTTTCATCAATATGCAGTACTGGTCTTGTGTGTACTGTTTGGTCAATATATTCATATACTTTACTCTAACAATATCTCTGAAAAAAAATCCAACGCAGATTATCATTAGAAAAGTAGAAATTTTACAAGTGTTTACAGTAAGATTGAGAACAGCAGCGTGTGGATGGCCAGGAGGGTGAGGACGGTCATTTTCATAGTTTTTTTGTTTGTGTGTCATTATGCTGTATACATTTTATTTTTACTCTGATGTATGGAAGTTACTTTATGTGTGTGAATGAGTGCAATATGTGATGTCAAACCTTGGAGGCTACTCTTACCCTAAAATCCTATTTCTTTTTTTCAGTTTTATACACAATTGTATTCTGTTAGCTAGACAAAAAACGTTGTCAATGAAGGACTGGGCTAAGACTGAAAGGTGGACATGAGGCATATTTCAATGGTCCTCTGCCATTGTGACAAAACATCTAAACATTTAGACTTGCAGTGCTTACACAATGCTAAAGGGACGAAGCATTTTGGGAGCACTGACTGTTTAAATGAGAAGGAAATTTAGTTTTGACACGTGAGTGAACTGTTTTGGGAGAGGTATGAGCTTTTGCAGGTGAACCATGGTGTTGTGCCGAACCATCCACATTATTTTGGCAAAAGCACCAAGAGTGTTGAGAACGTCCGGTCTGTTTCAAGAAATGAGCCAAAGCAATTGAGAAGGATCTTTGCCATTTTGGGGGCACTGACTATTTATATGGGAAAGGAATTTAGTTCTGAAGCATGAGTGAACAGTTTTGGGAGAGATATTAGCTTTTGCAAGTGAGCTATAGTGTTGTGCTGAACTGTAAGACTGTTTTGCCAAATGATCTTACAATTTTGAGAATGTAATTTCTGTTTCAAGAAATGAGCCAAACCAATGGAGAAAAACTGTAATTCTGAATGGTTGTGATGACAGACAGGGTCTCTGACCTACACGGCAGGGGTGCTTTGTCATTATTTGTAGCTTGCAAAGACTTGGATGTTATGGACAGAGTTTGTGTCTGTGGTTTTTGTCTCCTTGAACGAGGCGTCACACTATAATGCCAGACAGATGCAATTTATCGTTGTGCCCATGCAGCTGTGTCACTGCAGCTGGATTTTTATTCAGGCACGTCTGTGATGGTCTGCTGGTGCATGTTGATGAACAAGATGGTGTTTGTGTAGGCTTGGCACTCGTCATTGTAATAGGAAACACGTTCTGAGGATAGTTCCATGATTATATTTAGGTTTATCCAAATTACATTCGATTCTTTTTAGGTTTCAGCAACATCACAATTTCATTTGATGAAAAGTTTTATTGAGATTATGCATGCTGTCTGTTTTTTCAGTTGGCAAACTAACATTTCTTGTCTTTTTTATTATTTAGGCAAATCAATGTCATTTGAGGACCATCAAAAGAGTAAGTTCAGAGCAAATTCCTTAGCAGATAATAAAAAGAAAATCCATGAGAATGAAATGAAAACAAAAAATAAACAAATAAGTAAATAAAACATTTATGCACTGGACAAAATTAAGCCATATCCACAAGTATCCTATTGATTCGTACAGACTATGATTAATTTCCTATCCATTTCTTTGTGGTCAGCCTGTTATTAATTTAACATATTATTGGGCCAGTGTAGTTTTGTTGTTATGTCTAGTGTAAAATCTGGAAAAACCCCTTGAGAAACACTGCACTATGATACTGTTTACTGCATATCCAATATATATATATATATATATATATATATATATATATATATATATATATATATATATATATATATATATATATATATATATATATATATATATATATATATATATATATATATATATATATATATATATATATATATATATATATATACGTTTAAATGTATTATCTTCTCTCATGAAGTCTTCTCTGACAGTTCCCGCTTTCCATATCAACAGGTGGAGTACAGAAACCATCTTGTTTTATACACAAAACCACCCGGATCGTTGGGGGGATGCAGGTGCAGCGAGCAGAGGATGGGAGCTGGGTGGTCAGCATTCAAAAAGGGTACACACTTCATATTTGATCACCTATGAAGTATTATTTTAATCTAATTCAACTTACATTAATCTACATAATATACGGCAAAGATGCAGATAAGACTGTGATAGATGAATATTCAATATACACTGAAAAAGGATGGTGACATCTAAATTAACTGATCAAAAATATTACATAAAATCACTGAATGAACTTAAATACATTAATTTTTCCAACACAACTCATTTTTATGAGTTAAATCAGGTCTTTTTGGCATTATGATTAAGAATATTTGGCTAATACAATTGATTTTGGTATCTAGAAAATTCAGAAAAACTGTAACATGACATAACACGTATGGCACGGGGGGTGGTAATTCCTGTAGCCCTAACGACACATTCTGATTGGTTCTCCTCTCGCAGGAACAGACACTGGTGCGGAGGTTCACTCATAAGAGAGGATTGGGTTCTGACGGATCAACAGTGCTTCTCAACCTGGTAATCCATCTCACATCCTCTAATAACTAGCCACTCTCTCTTATCAATGCAAACCACATTTGAGTTTTCCTCATTCTTGAGCATGCAAGATTCCGGCCTGTCCCAGCCTTGTGTTCCCATCTGTCAGTTGATGTTTTCTACGAGACATGCGGATCCCGAGTTTCCGGTTTAAGAGAGAGTAGTGACAGATCCGCTCGGGCTGTGACTGATGGCTCTCTGCTCTTTCAGTGGTGCATCTGTTTAGACTCGGCGTTCGGCTGCATGATATATGCCTGTGGATCTGCTTCAGTGACACTTGAGTGAAAACCTGCTGGCTCTGTTTAGTTTAGTATAGCGGGGAAAGGGGGACAGAAGGAGAACGAGAGTGAGCTGGTCTGGCTTTTAGATCATCTCTACATTTCCCAGATCCGCTCCCTGGCGGGTTCAGCTATCTTGTGCTTTGCATGAAGACACAGACCGGGCTGGACGCTAGAACTGACCTCTGCACCTTGATCAGAACTGGAGATGAGTTTACCAGGAACGTTCGCCAAAATACATATCTCATGCTTGTATAAAGACTGCTCCGCTACGTCTGTGATCCAGATTATATAGGCTAAAATGACTTATCACCGTTCTACTCGGATGCTTTAGTGGCAAATTTTAGTTGTCGTGAAACTTCTGTGTTTGACATATATGCTTATACGTTCCTCAGTGTTCCTGACCTCTCGGAGTACACTGTGCAGGTGGGGCTTCTTCATCTCAACGCGTCCGCCGACACAGAGGATCTCCGGATCGCACATGTGGTCTGCGGGCCCGAGGGATCCAACTTGGCCCTTCTCAAACTCACTACGTAAGTGCATTTATCCATCTGTCCACCCATTCATCTTCTCATCCATCCATCCATCCTTATGGTAACTCATAGTCTTTATGCCCAGGCCTGCCCCTCTCTCTGAGCATGTGCGAACTGTGCAGCTTCCTGTCGCAGGGTGTGCAGTTGCAGAAGGCACTTACTGCCTCATGTATGGCTGGGGAGACACTAAAGGTACTATTGTGTTCTATTCTTTTCAATACAGCAACATTGTTGATTTATTGCTTTCGATTTTATTTTTGGGGTTGAAAACCTGAAAATGCCTTTCAAATAATTACTACATGTTCCTCTGGTTATTATGTGCAAAATAATTGAGTCGGAGGACTTTTAAATTGATTTATATTCAAGATGTAATGGTCCATTGTTAATTATTCTTTACTTGTTCCATTCAATAAAACTCTATTTTATTGTACTGTGATATATTCTATTCTATTTGCTCTTTGCCCCTCTCAAAACTGCCCTAATATTTATTTTAAGGGCTTTCAAAGTAAAACATTTTTTTTTTCACTTGCACTAAATTTGATAATGTTATTATTTCATTCTGATTTCAAAAGATAGGCTATTATCTATATATATAAAACAGATGTTACAGATATACTATAAATGTGTGATATGTGTAATAAATTAGTTTTTTCCTTCCAACTAGTGATAGGATAAACTAATAGTAATATTATTTTATCATTTTAAATTATATTATATAATTAATATAACATTATATAAAAAATAATATAATGATTATGTAATATACTACATTGTCACCTTAATAATTAGAATATTTTCCACACACAAATTTTCTTTATTAAATATATAATATTTTTATATATATATATTTTTTTAATATATGTTTATATATATATATATATATATATATATATATATATATATATATATATATATATATATATATATATATATATATATATATATATATATATATATATATATATATATTTGTGTGTTGAGATTTTTATATATTTATTTGTGTACCGTGTTCTTTGCACTATATATATATATATATATATATATATATATATATATATATATATATATATATATATATATATATATATATATATATAATAAAACATTTTATAATACATGGTAAAATATATAAAAATCTGAACACCCCTGATCTGATTTAATTGGTGTTTACTTTAAAACACAGCTCTAGAATGGATTCAGATGGTCTTATAATAATAATCACAATGACTTATGACATCTTTTGTTCGTGTTTGTATCTTGTGGAAAAAGAACAAGGTACACAAATAAATATTTAATGTGACTCAGCATCATTAAAATACACACTAGAACAAAAATAAACATTCTTTGCTCGTATTTAACCTATTTTTCCAAACCCGTGATGAGTTATTTAGACACAAAGCCAAATAAAAGAAGCTTATTGAACTTGCATGCAAACTTTCCAGAGTTTTTTACATTTCTATTAAAACTGACCCTTTGACCTCTCTGTTAGGTACGGGATATGAGGGCAGTCTGAAAATGGTGGGGCTTCCCATTGTCAGCAACAAAAGGTGTTCCCAAAGCCACAAAGGTATTCTGCCCATCACAGAAACCAAAATCTGTGCCGGAGGCAAGAGAGACCAGGGTGTTTGTGAGGTACAAGTCAGATGGTCTTTGAAGGATATTGTTTCAAAGGATGGTGTTTATTCTGTGATTGTGACATCTATTCTTCTCTACTCACCTTTTACAGAAAGACTACGGTGGCCCATTGGTGTGCCAGGAACGAGAAAGCAAGGTCATAGTGGGTGTGAGCATCAACGGCCGTGGGTGTGCCGTTGCCAGGCGTCCTGCTGTCTTCGTCAATGTGGCATTCTACTCTGAATGGATCCGCAAAGTCTTCAAATACTATTCGGACATGGAAATAAGTTACTAGACTGTTATATTTTCCAATGTGGGGAAAATATACTCATGGCACGTTATGGTTTTTAGCATCTACAACGTGAAGACCATGGTTGCTGTACGATTGGTGTACAAACAACTTGGAGGCCAGAGTTTTTTCTTTAAATATATTAAATTAAAACCACTGGTACGGAAGAGGTGCAAGACAAGAATATCTGATGTTCTCACAAACAAACTGCAAAAATCAGACATCAGACTTTTTTTTTTTTTAAACCGACAAAATGAAGGAAATTACGACTTTTGAACTCTTTTTTTTAGGAGATTGTTGTGGCTGGTGAGTTAACTCAAAAATCAAGGACAGATGGATAAATGAGGAAATAAAAGCAATTAGAAGAAATTGTGGTGTTCATCCATATGAACACAGACCAGAGCAGATGTTGTTCTAAATGTCATTCCCTGGAGATACTTGAAGATGGCAGTAACCCAACATTTTCAGACTTTTGTTTTCACTGGGGTGCATTTTTCCAGGTGTTATCACTTAATGTACATCATTTTAAAGACATATCAGGTGCAACTTAAGAGGACGTTTGTATCACCTTTTCCAAAACACCATTTTCAACATCAACCCCTTCACAGATCAGATTTGGAGCGGCAGTCTGCACCGTGGCCGGTATACATGGCTGAATGGGATGTTATCACACATTTCCAGAAAGGTTCAGTGACTTTCTAATGTTTCGCACCTTGCCTTACTCCAGTTTGGAGCGTTCTGTGGCCCCTTTGGGGCTGTTTCGTGTACTGCACTCCAAAGAGTGTGCTAATGTCACTCTGTGCATCCGTAGGTCTTATAGATCTGAAATTACAAACATCTGAAGGTCTTTCCTTTCACATGGTGTAATATATCTGTCTAAATTTTATACGCAGTTCGCAAAGTATTTATTTATGTCTTTTATAGATGGACCGAAGTCATGGCACTTCATCCTCCAGAAGTGTTTATTGTGTTTAATCTGGCGTGTAGATTTGAAACATAACATTTGTAAACAAAACAAAAGGACGATATGTCTTTAAAGGAAAATATTGGGTCATAACAGAACGTTTCGACTCAAAGACGGCTCCCTGAGGGTTTATAAGCCACACATGTGTGCGACTCCATGTGGAGGGTCTTTTAAATCCAAATTTAGCCAAGAGTGCAAAAAACTGCAGTACTGAATAGAGTAACGCAGTCGAGAACAGGCAGGGTAATGTTTTTAATACGAAAATGTATTTTATTGTAAATAATATGCTCGCTATGTATATAAGGTGCCTGTATTTTAACATTTTATCCATTTTCACACTTGTTTTGTATTGTTAACACATCGGTTTTGTGATTTCCTCTTTGCGCTGCTGCCATCAGTGGTCTTAATATTTAATATCTAGGCTGCTGTTGTTTTTTAACGATACAAAAACTGTTTTGTATTTTCAACTTTTAAAATGTAAGTAAATATACATGTGACCTTTTTTGTTTTATTTGTAAGTAATTAAAACCTTTTAAAAAGTTATTTTTTGATCATTTGTAATATTTCAATTCCTAAACAGTATTGTTATATTGTTAAGTAAAACTATTAAAAATAATTTTTGTTAAATGAAATAGATCTGGATAAGGACTAAAATGGAAATAAGGAAAAAATATATATACGTATATATATATATATGGTAACGATATATAACGAAGCTCCCGTTCCACCACATCCCAAAGATGCTCTATTGGGTTGAGATCTGGTGACTTTTTAGTACAGTGCCATTTTAATACAGTGAACTCATTGTCATGTCCAAGAAACCACTTTGAAATTATTCGAGCTTTGTGACATGGTGCATTATCCTGCTGGAAGTAGCCATCAGAGGATGGGTACATTGTGGTCATAAAGGGATGGACATGGTCAGAAACAATGCTCAGGTAGGCTGTGGCATTTAAACCATGCCCAATTGGCACTAAGGGGCCTAAAGTGTGCCAAGAAAACATCCCCCACACCATTACACCACCACCACCAGCCTGCACAGTGGTAACAAGGCATGATGGATCCATGTTCTCATTCTGTTTACGCCAAATTTTGACTCTACCATCTGAATGTCTCAACAGAAATCGAGACTCATCAGACCAGGCAACATTTTTCCAGTCTTCAACTGTCCAATTTTGGTGAGCTCGTGCAAATTGTAGCCTCTTTTTCCTATCTGTAGTGGAGATGAGTGGTACCCGGTGGGGTCTTCTGCTGTTGTAGCCCATCCGCCTCAAGGTTGTGCGTGTTGTGGCTTCACAAATTCTTTGCTGCATACCTCGGTTGTAACGAGTGGTTATTTCAGTCAAAGTTGCTCTTCTATCAGCTTGAATCAGTCGGCCCATTCTCCTCTGACCTCTAGCATCAACAAGGCGTTTTCGCCCACAGGACTGCCGCATACTAGATGTTTTTCCCTTTTCACTCCAGGACCACACCCCTAAATGCATTGAAGCAACTGCCATGTGATTAGTGGATTAGATAATTGCAATAATGAGAAATTGAACAGGTGTTCCTAATAATCCTTTAGGTGAGTGTATATACCGATCAGGCATAACATTATGACAACATTATATCCATCCTTCGGATGAGACGTTAAACCGAGTTCCTGACTCTCTGTGGTCATTAAAAATCCCAGAATGTCCTTTGTAAAAAAGAGTAGGCATCCTGCCCAAATTTGCCCATTGGCCTCTGTCCATCATGGCCTCCTAATCATCCCCATTTATTGATTGGCTTCATCATACTGTCTTCTCTCCACCAATAAGCTGGTGTGTGGTGGACGTTCTGGCGCAATATGGCTGCTGTCGCATCATCCAGGTGGATGCTGCACATAGGTGGTGGTTGAGGAGATTCCCCCCTTCTGTAAAGCGTTTTGAGTTCCGAGAAAAGTGCTATATAAATGTAACAAATTATTACTGACAGGTGCAGTGAATAACACTGATCATCTCTTCATCACAGCACCTGTTAGTGGGTGGAATATATCAGGCAGCAAGCAAACATTTTGTCGTCAAAGTTGATGTTTTAGAAGCAGGAAAAATGGGCAAGCTTTAGGATTTTAACAAGTTTGACAAGGGCCAAATAGTGATGGCAACTGGGTCAGAGCATCTCCAAAACTCCATAAAAAGCATCTCTTGTGGGGTGTTCCCGGTCTGCAGTGGTCAGTATCTATCAAAAGTGGTCCGGGGAAGAAACAGTGGTGAACCGGCGACAGGGTCATGGGCGGCCAAGGCTCTTTGATGCACGTGGGGCGCGAAGGCTGGCCCGTGTGGTCCGATCAAACAGACGAGCTACTGTAGCTCAAATTGCTCAAGAAGTTAATGCTGGTTCTGATTGAAAGGTGTCAGAATACACAATGCATCGCAGTTTGTTGCGTATGGGGCTGCTTAGCCGCAGACCAGTCAGGGTGCCCATGCTGACCCCTGTCCACTGCCGAAAGCGCCAACAATTGGCGCGTGAGCATCAGTATGCACTATGGGAAGAAGGCAAGCTGGTGGAGGCAGTGTGATGGTTTGTGCAATGTTCTGCTGGGAAACCTTAGGTCCTGCCATCCATGTGGATGTTACTTTGACACGTACCACCTACCTAAGCATTGTTGCAGACCATGAACATCCTTTCATGGAAACGGTATTCCCTGGTGGCTGTGGCCTCTTTCAGCAGGATAATGCACCCTGCCACAAAGCAAAAATGGTTCAGGAATGGTTTGAGGAGCACAGAGTTTGAGGTGTTGACTTGGCCTCCGAATTTCCCAGATCTCAATCCAATCGAGCATCTGTGGGATGCTAAACCTAAAAGTCCGATCCATGGAGGCCCCACCTCCCAACTCACAGGACTTAAAGGATCTGTTGCTAACATATTAGCGCCAGATACCACACCATACCTTCAGGGGTCTAATGGAGTTCATACCTTGACTGACCATTAATATGCTAATGTATGGTTTCTTTCTCTGCTGCTCTGAGACCCATGGCCTGATGGTTTCCATGCACTCAAGTCTGATGTTTCAACCCATCGTACGTGTGTGTCGGTTCACTTTCAGCAGGTCGTGTGTTCAGGCAACCCACAGCTGATGGACGTGTGAGAAGAAAGGTCATGCAGACCAAAACCAATAGTTTCCTGTTTCCTCCAGGGCACTTAAATCAGCAGGGGTCAAAGGTCAGGGTTCAAACTGTTGAAAAGTGAACTGAATTTATAAAGCAGTTACTTCAGTCAAACGGGAGCAGGCAGACAGTATGTTGAAGCAATCATGGATGATATTCAGGAGAGCTCTCATGAATAAGCCGTTTCAGCTCCAGCTCCAGCTCCATGATGGATTTTTGCCGCCATGTGAGGTTAAACTAATACACTTGATTCAATTAATCCAGCGATGACTGATTATTGTTGAATCAGATGTGTTAGTTCAAGGCTGGAACAAATTATGCTGTCGTAGGGTCCCAGAGGACAAGAGTTGAAAACCACTGGAACAGACACGAGACGTCTGATCTTCTATAGGACTCCAATGTACAGTAAAACACAGAGGTTTTGTGTTTAAATCAAGAGAAAACCACATTTCCACCCGAACCTCTCTGAGAGTAATCATTTGAAGTCATTTTTCTGCTTCAGTGCTTTGTTAACTGCTCGTATAATGGCTCTCTTCAATCTTTTATTTATTTTTGAGCATCTAGTACAAATGTTCGTACAGAGTGGTACATATTTCCTTTATAGACTCTTCTACTGCATGTAGAAAAGGGTTTATGCATTTGATCTTTCTAATGTTGGAAATAAATACTAACAATTTTAGATTAATGGCATTTATATTAGAAAGAAGGCTGTGAGTTTGACCTCTGAGTGTTTATCAGAGTAGCCCAGACTCCCTGTTAGCGCTTGAAGCATTCTGGTTTGTGTCCAAGTGTTGATCTCGTTCACTCACCGTGTAGAAGTATGTGAGTCCAGTCCAAAGCTCACAGGAGAGATTTCTTACCAGATGAACCTGCGCTGACAGAGGTGGTCTGCGAGAGAGAGAACGCACACTGTACACTGATCAGCCGCAACATTAAAACCACCTGTCTAATATTGTGTACTGTAGTTTCCCCACGAGCTGCTAAACAGCTCTGATGCATCAAAGGATTGAACGCCACAATACCTCTGTATCTGACACCAAGACATTAGCAGAAGATCCTTTAAGTCCTGCAAGTTGCCTCCATTGATTGGATTTGTTAGTCCAGCACCAGCACATCCCATAGATGCTCAGTCAGATTGAGATCTTGGGAAATTGGAGGCCAAGGCAACACCTTGAACTCTCTGCCATGCTCCTCAAACCATTCCTGAATAATTTTGCTGTGTGAAAGGGTGCATTATCCTGCTGAAAGAGGCCACTGCCATCAGGGAACACCAAGGGGTGTACATGGTGTGCAACAAATAGGTGGTCTGTGTCAAAGTAACATCCACATGAATGCCAGGACCTTAAGGTTACCCAGCAGAACATTGCCCAGAGCATAACACTGCCTCTGCTGGCCTGTCTTTTTCCTATAGGGCATCCTGCTGCCATCTCTTCCCCAGGTAAACGACGCACAATCACCAGGAAGCCTTCTTCCATTGCTCCATGGTCCCATTCTGATGCTCAAATGCCCATTGTACACTCTAAATAAAAAGGTTCTATATGGCACCAAACATTTTTTTTGGCTTGTAATCATAGGGGAACCTTTTTAAGTGCTATACATCACCAATTTTGGTGCTTCAGTGGTTCTTCAGCGGTTCTTCAGAGGTTCTTCACCGGTTCTTTGACTAAGGTGCTATATAACACCTCTGAAGAACCGCTGAAGAAGCACTTAAAAAGGTTCCCCTATATGATTACGAGCCAAGAGCCATTTTTGGTGCCATATAGAACCTTTTTTTTTTTAGAGTGTAGGTCCTTTCAGTGGTGGACAGGTGCCATCATGGGCACTCTGACCGGTCTATGTAGCTCCATACACAGCAAACTGGGATGCACTGTGTGTTCTGACACCTTTCTATTATGGGCAACATTACATTTTTCAGCTATTTGAGCTACAGTAGCTCTTCTGTTCATGTGATTGAACCAGACGGGCGAGCCTTTGCTCCCCACGTGCTTCAATAAGCTTTGGCCGCCCATGACCCTGACTTCAGTTCACCAGTTGTCCTTCCTTGCTCCACTTTTGGTAACCACAGCATACTGGAAGCACCCCACAAGACTTGCATGTTTTGGAGATGCTCTGACCCAGTCGACTAGCCATCACAATTTGGCCTGAATAGCAGGGCCTTTGGTGCATGTATTGCAAGCTGTCCACTAGGACTTTTATTTTATGATATGTATTTGTCTAGAAAAACACCCATTTCCTCATTTGTTTAGCTAAATCGCTTTTGTTGCTAAATGTAGAATAAAGAGGCTCTGACACATTTTAATGCTGCAAAATTTTATTTTTCAGCTAAAATTTATATAAATCCTTGAAAAAAGAGAATATGCATATATTTTTCACTTGTAAGTATTTTAAACAATATAAAAAATGAATAAATACAAACATAAAATTTATATAAAAATGTTGATTTAAAGATAAATTATAAATACACGTGTAACTTTTTTTTGTTTGTTATTTTATTAGACAATAAGTGGAAAAAAAACTAATTAGAGACATTTTGTTTTTGCATTGTAGGTTTATCTCTTTATTATTTATTCCCAATGATTTGACAGACAGACAATTTTAGGCAGACAATCAGTCAGATAGTCTTTAAGCTTCCAGCATGTAATTTAAAATAAAAATATTAAATATGATATTAAAAATATCAAAAATCTAATTAGTTTTTTATTAGTCAATTTTTTTTTCCAAAAACGTACATTCCAAAATCAAATGCCACTTTTCTTTCCTTTGCTGCCCTCTACTGTCCACAACACCAACGTTCAAGAATGCTCTTGAAATTCAAAACATTGAAACATTCTGTCCAATCAGAGATTGATGAGAAGCCCACTGTGAGCGGTTAGCCATTATAATCCTTTCCTCTGTGTTCAAAGGAACCAATCGGTAATCTGATTCCATGTTGCCATATTGGTGACATGATGGCATCAAACTCTCTGTGCGATCCAATGGGCATGTTGACATTGCATTAGAGTTCAAATGAGCCAATGGTAAAGTGTTTTTGTCTCTGTGATGGGCCAATGGAACAGTGGTTTGTGTGTAATGCGCCAAGTAACCGTCCAATGAGCTGGCAGAGGTCGCTGGCAGAGAAATCAAAGCATTCCTACTTCTCAGAAACCCGGGACTAGTTACACCTGAGAAAGAGACATCCTTAATAAATGAAGACTATGTGATTCTACAATGAAAAGACATCAGTACTTACCCAGTGATCCACAGTCACTACAGCCTTCCTTTCGTTCCCTCCTCATCCTCGCTCTACGATTGGAAAACCAAACCTTCAGATGGGGGATCAAGATCAGGTCAAACATCTAACACAAGCCCCTTTAAATATATGAGTGCCAACTCTGAAATCATATTTTTCATTAGAAAATGTTAATTGAAACTTTAAATCTGAATTGCCTTTATAGTGTCTTGTGGAAGGTTTGTCTCCTCAGACAGCTTTTCTCTGGTCAGCAGGTCTGGATAAAGCCCACGGATGAACTCTGAATGGCCAGAAATCAGAAGAGGAGATGTCAGTATAATGCCAGTATAACAGCACACAGATGAATCTGAGCAGACAGACCGAAAGTGATTCACCTTTCTCTAACCTCTCACTCTGGTTTGGTGTGAAAGCTGTTCTGCTGCGAGGAGAGGTGCCTCGCAGGTTTGGGTCCATTTGTTGAGCTGTTGTGTGTAAACTCCTCTGCTCATCCACTTGTGAGTGGCAGGAAGTGAACGGGGAAAGGTTAGTAGACATATTTGTTTCAAGACCAGGGATATTTCAAGGATATTTTAGATACTTATAATCATCTTTATCAATATGGGCATATTCTTCTATTAGTAAACATAAGCAAGTTCATCTAACCTAAACTGTACAGTATAAGCAAAACAATAAAGACTTCTTTTTGTATGTGATCATCTTAAAAAGTATAGCACCTGGAAAAATGTGATTTGGTGTTTTTTTAATACACTACCATTTAATACTACTATTTTTTTTTCTTAAAAGAATTGTATTATTTAGAAAGAATGCATGAAATCGGTCAAATATTACAGTAAAGACATTTATAATGTAATGTTTCAGTTTCATTATAATAAGTATAATATTATTATAATAATATATAAATGCTGTTCTTTTGAACTTTATATTCATTAAAAAATCCTGCAAAAAGAAACCGTTTCCAATAACAATTAAGCAGCACCAGCATTTTCAACACTGTTATTAATATTAAATGTTTCTTGAGCAGCAAATTATCATATTAGAATGATTTTTGAAGGATCATGTAACTCTGAAGACTGGGGTAATGGCTGCCAAAATTCAGCTTTATTTATTAGGAATGAATCATATTTTAAAATATATTAAAATAGAAAACAATTATTTTAAAATTGTAATAATATGTCACAATATTACTGTTTTTACTGTATTTTTAACCCTTTGTGTTGTGTTGAAAACTCTATCAAACTTGTGGTGATCCCTGTCAAAAATGACCTGCCTACAAAAAATTGCTTATAAATGACTTATGCTATTTTATCACCAAATATTGGATTCAATCTTTTTGTCAACTTCTTTCAATCAGGACTTCTTTTTTTTATATAAATAACTGATTAATCGTAGGCCTCATTGATCACTTTTTGGGTGAAAAAAAAACATTATTTGTGAATAATTTTGCCAATATTAATTAAATAAGTGCAGCCTTGGTGAGCATAAGAGATTTCTTCCAAAAAAAACATTTAAAAAATCTTAATGACTCCAAACTTTTTGAATGATGATATAATATTAGAGCACAGAAATCATTTACAGGTTAAAATTTGGAACAACACTGACAATCAGAGGACATTTTAAAATTACACCAGTGACAAATGTCTAATTTCACTCACCCTATTTGAAATTTGAATGAAAAAGATTACCTGTGTAAACGTGTTTGACACTGGGATATGCACTGCCCATCATGTCCACATCTAGATGAATCTTCTTAAGAATCCGGTTTATGGATGACACCTGATGCACATTGATTCGATGAGTCATACATTTTAGTTCAATAGCATTTTGTAAGCTGGATTTGTGAGTTTAAAGGTATAGTTCACCCAAACAGGGAAAGTCATTTACTTAGCCTCATGTTGAAGAAGGAAAGTCATGCAGGTTTGGAGCAACATGAGGTAAGTAAATGTCAAAATTACAATTTTTAGGGTACTTTCTTAAAAATAAAGGTTCTTTATAGTGGGAAAAAGTCTCTTTAGATTATTTAAATGTTCTTCAAGTTAAGAAAATTGTTCACCTAAAGGTTCTTAGGGGAACCAACAAAGGTTAACCTATTCTATGGCATCACTGTGAAAAAACATTTTTTGGAACCTTTATTTTTTTAAGATTGTCTATGCAGAAATTGGCTTTAAACCCCAGCTTTATGGAATATGCATGTAAGTGTTTTAACCTACACTAGGTACTTTATCCCTTCTGCAGACTGGATCTGTCGCCAGTTTTTGTCGGATCTCCCAGGCGAACATTGTGGGGTTCTGCCGCTTGTGATGCGCTATGATGGAGATGACGTCGGGAGTCAGGAGTCTGGGTCTGCTGCCTCCCGTTGCTTTAGGACCAATGACCCCTGTGCGCTGAAACCTGCCCAAAATCTTACTAACGCAGCCGTTGGAGACCTGGCAGAGCACACGGTTTCTCCAGCATGTAGATAATCACATAAACACATGGTAAAAGTGAGAATTTTAGTCAATAGGCCTACCTTAAGTATTCTGGAGATCTCACACGGCCTCACGCCCTCGGTCGCGAGCTCAACCATCAATCTCCGTTTACAGACGGGTAGAGGACGGCCGTTCAGAAACACACCGCCCAGCTGATTCACACTCCCTTCTTCTCCTGATACATATATCCAGATAAAGCTACATTACTGCAGGTTTTCGCATTTATAAAGCAGTGGAATTTATTTTTTATAAGCAGCTGAACAGCTTGAAAAGTTTAGGCAAATTTATGCTCGGTTCTCCGTTGTCATGACAATTAGCACGCGTCAAGTTTTCTGCGCCTTTGCGGCATAAATTCGGCTATATAGCCTAAAGCTTTTCATAATTTCCATCCATTTAATTGCTCTATTTATAGGCTGGTCGATTGTATACGTTTTCAGAGTTTCAACTCAGTTTCTGAAGCCGTAATATTCACTCAAAGTGGTAGAAAATGTTAAAGGAACAATAGGTTATAACTTTGGCACCATGCACTTATTTTACTTATAAAAATAAGTGCAGCAATCAGGGGTTGAAAACCTTTGGAATAACGATTAAATGCCGACCTTCATTTCCCAGAACAGAGTTTGTGCTGCACATCCCAATGGGCACCTGGTAGCCTTGCAAAAAAAAAAAAAAAATATCACACAAATTATATTTTAGTACATATTTAAAGCATTGAATTAGCCTGAAATCTAACGCGAGAAGAAATACACAAAGAGTGAAAGCCAGATAATCCTTTTTCTTACAGCGAAGATGGTCTTTTTCTGTGCCGTTCTTATTGAAGGAGATGCGTCCTTGCGCGTGGACCCCTCTCACGCGACTTCTTATATATAGCTAACCCAGTGCCCTTATCAAGATGACGTGCTGTGCACATAGGAAAAAAGTAAATATAGACACTCCATGATGACAATGTAGTCACAGTGTTCACACTATAAAAAGAGACGCGGAAAATATAGGCTATTGGTAATTTTCTGCCATGACCTTTTCCAATAATTGTTCGGACATGTCCGTTAACCCTGAAGCACAACGCAATGCAGTGAAACAATCAAAATACAGGTAAAACACCTGTGAAAAAAAAATATATATTCGGAAAATGTCTTCATATTAGTACAGAAGCCTACATTGTGCCATAATATTTTTAGGGATTGTTTTAGAGTGCACCCTGAGTGTGTTCACACTTTCAGGAAAAATGGTAGGCCTACTAAGTTGTCACTGGGACGGTACCCAAAATGGTTCTAATGTGTACCATTAAGGTACTAATATGTACATTTTTGGTAGCAACATATACATTTGAGGTACTAATATGCCCTCTTTAGGTACAAAGATGTATGCTGTCCAAAGATGGACAGCTTTAGTTACTTTAGTAAAGGGATGCAACACATTTTTTGAAATGTTTCATAGTGCGTATTTTCACCTGACGCTGAAGGTGTTGTTTGGCTAAATCAGTCAATATTCAATGATGTTCGCACGCTTACCATTCCATACTGAATTTAGTTATTAGTCTGAAAAGAATTTGGGATAATTTAAGTTTATAATGGCACTCAGTGGCTTTAGTGTCCAAGACATTACGCCTACGAAAAAAGAATCTTCAAAAATAATGAAAAAAAAAAAAAAAAAAAAAAAAAAACAGTCGACTCCAAATATATCACTGTGTAATTCACACACTGTGTGCACCAATTGGACAAATGCATTGGTTAGACTTACAGGTTCCTGCGCACATATGAGGGGCACGAATATTTAGAGAAAGTTTTTTTTTACTTAGATGTATGTTCATTTAACAAAACCTCGTTTGCATAAAAAATGCGTATGATTACTGCGCGAAAAGCAGCAAGTGTTTGGTCTGATTTCAGCACCACCCAGTGCTGAACAGGTCCCATGATGTCCTGAGTGAGCGAATGAAAGTATGCTCGCCCACATATGAAAGTAGTTAGCTTCCAAACGATACTTCTGAAATGTTATACTCATTTATGAGCCCGCAAGCCCTGTTTTACTTCTGTGATTCTCAAACGACTGGAGATTGTGGCTCTCCGGCTGTCACGTGACTGGCGCATCTTTCATCCTTCCACGCGACGACTGTAGCTGCATGTTAATCAGATTTAGTTCTTTTAAAGCAAACATTTGAAAACCTGCTCCAAAGACGACTGCCATATGGTAAAGTGCTTTTGATAAATCATAAATCCATCATGGAGCCCCTTTTATTACATTTTCTTTCAAGCATGAACAAATAGAGTCCGAGGGGCAAATGTGAACCAATTGTGGTTTTATTTATAAAAATAGAGAGGTGAAAACCCTCCCAGATGTCCCTTGTCTGGCCAGCAGATAAAATGTGTTGTAAACGTTTCAAAGGAAATATTTGGAGAGCAAATATTAGCGAGAGAGTATCCACACAAGCCTCATCTTTGGTCCTGCTCAATGACTAATTGGGCATCATTAGGTAAATCCACACAGATCGAAGATTGTGGAAATAAGGTTGGATTTTAAAATGCCATATGGTGCAAATTACATATTAACCACCCCTTACAGCATAATAATATCTGCAGGACTGAACGATGCACATATAAACGCGACGACCGGTTTGAACGCCAGCATCTCCTTGCCAACGAGATGAAAAGACAAATAACATATTTATTTATTACTTCAGAGAGCTTTACGTTCTTTTTTTGCTCATTTTATTAAACGAAAATAGATCATTAAATGTGTCAATGCTTCAAAAATTAGATAAAAAAGGACGAACCACTCTGTGTGCGCAAATCTGTCCGGCACTTTGGGGATGTTTACAATTTGAACATTTAAATCAATACGATTTAGATATATTCGCGGATCTTGTGCCATCAGAAATCAAGGAAGCCACCAAAATGATTCATCTTGCCATGTTGTGCTCTAAATTATAGCACTTGAACGCTGATATTGCACCCGCGTAAATGTGTACATGGAGCTCTCCAAACGCGCACACGTGTAGCCCACAGTTGAGTAGCATTAAAATATCCATTTAAACACTGCGGATGCATCTTTAAAATTAAGTGAACACGAACACTTTTTTGACACAAGCTTTAAAGTCAAGGAAACCATTGCATCTTTTCTTTTTATATTCTAGTTTTCGCTGTTCGCACCAAAGCTCATGAATAGCTTACAAATGAGAAAATGCACTTCTGTGCCAATGCAGGTAAATATCTAATCTTTTAAATTTCCTCCCCAAATCTGTCACTGAATTAACTGTCCAAAACGCTACACCACCTAATGGTATCCAATGCTCTTGGTTACATGTACCCAACATTGTTAGAGCTCAGCTGGGAACAGTCCGAAATGAAGTAAACGTTTAATTACTTACACAGTGTGCCAATATGACCATATCATATAGCAGTGATTAAATCATGCACTTACTCTTTCTTTATGGTTAGGCTTATGTCAAGGAAAGCATATTTTAGGTTTGTCCTGATCGGAATATTTTGAATCAACACGACTAATGTTTCAATAATCCCCTTGACGCATTAAGAGATGCGACTGGTCCTTTTATTAATCAAGTATATTAATAGGACAATCAAGAGGGTGAGCTATAGTTGTATGGTTGCGTGAGTGAATACATGTTCAATCTGCCTTCCCATTCATATGACCACGTTTAGGATTTTTGTATGAGATAAAAATGAGCATTGTAAAATAATCTACTATAAGATCATTTGGGTGCAGGGCACGCACATTTGTATTTATTCCAACAGAACGATTCCAATGCATGTAGCTTCTTCTGTTTTAACATATGTTCAATATGATCTTCTTAATCAATCGGGGAAAAAAGTCGCTGTCAACAGAGACATTTAGCATTTATTCTAAAAAGCGTATATTGAGTTATGAGTCAAGGCAATAGCTATATTTGTCAAATGGTGTCATCTAGTGGTCAGCATAAGCACCTGCACAGCTAGCAGTCCACAGATTAATTGATCTCCCATCTCAATATGAAGTCTTCTCGTGAATGTCAAAACATGTATGTCATATTTTGACAGCCATGGGGCATGCACAATTACGAAACCCATCGAATTACAAACGAACGTAAAATCATAGAGGTTTTTAGTGAAGTACTTTCAGTTTCGGTATCACCACGACAGTTCGACTCATTCAACAAGTAGGAATGGTCTCGGAATGGTACACTCTCTGTAATCCTTTCCAAAAGGCATGTATTTGCGGGGCGGTCGTAGATTTAATTACACAATTAACAAATTAATACATCTTACTATTTTTGTTTTTTCGTTTTAGGGATTGACAGTAATTCCCTTTTTTAATTAATATATATTTTAAAGCTCTACATGTTAATGCTGAGCATATTGGGATAATGGAGATTTTTTTATTGAACAATTCAAATTTACAAACTCAAGTAGGGAACATTAAATTGCATAAATAAATAAATACATAAATAAATAAATAAATGTAGGCATATAAATAAACAAGCAAACAAATAAATATAAAATAAATACATGTGTGTAATAAAAAAATACATAAAAATAAACGAATGCATAAATAAATAAATAAATAAATAAACGTAGGCATATAAATAAACAAGCAAACAAACAAACAAACAAATAAATAGAAAATAAATACATGTGTGTAATTAATAAATACATAAAAATAAACAAATAGATAAATAAAAAATAAAAATAAAATAAATGTAGGCATATAAATAAACAAGCAAACAAACAAACAAACAAATAAATAGAAAATAAATACATGTGTGTAATTAATACATGCATAAAAATAAACGAATGCATAAACGAATGCATAAATAAATAAATAAATAAATAAATAAATAAATAAATAAACAAATAAATAAATAAATAAATAAATAAATAAATAAATAAATAAATAAATAAAAGGTCTATAATAAATAAAGGTCTATAGTAAATAAAGGGAAAAAATTAGGAGAATACAAAATAAATTCAGGATTACATTTAAATGTAAAATGAATTGCATTTATTTTATAAAGTAGTTTATTCCTTTATTTGTTTTCCCTTTCTTTCTTTCTTTCTTTCTTTCTTTCTTTCTTTCTTTCTTTCTTTCTTTCTTTCTTTCTTTCTTTCTTTCTTTCTTTCTTTCTTTCTTTCTTTCATTGTTATTATTATTATTATTATTATTAATATTATTTTGAGATTTGTTTCGCATATGTACATTGCGTCTGCATGGGTGATATATTTTAGTGGTTTAGTACATGTTTAAATAAAGAGTTGTAAAAAAATCTCTCTTTCTTTCTTTCTTTCTTTCTCTCTTTCTTTCTCTCTCTCTCTCTCTCTCTCTCTCTTTCATATTTAAATCTCAAGTAATGTATCTATCATTAATGTACATATGCTTACTCAGACTCATATACTAAAGATACTAAAGGAAACAGTAGCAAAGTAAAAATGTAAATAAAAGAAAATAATAATAATAATAATAATAATAATAATAATAATAATAATAATAATAATAATAATAATAATAATAATAACCATTTCAACTCTTAAACTTGAAATGGGTGTGTGTTGGGCATGTAAATATGTGCACACGCTTTTTAAAATCTGTGCTGACGTGTCGCACCTCCCCATTTTACCGGATGTCATCACTCGTGTCTAACGTCACAACCAAATCGCCCCATTCAGAGCGCGAGTGTGACGCTGTGACCGAGGAAGTGCAACATTTCGACGTGTACATCCTCACGCTGTGCTTCCGGTTAAGCAAAGCGTGATCAATCGTGCTCAGTCTCTCTTCCCTTTCTCGGCTCACAGTAGAGGCGTCTCATAGGACTCTCCCGGTTCCTTCACCTCTCTCTTTCTTCCCTCCCTAACGGAATACTCATCCAGCTCAGCGGACATGGCATCTGCAGTACCGGCACAAGTTCAGTCCAACCCAACTTCAGCCCCGCAGCTGCAGAGGGGAATAGTGAAGATGGTAGGAGAACTCACGGGGCACAAGTGTTGGTCTGGGGGGCTGGCTAACTCACTAATGCTCATGGGAGAAGAAGTGATAGCAAAGACTTCAAAAGTTCGGATCTTTCGTGTCAGGCATGCGTTATGCAGCCTGTCGGGGTTCCCTCTAGTTCTCTTGAGTTTTGGCGAATCTTTCAGTAGTTTCCATGATCAGCTGAGATTGAGAGAAGTTGAGCGGTCTTCAGCTGTGATCCAGATGGCCACATATGCAACGTTATATTTAAAGTTTCCTTAAACATTTGATGTCTTTTATTTGCTGTTATAAATGAATTCAAACATTATTATATACCAGTCGCTAAGTCCAAATATTTTGCAGCTACAGCTCAATGTTTGCAAAGAGGCACAGATTTCATAACAAACTCTTGATAGTTTGTTAAACAGCATTTTTTTTATCTAAGCTTAGCTTTTTTAAACAATTCTAGCGTTTATATTAACGCAACATCTAGAGCAAACTGTTGTTTGTGCAGATTTGTGGGTTGCATTTGATTTAATTGTCGGGTCTAACGGACTTTTGACTCTAGTGACTTTTGACTCTAGTGACTCGGTTCACCTAAAGATCCATTTGCAGATTCGTTTAGGTTGCCTCGATACGCCAGTAGGTGGCGTCACGTGACTAATTTGTGCGTTATATTAGAGTTTATTGAATCATTCACTCGCTCAACCGATTTCTACAAATGATGACAAAACAGCACTTATTTTTTTATTCGTTCTTCTCACACTAAAATAAGATAATTAAAATAAGAGTCTGTTTAATGAATCGTATAAATCGTTCAAAATCAATTATTCCCTCAGGAGTCAAACACCGTCATGGTGATATTCTAGAATGACTTACTACATGATTAGTGTTACTACACTTTTATTTGAACTTAAGTTCAAAGTTCAGATTCTTTCAGTTAGTCTTGTGTGTGAGATCTCGTGTGTGCTCGAGGAAATTCTCGGGTGCCAAGAGATTCGTTGAGTTTCGTGCGGGCGCTAGTGCGTTACAGTGTTTCTGTGTTGTTGTTATAGACTCATTCATTCAGGACTGACCAGGCAAGGCGCCGCAGTTTTGGACTGTTTACTTTATCTGCTCTGGTGAATGAAGGGGGAGCAGATATGGCAAACTGACACGTAGGTCTTAGCCAACCAAGATTTGTCCATGGAGACACACGACAATAACGTGTTAACCTATAAACACTGCATGAAATCAAACTGACAAAGCCTTTATTTAACCTAATTATCCGTGAAATTAGCTTTTCTTTTCTTTTCATGTTTTTAGTTGTTATAGCCTCTCAAACGCCTCTTTAAGTTCATGTTTTTGGAAACAAATATGTAAAAATTTAAATATGGGGTTGTTGTTGATGTGTTGTGCATCATTTACCTCTATTTGATGCTTTTTTACGGATACAATTCAAATCAAGTATTTTTATTGTTTCAGATGAATACTTTACATCAATATAGTCATTTCCAGAGAGCAAATATAGCCCCGTAATAGTTAATTTCTGGCACTTTGTTGAAATGTTTAATCGTGAAATATCATGACCTGTCTTGTGTAGATTGATTTAGCCTAAACATCAAATAACACTTTTAACATTCAAATGACTTCCCACTCTTGCTCAACCCCTTGTTAAATCAGATGGTGGTGGATTTGGGAAATTCATGGATATTTTCCGACCCTGTCTGTGGTGACACAGCACTGCGTATCCCTCCATACAGTCAGTAATTAGGCAGGAGCTCTGCTCTCAGGGCCTCTCAAGAGGAAAAAAAATAACTCTTCTGTTTTTTCCCCACTTTCTTGATTTATTAGAGGTTTCATACGTTTAAGTAAAGCTCAGAACACCACTGGGTTGCACAATCATCATATCATTGATGATAACAATCAGTGTTTGTGACACGTGGCTTTGGGTTTGAATCGATGTGTGAGCCGAACAATCACTTAGATATTTTCAGGGTCGTCGGAGGCCGGAGGCCGGAGGTTGCTATTGGCTATTTAAATGAGGGCCAAAAAATGGATACAAAATCAATGTCATCTTTAGTCACTTAATGTAATAATTTCGTAATGGTGCATTTGTGTCTCAGGAGTTTGGGGGAATGCCAGTGATCTGACATCTGATTGGATAAGCCACTCCAAGATATCTGGAAACTGTTTCTTATAGGATTAGTTCACTTTAAAATGAAAATTACCCCCATGATTTACTCACCCTCAAGACATCCTAGGTGTATATGACTTTCTTCTTTCTGATGAACACAAACAAACTTTGAAGCCAAAAAAAAAGCACATCCATTCATAATAAACATACTCCACACGGCTCCCGGGGGTTAATAAAGGCCTTCTGAAGTGAATCGATTGGGTTTTGTAAGAAAAATATCAATTTTTAAAACTTTTAAGTAAAATATCTAACTCAATGGACCCCCGTCATTGCCATTTATTAAGCTTGGAAGTGTCAGAATATTTATTAATATAGGCCTAACTCCTATTGTGTTCATCAGACCTAGGATGGCTTGAGGGTGAGTACATTTTAAATTGAACTACTCCTTTAAGGCAAAAAGTAAGCGTGATGAGGCAAGCACTGATTCAAATGCTAATGTGAATACACAAGTGATTGTTCTCCTCTGGGGGCCATTCGTTTTTAAGTTGTATTTGGTGCTGCTAAAGCTGAGGCGTCATGTTGTGATTAACACAGTGGTGATTGTTTTACTGATGTTATCTTTGTTTTGTGGGTGTAATAATGGTTGGGCAACTGTTGGCCAAACACAAACAAGCAGGAATTGGGGCCTTGATCAGATCCCTCAGGTGTTCAGTGTTTGACTCGCGGATTGATTGTTTGTATCATGCATGGCCAATGAATGCACAATTACAACTCTCATCATCATTGACATGTCTGCAATGATAAACTATTTATGAAAAATGTATGTACTCACATTGATGCATTTCCTTGGCAGGTCTTGTCTGGTTGTGCTGTCATTGTTAGGGGTCAGCCACGAGGAGGACCCCCTCCAGAACGGCAGATCAACCTGAGTAACGTCCGAGCCGGAGCTATGGCCCGTCGCGCCATTCAGGGACAACCAGACACCAAGGACACACCAGATGAGGTAAACCTCATCCCTGCACAAAGCGGCTGGCCTTAATTTTGAATTTTTTTATTTTAACGTGTCGATACATAGTTGTTTTGCTTATTTATTTTTTCTCATATAGGGAAGTTTTGGCTATGCAGTGAACCAAATAAAAATGTTTCCCAGTATGCTAATTTATTAGCTATGTTTCCTACACAAAATTAAATTGTGAAAACAATTTTTCGTGCAACCTTACATTGAGTTCAAGAGCGCACACACAAAAAACAAAAACAATCACATCTTTGTGAAATGGAATGGAACGAATGCTAAATCAAGGAGTTAATTATTTTGTAAATAGATATGACCAGGTTGTATATACACGAGATGTCGAATTGGTCACTTAAAACTCACTCATTCATATTTATTGAAAGGGGAAGAGAAACGTTTTTTTTTTTTTTTTTTTTTTTTTGGGTGTAATCAAGTCTTGAGTGTAAAACACATTTTAATAGAATGTCCATTTTTAAATGATTTTAGACAGTGTTTATTCACAAAATATATTAATGGACATTTTAGAAAAGGTTTCTCCTGGAATAGTTTTAGAATTTCTATCATATGTTAAATTGAAAGATTCCATGTTATGTTATTATTACTGTTGTTGTTATTGGCATACATGCATGTTTTTGTATGTTGATTGTTTTTAAGAAAAAATGGTTAAATTATTGTAAACAATGCATTGAAGTGATATTGTAATCATAATTCTTTTGTTTGGCATGAATATAGCCATTGCTGTTGATATAGCGTTACATCATAAATAAATAAATCATAGCTTTTGGGGAAATTTATGTAAATTGCAAGTTAAAGCCACCGTGGCTATTTTTATTATTAAAATTATTTTAATGACAAGTTTTGACTGCTTTTTAGAATGACAAGCACAAATCAGTTTTTTTGTTTTGTTGAGTGAATTATGAGGCAAAGTCAAGTCTCATGACTTTGGAAATGCATTTAGGAATTAATTTAGTACAGGGGTCTTCAATGTTTTTCTGGACAAGGACTCCTTAAGAGATCGACACATGGAGCAGGGACCCCCGATACAAAATGTCAAACAGAGCTACATATTAAACGCATCGCCTTCGATGTTAATAGAAACCTACTACATTTTGATGTTTATATTAGATTAGAGCTATGTGCGTTGTGGTTGCACATGCATATTTGTCTAAACTGTAAAAAAAAAAAAAAGTTAGTAAAAATAGGGCACAATGTACTCTTTAAATATGAAGGAATTTGGCGGATTGTTTTTTTGCAGGTGTTTTACCTGTATTTTGAATTACACTTTGCATTCGTTTGTGCTTTAAGGGTTAACGGAAATTTCCGTAAAATTACTGGATAATGTCCTGGCAGAATTTTTTTATTTTTTACAGAATATATGACTTTTCATTGTTAAAAGAGATTTCTGCATGTTTTAATCCGTTATGTTAATGGCTTTGCAGAGTCCTCATACATTAATTTTACTGTCGGATGGATTATTAAATATTTACCTCCTGAATTTAGTTTCAAGTTTACTAAAAATTCACATTTTAATTTTACTGTCAGATGGACATTGTGAATAAAATCACTGAATGTATAAACAAGTATAGCAATGTACAGTGAGATATTTAAGATAATTTACAAGTCATTACTTTTACAAAATATTGTAATATAATTTCAAACATATATATATATATATATTATTTATTTATTTATTTATTTATTTTTTTATTTTTATTTATTATTTATCTATTACTCTTAATTTACAGTGCTTAATGCGTATCTCTTTTGACATGCCATTTTTTTGTCCCGTGTTTTGGTTATCACTGTCACTTCAGAAATTTTGCAGCATGTAATTGGCCGTCGGTCCTCCTTAGCAGCAAAACAAAACTTTTATTCAATGGATTATATATATCCTCGAAAGCATGCAATGATGGCTTCCTTTATAATCACTAGAGAGATGTCACACATCTCAGTTCATCGCAATCTCACAAAGTTCTGTTATCAATAAAGCTGACTGCATTTCACAATGAATCTCTTATTTGCATCGTGACTACACTTTACACCATTGCATTCAAGAGATCAACAAACATGTCTGTGATTGGCTACACTTCTCATCACTGCAAAAACGCACTGTAAATAAACATTTGACGTTCTCCAGAGTGGAGAAACAAATACACTAGAGCTTTTGCCAAATCCGTTTTGATATTACAATATCAAGTGAAAGTGCACCTGATTTCGTTTAAGGGTGCTTGGCGTTAATGTTTTTACCCATGTTTTAACTTTTTAACAAAGTATTTGTGATCAAACATTAATTGGAAGAACGGCTGTGGACCCTTGATTTAGTAAATGTAGTAACAAGTAAAAAAAAGAAAATAAATGAACTTTTATTCAGCAAGGATACATGAAATTGACAAAAAGAAACACTAAAGACATTTATAATGTAAATGTTCTGTTTCAAATAAAGGCTGTTCTATTTGTCAAAGAATGCTGAAAAAGTATTTTTTCCTTAAAAATAAATTGATGATAAATGTTTAAGCACCAAATCAGCATATCAGAATGATTTCTGAAGGATCATGTGACACTGATGCTGAAAATTCAGCTTTGCCATCACAGGAAAAATAAAAAAGTCACAAAATTACTTTTTCCCCCCCCGTATACTTTGAGCAAATAAATGCAACCATTGTGAGTTTCACCGACCCCAGACTTTTAAAGAAAAGGGTGTGCGCAGATTGTCATAAGAACGTGCATCAGACAAGTGTATGTTTATTCTTTTGCCCATTTCAAATACATTTGTATTTGTCACTTGATGTTTTCAACCAATGCTTTTATTAGTATGTGCGTTCCGCTTCATGCTGTGCATAAAATCACTGAAGTGACATTTTTCCTTAGTAAGTCCATTATACACTTCATTATATCCCACTTTTTTCCCCCGTAGGTGATTTATAAATTTGTTAAAATTCCTGCTAGAGTGAAAAGCGACTCTTTAGTTGCTAATGCACGTCCTCCAGTGCTGAATGTCTGTAAATAGCTTTGTGTGTGTGTTCTTTGCAGCCATGGGCTTTCCAGGCACGAGAGTTTATGCGTAAAAAGGTAATCGGCAAAGAAGTCTGCTTCACCGTGGAGAATAAAACCCCTCAAGGCAGAGAATACGGCATGGTGTACCTGGGAAAAGGTGAGTAGTGTGCTTGTTAACAATGAAGAATCTCACTGCAGCAGTGCTGATCTAAAAATGTATTGTGATTTTTCCAAATTACGAGAGCGTTTGGTATACTTGAATTGCCTTGATGTGTTGACTGTAGCATTGTTATAGTAACATGTCTCTTCTGGGTTTGATCTCTCCAAAGACCCATCAGGAGAAAATATCGCAGAGTCCCTGGTGACCGAGGGTCTTGCCACAGTTCGCAGAGAAGGCATCAGAGGAAACAAGTAAGACACCTGCGTACTTTCTTTCCCCATGCGTCAAACTACTGGTGTCAGTACGGTTCTTGCACCTATTGTCAAAGCCTTCACAAGGCTAGCTGTGTTTTCCCCTTTGGCTGAGATCGTTTGTGTTGTCACAGTGGTTTATTTGTCCTTATTAGTCCTGCAGGGGGCAGTGTTTGCCTTTAATGAAGTGGCATTAGACACTCTCTGGCTTTATCAAACCCTTTTGATATTTCTCCATTTGATCTCTCACTCCCTCTTCTGGTCACACCTGCTCTTTACACGTCTCGTCTATCTGCCCTTCTCCCTCTGGCTAGCTGCGATGTAATATTGTCCTAAGCTTTTGGGACTTAATGATGCGTATGCGGGCCACTCTGTGAAATGGCCCTGAACAATTGCCAGTGGAATCGGTTTGCTTTAGCCTCATTTTCCCCGCAGGAGACGGTGGTGTTAGCCCCGCTGGTCTCTCCACAGCCCCTGAACAGCCTTCTCATTAGCCAGGCCTGCTGTGGCCCATCACAGCCCACTGGATCGGCTATCATAATCTCCAAAGGAGTCGTGTTTAAACCTGGGCCGTGCTCTGCCCACCAGCACTCAATTAGGCACAGCTGAGCTGGGAAGGATGCCCACTCCTTTCCCTCTGACACGTTCTTACTTTCTCTTTTGAAAAGATGAAAGAAAATAAAACTTTCCAAGACAAAGACCGCTCAAGATGGCTGCTAAGATTTGGCAGCCTCTTATTTCTCCTAGTTAAAATTTATGAAGGCTTGGATAATTGGAGCTCTGGGCTTGTCATTTAGTAGGCAGAAGGCGACTTTTCTTTGACATTTGCTCTACCAGCCTTGCCTGTTACTACATGAGTGAGGTTTTAAACAAGAGTCTGCTATTAACATCTGTCCTGTGGATCGTCGTTTTGCATATCAGAAAAAGCAGGATGACGGACCCAGATGTCTGGTTTGAATCTTGTTAGATTTGTGTTTGTGTCCATTAGACGTGGCAGTGTCCTAGTCTCCTATGGGCTGCTCGCAGTCTGTATAGTAACCATTTGCTGTGCATATTGCACATAAAAACGGAAACGTTTTCACCAGGTCCAATGAAATTGCCTGACTGCAACACAACTTCCTGGAGTTGGTGTCTACAGGTTTTTTATCAGTCTGCCTGGAAACTAAATAGTTTGAAAGGAACTGGGTTGACTATTATAACTTATTAGATGAAGAGCAAATCAATTGTGTGAGAAATTTACATATTTAAAGGACGTTTAGCAAATATGTATTCCGGCATATTTCATGATTTAAAGGGGAGTGTGCAAGCCTACTGTATTTGTATACTTCAGAGTCTGACCACCTTTTTTATTAAAGAAATGCTTGAATAGAATACAAACACCACTTTAAAGAGCATTTGAATTAGAAGTTTATACATCCCATTAAATATCAATTGCGAGTACAGAGTGTACAAATTAATGATCACATTGCTTTCATACACTTACTTCAATTTGTTCTTATACTTGATGAATGTATCAGAAGCTGAAGTTTTTTAAATAAAGGAATATTTCCAGGCCCAAGTAGATTTTTATATCTTAAACATGTCACATCCTCTGGGCTTGAGTGTAATGAGTGGATAGTATTATATTGTAGACAACAGTGTTGGGGAAAGTTACTTTGTAAAGTAATGCATTGCAATATTGCGTTACTCCGGTAAAAAAGTAACTAATTGCGTTACTTGTTTACTTTTTAAGAAAAGTAATGCGTTGTGTAACTTTTTCTCACCTGGACAGGGCATTTAAAAAAAAAAAAAAGTAATGACAAAGTTAAATTTTTTTGGGACAAATGTAAAGGCCCTTTCGCACCAGAATGAAATGCAATTCTTTAACACTTACTTCAATAAAAACATGTAGCTAGTGAGATTAGTAAACGCTTGCTCACATTAGAGGCCCTTGTTTGAACGATCTGAGGGCATGGTCTGAAGCGCATGGTGCAGGTGCACTTAGGGCATGTCTGAATCCACTTTTGCTAGTTTAACGACGGAAAAACAGTAGGCGCGCCAGGTGCATGCCCAAAAGGGTTGTACCTAGTCTCGTATTGAGTCATGGGTGTTTTTTGGGCATAACGTGCATTAAACCAATCAGAGTCTCATCTCCCATTCCCTTTAAAAGCCAGTTGCTCTGGCACCATGGCGGATTCACTATTTACACATTTGCGAGCGGAAAGACTGAACGCTTCTCCAGAGGGGAATCCTGTTATTTGTAATACTATGTGTAATAAGCCGAGTGTACGCGTGTTGTGCACCCACCTATAGGTGCATATTACAAACACACCCTTTAAATAACAAAAAAAACACCACACTATTGACTTTAGACCAGGTTTTTGAGTAAATTGAGCAGATCTTCATTTATCTACACAGTGACAATACTGGCAACATCTTTATTTTGGCTCGGTTTGCTTTTCCACTGCAGTTTAGTATGCTTCAAAGTAGGTGGAATTATAGACTGATTGTTATAGTTTCACCGTCTCTACTGCCGTGGCATCATAAATGCGACACAAACGAACGCACAACACGGGAGCAATGGAGCATATAGATTGAATGGTGTTCTTCATTCTCGGCATGTGAATGTTTTACACTGCTAGACGAAGTTCGGTTTTAGCGGGTGTCTCGTCGCAAATGACGCTGGTAGTGACGATTCTGTCTGACCAATCAGTGATCTGCAGTGATCTACACGTCACATTTTAGTATCGTGGATACAGTGGAGAAGTGCCAAAAAGTGAGCCGTACCATGCAGTAGAGAAGTGGCATAATATAAAGGCCTATACAACCACTCTTACAAAGTCAAAGATCCAAGTTCTTTTCCAAAGGTATGCAGAGAGACGGCATTGCGTATCCATATCCTATATTAAGTGTAGGTGGTTTTTTAGGAAAATTCTAAGCTTGCATGCATTAAAATAATCTCACTACAGCGAAACGCCTATTACAAATTCAGCAAGCATGCTCTTCAGCATGTCTGATATATATAAAAGGCACTTTGAATCTTGCCTTTTCATCTAGTTTCAGTAAGACATGAATAAATTGGAGACTAAATCATCATTGTATGTTTTAATATTCAGCGTCTGCAATCTTGACATCAAAACTCGTTAATTTCATAGTTTGTTGTCTGAGCCAAGACATTAAAGCAGGAGCTGATACATCATTGACACAGTCTCTGGTCAAACTGAGCCTTTAATTAATTGACTTTCACCACCCACATTTTTTCGTCCACTAAAAAACCCCTTGTTTTCATCATAGATTCTGATTCATCCCTCTCTTGTTCTGTCTGTCTGTCTGTCTTACCTCTTTAAGTCTGTTCATTATTAAGGCCAGCACTACTTAAACTGATAGAGCCTTATTAAAAAAACTGATGAGTGTCTACCATGGTCAAACTGTTTAATTCCCCTTAAAGATAATGATGGCTTTTAGAACAACAGAGGGATTAATTGAAACATGTGTTGGCTTTTGATAATGAACAAACTCATTTGAAGCGCTTATCAAGGCCTCGGAAAGGGGCTGCTCTCCGTGAAAGACCTCTGCATCTGTTGCTCTGGGCATTGAAGTCCAGAGAGGAAAGAAAGGCCGACTAAAATGATCTCGTCTTATTTTTAGTTCTCCAAACTCTTGTGGTAAACTCTGTGGGCTGTAATTTGATATTTACTGGACTTTGCGCGCTTCTCTGTTTCAGTCCTGACCAGGCAAGACTATGTGATTTGGAGGACCAAGCCAAGTCTGCTAAAAAGGGTCTGTGGTCTGAGGGTGGAGGCTCACACACCATTCGAGATTTGAAGTATACCATCGAAAACCCTCGCAACTTTGTCGACTCCCTCCACCAGAAACCAGTCAATGGTAAGATGTGCTAAGCTTGGTTTGCAGATTCCATATTGTGCTCTTGAAGGCCAGTACACACAAATGCTGGGGCAAACATCACTAGTGTTCAAGATCAAGTTCCAATTTTAAATTCAAAAATGCAGATTTACTAATAAAACCCCCCTCAAACTGATTTGAATGAGTGAAGCAAGGTCGTACAGCTGTATCTTTGTTAACTAATACAACTTTGTAAAGGGTTACCAAAAGTATATATTAGAAGCATTACAAGTAACACAAGTTACATAATCAGATTACTTTTTTGTCATTTATTTATTTTGGCAATTATGGCAACAGTTTAACGGTTTCAGACAAAAGCTAAAATTAAAAACTCTAACAATGCTTTCTGGATTGTCTCTTCCAGATGCCTTTTTTTCTCTTCACAGCCCTGCACACAGCTCTTTTCTCCTATTTAAAATGAATACTAACCCTGATGAGAGTTAACCTCCATTAGAGGGCTAGCCAGCTCGCTGCAAATGAACAACTGAGTCATTAAATGCTATAGAAATGTGCACCATTTCCCCTTGCCACTAACAAGCTTATTAGATGCTAATCAGAAGTCAAAGTTGCAACATTGTTCGTAATATTGAATTTAAACACACTTGGCCACATGACCCGTTCCAGAGTGGTTGTGATCCACCTTCTTAGTGAATTGTTTCACGGCCCTCGCTGTGCAGTAATGCCAAGTGAGTTTTAAATGTGCCAATTTGTTGTTCTCTTCAAGAGACTATGCAGAACTAGAGAGGCCTGTTTACATACTGTCAGCTTCCCACATGCCGTGACACCACGTGAACTTTCTGTGAAGTGGGCTGACAATTTGAATTGGAAAAAACGAAGTTAGAATCAACAATCAAATCATTAACATGATGAGTTGTCTTGGTTTTAAATATTAGAATAGTTCATAATGGTGTTTTTCAGGCCCAAATGTATAGCCTACTTTTGTTCAGTAGGGATGTATTAAATTGACCAAAAGAGACATTGAGGACATTTAAAATATTTGTTTGTTTGTAAAATTATTGTTTTCAATGAAAAATATTTTCTATATTAGAATGATTTCCGGAGGGTCATGTGACAGTTATTGTAAAAACAGGGCTCGACAATAAGGACTACCCGATGGCCCGATGCCAACATAAACGTCACTTGGGAGAGTTGACGCAACTGTCGCTTACCTGATCAGGACAGTACTGCATCATGAAAGTTTATCATTTGCATGTTTTTTTTATGCCTTGCCAATTTAAATATTCAAGTGCAAGGCGGCACAAAATATATATATATATATATATATATATATATATCTGTTATATCTTCAGTGAACAAACAATTGATAAATAAAACGCGTGTGACAGTATATTGGATCCGTGCATTAGCTCTTAAAGTGACCGTAGTCTAATAAACCTGCTGCTTTCTTTTGATGTGTTTCCACCGAAATTACCCGGGAACAATTTGTCCCAGTATTCCCCCCCCCCCCCCCCCCCCCCCCCCAGACCTGTTGCTGTTAGGGATGGGCATTTTTCAAAAATATTGTATTCAAATATTTGGGCTCATAAACATATTCAAACATTTTTTTTTTAAATGATGTTTAACACCATTTCTGAACCAGCTTATGATTAGGTAATATACACAAGAAGTTAACTTTTATATCTTAAGGTTTTCTTTTAGTTCAAAACATTAAACAATAATTGTAAACAAAAAATATAAAGAACAAAAGCATTATAAGCTCAAGAAGTGCTTACAGGAAAAAACGCTAATAAAGCAGAGCGCGGCAGTTATCGTACAGAACGTACATACAGGTGCTGGTCATATAATTAGAATATCATCAAAAAGTTGATTTATTTCACTTCAATTCCATTCAAAAAGTGAAACTTGTATATTATATTCATTCATTACACACAGACTGATATATTTCAATTGTTTATTTCTTTTTAATTTGATGATTATAACTGACAACTAAGGAAAATCCCAAATTCAGTCTCTCATAAAATTAGAATATTGTGAAAAGGTTAAATATTGACACCTGGTGCCACACTCTAATCAGCTAATTAACTAAAAACACCTGCAAAGGCCTTTTAAATGGTCTCTCAGTCTAGTTCTGTAGGCTACACAATCATGGGGAAGACTGCTGACTTGACAGTTGTCCAAAAGACGACCATTGACACCTTGCACAAGGAGGGCAAGACACAAAAGGTCATTGCAAAAAAGGCTGGCTGTTCACAGAGCTCTGTGTCCAAGCACATTAATAGAGAGGTGAAGGGAAGGAAAAGATGTGGTAGAAAAAAGTGTACAAGCAATAGGGATAACCGCACCCTGGAGAGGATTGTGAAACAAAACCCATTCAAAAATGTGGGGGAGATTCACAAAGAGTGGGCTGGAGTCAGTGCTTCAAGAACCACTACGCACGGAAGTATTCAAGACATGGGTTTCAGCTGTCGCATTCCTTGTGTCAAGCTCTTGAACAACAGACAATGTCAGAAGCGTCTCGCCTGGGCTAAAGACCAAAAGGACTGGACTGCTGCTGAGTGGTCCAAAGTTATGTTCTCTGATTAAAGTAAACTTTGCATTTCCTTTGGAAATCAGGGTCCCAGAGTCTGGAGGAAGAGAGGAGAGGCACAGTCCACGTTGCTTGAGGTCCAGTGTAAAGTTACCACAGTCAGTGATGGTTTGGGGTGCCATGTCATCATCTGGTGTTGGTCCACTGTGTTTTCTGAGGTCCAAGGTCAACGCAGCCGTATACCAGGAAGTTTTAGAGCACTTCATGCTTCCTGCTGCTGACCAACTTTATGGAGATGCAGATTTCGTTTTCCAACAGGACTTGGCACCTGCACACAGTGCCAAAGCAACCAGTACCTGGTTTAAGGACCATGGTATCCCTGTTCTTAATTGGCCAGCAAACTCGCCTGACCTTAACCCCATAGAAAATCTATGGGGTATTGTGAAGAGGAAGATGCGATAGGCCAGACATAACAATGCAGAAGAGCTGAAGGCCACTATCAGAGCAACCTGGGCTCTCGTAACACCTGAGCAGTGCCACAGACTGATCGACTCCATGCCACGCCGCATTGCTGCAGTAATTCAGGCAAAAGGAGCCCCAACTAAGTATTGAGTGCTGTACATGCTCATACTTTTCATGTTCATACTTTTCAGTTGGCCAAGATTTCTAAAAATCCTTTCTTTGTATTGGCCTTAAGTAATATTCTAATTTTCTGAGATACTGAATTTGGGATTTTCCTTAGTTGTCAGTTATGATCGTCAAAATTAAAAGAAATAAACATTTGAAATATATCAGTCTGTGTGTAATGAATGAATATAATATACAAGTTTCACTTTTTGAATGGAATTAGTGTAATAAATAAACTTTTTGATGATATTCTAATTACAGGGAGTGCAGAATTATTAGGCACGTTGATTTTCTGATCATATTTTTTTTCCAGGCACATTTGACCAATTCCAAACCACAGTAATCCTAATAACTACTATTGATTTAGTATTTAATAATGTATAAGTGATATATAATTGTTCATGAAGGCTGGAAATGAAAATCACCTTATATTCAGGTGTGCAGAATTATTAGGCATGTTTTCTTTTACAGATAAATTGAGCCAAAAAAGAGATTTAACTCAGACTGAAAAGTCAAAAAGTATTAAATGCCCATGAGAAGGATGCAATACTAGACATTGCAGTTAAGGCGTGACCATTGGACAGTGAAATGCTCGTTGGGTCAGCAGGATCTGATAAAAACAGGTGGTGAAGAAAAGACACCTGTTAACTGCAAAAGAATTAAGAATTAAGGTGAAGAATTAAGGGTGAAACCATCAGGAACCCTTTAGTCTCCAGCGCCACCATTTTACAGAGCTGCAACCTACCTGGAGTCTCCAGAAGTGCAAGGTGTCAGGATCTCAGAGACTTCAGTTAGGTAAAGAATCCTAAAAAATGACCCCCACTAGATAAGAATCATAAGCTGAAGTGTTGTAAAATACACAAAGGTTTTTTTTATAGGCTTTATGGACAGATAGGTTGAGAATGACTCTTGAAGGACCAGCACCACATCCTCTAGTACCACTGTTTGAAGAATTCATCTTCCAGAATCTGGCAGTACGTTTTGGGAGTTCATTTTAGTCCATCTCTGCAAAACGGACTTCAGGATGGACTAAAATTAAAAAAGTTAAATCTTTTTTGGCTCAATTTATCTGTAAAAGAAAACATGCCTAATAATTCTGCACACCTGAATATAAGGTGATTTTCATTTCCAGCCTTCATGAACAATTATATATCACTTATACATTATTAAATACTAAATCAATAGTAGTTATTAGGATTACTGTGGTTTGGAATTGGTCAAATGTGCCTGGAAAAAAAATATGATCAGAAAATCAACGTGCCTAATAATTCTGCACTCCCTGTATATGACCAGCACCTGTATACACTCCCGTCAGCATGTGGTTATTGTATTTTATATTGTTTCGCATGTTCATGATGAGAAAATCAATAATATCCACATGCTTGGGGTGAGAGAACGTGCTCTGCTGACAGACGTAGCAGAGACACAAAGATAACGGTGTGCTAAGAAAAGTTTCTTACGGTGCTTCTCGTCTCCCTCTACGAAACTCGAAGGAAGCATGTCTCAATCATTTTGCTATCTGATAAGGTACCTTCTCGGCTCACTCCTTACCTGCACTCGTGAATGCAGTGATGGACAGCTGTCTTTCCTCATTCACCTAGTGTTTGGATTTTCTCAGTGTGTGTGGTGGTGGTGATATGATAGCTCAGTTTCGTTAATTCATTTGATCAAAAGTAACTCCATTTTGTTTGAGAATTTTAATCGAAGTAATTCCAAACTAGTAATTCCAGTGCGAGGCAGACGACAGACGACAGATTGTGATCAAATACAATTAACTTGTTAAAATGCTCTACAGCGCCACCAAGTGGATTTAGTTATAGCTGTGCGTTTCAGTATTTATGGCTAGCAAAGCAGCGTAGTGTAATTTCAATAGTATTTACATTTTTTGAATATTAATTACAGATAAAATATTTGACTATTTGTGCACACCCCCAGTTGCTGTCTGTGTTTCCATCGCAATCTACTCTAAAGTTGACTTTCCAGTTCCTGCTGGATTTCGTCCTCCGTATATAAGCTTAATAAAGCCTGAACCTCGTCGTTGGTCCATCTGTCTTATATTTTTTAAACTCCATTGTTGATTCGAATGGCAAACAATTCTTACTACACGCACCGCAACAGACTTAAAATGGTGGTTAAAATAAAATGCTGCGTGGAGTCAACCAATTAAAATGCTGCATGATCTCAACCAATTAGCCTGTTCAGCACCCAAGTCCCACCCCCAAACGTTCCTGAACTTTGAAAAAGTACGAGCAGGGACTTTCTTAGGGAGAAATTTTTACCTGGAACTTCATTTAGACCCTGGTCCCTGCGGTCGAAACCAATATCATCTGTCTGCAATACCGGAGGCTGCACTTTTAGGACTGCCGCAGTTTCAGGATTTTTTTTTCTAGGCCCCTAGATTTTTGTGACAGCACCATCTAGCCAACTGTACTCCAACAGAGGAGACCTGATTAAAACTTTTTATAACTTATTTTTAACAAAACATCAGGCACGGCCATTTTAAACTTAATTACTTAAATTAGTTTAAATATTTCAACAGGGTTACCAATGGGTAGGTTTAGGGCTAGTGGTTGGTTAGGACAATATATCATTTAAACTTAATCAATTAAACAACTAAATCATTGCTAGGGTCCTAGAACTGCTGTCCTTAAAATGCACAGAGAAACAAAGAGTACCACCCCAAAGTCCCTAGTTCCTGGGGAAAGTTCCTGCCGTGGAAACGCAGCTTTTGTTTTAATGTTAATCAAACTACAAAGGACAATACAAAAAAATCGCTCTGCTCTTGACTGAATAAATGTTGCAACTTTATTAAGGATTAATCTATATTTAATTTATACAGTGAGGGCTATGCATTGCTATTTTACATTTGATTATTAATTTTCTCTACCTGAAAATTACTGTTAGCCTTACCTGAAAAACATGAAAAGTAGTGTTTATTTTATTTGTATGTTTGTTCTAATTTATTTGTGCTATTGTTAATAATTTGATTATTTGTTCTTATTTTATTATGGACAGTGAGTTAGGCTAATAGTTGTTGGTGTCACAACCTTATTTATTAAGGTTATGGGTCAAAAACCATGAAGACAATAACTAGGCCTATTTATAATTATTTTATTTTTTTTTGAAAATTTTGGCAGGGCAAGTAAAAATTTTAACCACTGGCCTCATCCTGACCGGGCCAGTAGATAAAGTCCTTACCATGGTGCCCAGCAAAACCATGTAATGCCATATCATGTGAAAAGTTATTTTATATTTTAAATTTCAATATATCTAAATATTACTGTTTTACTGGATTTTTGATCAAAGGCATGCAGCCTTGGTGGGTATAATAGACTCAAAACCATTCAAAATATATTACTGAGCCCTTTGAAACGGTTTTCATTTTGTGTAAAACAGCAGCGGGAACCATGGTCATTTAAAGTTTTTTCCTTAATTAACTCTCTTTCTCCCTCTTTCTTAAACCCACAGCCATTATTGAACATGTGCGTGATGGCTGCATGGTTCGAGCACTACTTCTTCCCGACCACTATCTGGTGACAGTCATGCTGTCTGGAGTCAAGGTGAGCTTCAATCCTTCTATATGTAACGCTATGAATAAGAGCCAATTTCTTTAGGCAGCACCCCTGAGACCACTATATCCCAGGATTTTTCATTTTCTCATTACTTCTTCTCTATGTATCTCTTGATGGTTAGCCCTAAGCGATTCCCTCTAGGCTTTTTTTTTACCAGACCTGTTCCATGAATTCAGTAGACCATCTTACTGTTTAATCTCACTAATCATGAAAAAATGAACTCCATAGCTGTGCTAAATTAAGTGTGTTAGTGGTAGAACTAGAGTTTCCACTCAGTGGCTTTTCAAGAAAGGGTTTGCCTCCTTTGTAAAGTATGATTGTACATTGTTTTCTGGGTTTTTTTTAATGTCCCAATAGATTTCAGACGATGTATAATTCCTGTAATGCATATGAGAAAAAATCTGTATCACCAGTGTCCTACGTTTAAACGGGAGGCAGATGGCAGTGAGATCCCTGAGCCCTTCGCAGCAGAGGCAAAGTTCTTCACGGAGTCACGACTTCTACAGAGAGACGTGCAGATCATTTTGGAGTCCTGCCCCAACCAGGTCATCCTGGGTACCATCCTGCATCCGGTATGAAGCCACGTCATCCCAGACCAGCTTTTTGATAGATTTTTAATAACTGCGGTTGAACCCTAGCATAGACCATAGAGCTTTGTTGGCGTTCATTTATGCTAGATCCAAAATTTAAAATGTGTGAGATGGACATCTTATTGCAGGTGGAAAACTCATGCACACAATACAGAGAGAGGTTGTTTTGTATTTGTTTTTTTGGGTTGCTTTGTTTTGTGGGTACATGTTAGTTTTGCCTTCACTCTGTTGCTTTTTGCTTTCAGGACATTACCTGATATAAATGCAATCAATATTTTAAGGTTTTCAGCCAGCATACAGTTTTTTAACATTCCACACACAAACTGCAATGACAGTGACTGTCAAAACTAAGTAATTAAGGGAAAGGATGCGTACCAATTTTGATACAGCAGCATAAGTAATACCAATTAAAAAAGTAAATGCTAAGTAAACATTGGTTCAAGTTCTTAAGTAATTGTTCAAGACAAGTCAGTTAGAACATTAAAAAACTAGAAACATTACAAGCAAAATAACAAAATAAAAATGGATCAAAACAGATATCTAACAACAATATAAGGCTTTTTGAACTTTTGAAAATGAACAAAAATACCAATACTTTTTTTCCATGTAAATAATACAGTAAACATAGAGCTGCACGATTCTGGATAAATTGAGAATCATGATATTTTGTTTCAAATTGAGATTGTGATTCTCCCACAATTCTGAAGAAACAACTTTAGACAACTAAACGAAATAACATAATTTACTAGAGGTTCTGACAAAATGGTCATTGCTTCAGTCGATTAAAAAAAATACATTAACTTGAAAGAAATGATAAAAAAAAAAAATTGAATGGAGTCATGACTCATTCATTATTGGATGAATCAGCGTTTGTGAATGAATCTCTTGAATGAATGATTTAATGACACTTTTTTAAAACCGTCTCGTCACCACCTCCTGGCGTAATAAGCGATGACGATGAGAAAAAATTCAGGTCTCCAATTGAAAATTTTTTGGTGACCGATCACATCTAAATTTTTCAGTTGGCCTAATTGAAATTCAATTTGGCCAACTAAAATTGGAGACCTGATTTTTTTTTTACAGTGTACATACAAGTGTCAAAACACTTTCAAAAAGGTGATTTTCTCTATTTTGATCGCTAGATATCAATGTTCATACCCAAACCATAAACTTTTATCCCAGTACACATTTGTCCCCCTGCTATTTAAATGTAAGTAACGCATAAATAACCAAATGTGTGGTTGAGAAGACTGTGAAGCTGCTTATCTGTACATTTTAAATGGCAGCTGCTCTCTCCCTGGATCAGCGGTAGCACAAACGTAGATTTGAATGTTGCAGTGCAATGATAGTTCTTTAAATGGTAAACCAAAGTCCCTAAAGCCTTTTTTTTTAAAAGCCTGTTTCACGTCACAAGCATCAGCGGAGCATGAGCCGCGTGTTTTCACAACCCATATCAATGAATACGAGTGTTTACATTGGAAGCGTGACAGCCAACTCTCTTATTCGTTAACATGGGCAGCGGAAAAATATGCGCACTTGCATGAAACAGCCATGGTAATGGACATGGCAGAATCATTGTCATTTAGAAATAAGATCGCATGGGTGTTTGAATCGAGATTGCGATCTTTTAACGATTAATCGTGCAGCTCTACAAAGGCTGTAATCAGTAAATACTATGTATCTACAGGTCTAGACTTAATATATGCACCTTTGTTGTGAGGGGCCTTCAATGCCAAGAATGGTCTTTCATGTAATTAATTTTAATGCGATACATCAGTTCCCCAGATATAAAGCATCTTCATGTCATAGTTCTTCTTGATCAAAGTATCAGACACAATCTGTGGTATATTTCACACAATGTGTAAGGATATTTTACTCATGAGCAATAAACTACAAAATAACATCAGTAAATAGCGCACAAGCTTCACTCTGTCAGTCTGTGTTCCCTCCCCCCTCTCTTTCTCTTTTCTCGGTTTCTAATATTTCTTTGTAATTTGTATTCCTGTGTTTGTGTGTGGTCATTACAGAATGGGAACATCACAGAGTTGCTGTTGAAGGAAGGCTTTGCACGTTGCGTGGACTGGTCCATGGCTGTGTACACGCAGGGTGCTGAGAAACTCCGAGCAGCAGAACGGTCAGTGCCTCTCAGTTGGACAGTTGTCTGCCCTAGTTTGCTATACATTTCAAATACGCCTGACATTTTCGGCTGCTGGATCAGACAGAGCAGCTTGTTAAATGCTTTAGACCGTCTCGGGCTGCTCTTACTTCATGTTTCAGCAGAATAGTTTAGCAAATGTGGCAACTTATCACAGCCGTTCAAGAACACCTGCCCTTATGCCCACCTGCTAGCTTACTGAAGCGTAAGACACAATCACAATGAAATATAACAGGAGCATACAAGGTTTTGTCTTTATTCCAATTAAGTGCAGTGCTTCATTTTGTTGAAATGCCTTATCTCTCTCTGTCTCTCTAAAACCCTGCAGATCAGCGAAAGAGCGTAAAGTGAGAATATGGAAAGACTATGTTGCTCCCACAGCCAATCTGGACCAGAAGGACAGACAGTTTGTAGCAAAGGTAAGATTTTGTTCTCATTTAGTTTGGAAGTATTTCGATCTGTGCAAACTTGATAACAAACCTCAGAATCACGATACAAGGACCAATGACACAATGCCCCTTTTTTATATGTCCAGATTATTGATCATTTTAAAATTCATGACATCAAAATAATGGAAATCAAAATGAAGACAAAAAGCTAATTGAAAGCCCTTCGTTTTTCTTTTTTCGATACATCCATTACACTTGGATGTAAGCCAAAATATGGCTCACCCTCATATTATTCCAAACCCGTAAGACTTTGTTTATATGTGAATTAAAGCCTAAATTCAAGCTGTTCATCATATAAAGTGATCGTGTCTCTTCAGAAAACTTGGACTTAACTGCTCAATTCATATGGATTAGTTTTACGATCTCTGAGCTTTTTGAAGCATCTAAGTGGTAGTTGCATAGCTATCAAAGGAGAGTACAGAAATGGCTCAGATTTTATTAAAAATATCTTCACTTGTGTTCCGAAGATGAACGGAAGTCTTATGGGGTTGGAACGACATGAGGGTAAGAATGATGACAGAATTGTAATTATTTTGGATGAAGTAACCCTTTAAAACAGTGTTTCCCAACCTTTTTTCAGTCATGGCACCCTTTGAAAATGTTCTCCATTTTGTGGCACCCCCTTGTATACGTTATGCTAGGGGTGTAACGGTACAGATTGCTCACGGTTCGGTTTTAGGTTCACAGTTTCGGTACGGTTCAGTATTTGCTATGTTCAGGGAAAAAAGGAGTACTGTCAAATAAAAATAAAGAAAATAATAAGAACAAATAATTTAAATACTAGCAGTAGCACAAATAAATACTATAGAGCAAAGATACTAATAAAATAAACTATGTTTTTCAGGTACGTCTAACATTAGTTTTCAGGTACAGAAATTGATCAAATGCAAAATAACATTGCATATTTGAGTGTATAAATAAAGATTAATCCTATTAAACTTTCAAAAGCTGTTCAATCAAGAGCAGTGAGTGATGTCCTTGTCTTTTGTTGTTTGACATGAAACAGACAGCAGTAAAGGCTACTGCCCCTTTAAGACCTAATGCTCGGATATCCGTCGCCTTTCTCGACTATATTAAGTTTACTTAAGGCATATACAGACTATGTCTGCTAGAATAAAGATGGACATGTTGACATACTTTTTGTCTGAATTTGTCTGTTCAAGAGCAAGACTTGAAAGAGAACTCAATATTTGCGCGCTGTGAGACGTGTGCGCGCTTTCGGATGAGTGAGACGCGCTGTGAGACGTGTGCGCGCTTTCGGATGAGTGCACAGAGACACATTTTCTCACAGAACGCGCGACTTCTCATTCGCGTCTTCTGGCACTACACCCGGGTGATGACGGCGAAAATGACTGGGCATATTCGAACATACGGCAGCACTCGCATGCATTGAACAAAGTTTACAAAAGAGAGAACTATTTGAAAAATTTGAAGAAAAAAAAAAACAAATATTTGAAGGACTTTTACACGGCACCCCGGGTCCCGTCAGACGGCACCCTGGTTGGGAAACACTGCTTTAAAATATTGAAATCAAATCAAAGTCATGTGGAGTAACCAAAATGCATACATGTTCAGGAAAAAAATCATCCCTGCAGACCCTTACGACTGTCAGGGTCAATAAGTCTCTTCAAATATATGTGAAAAAGTGATGTTTTTTTTTTGACAGAGCAAGGTTAGTTTTAGTTGTAAAAAATTTAATTTGCATGTTTGTTTATTAATAATTCATAATTACTTTTTACTTGATGGCTACACATGAGATTTAAGTCATGAAATTGAAGCTATTTTTTCAAAACCATATGAAACTGACATAAATACAAAGAGTACAATTCTAAGAACTTGGCTCGTGTTTTAACCTACATTTGAACTATTCTTTACCTTTTCTTGCCATTGACCCACAAAACAAGCCGTGATGGATCTTAACAAATCTGATCTGAACATTACACTGCTAATTTCTCGTATAGATGGTGTTGCAGTTCTGAACTCTTCAAAAGTGCTTCTGATGTTTCTCGCTGAAGGTCACTGAAACCTGTTGATCTAAAATCAGCCCTCGGGCTCTCCAGCCAAACTCTTGATCTCTAGACATAGGCTTGTTTCGCTTGGAGCGTCTAAATATAACGTGAGAAGTCTGCAGAGTTTAGGTTGACGATTCCACACCAGCAAAGCTTGACATTTCACCAGCTGAGTCCCAACATAACAAATGACCGTCTCCATCTGTTCTACAAACTCCTTTATAACAGGGCATCTGAAGAATATTTGAGCACCGCAGTCTCTTAAAGTGCTGAGTGCGGTTGACACACTCGTCTCCCTGACGCCCTGTTCTCTATTGTGTCTGTCAGCGAGGCAGGCCTTTCAGGTCTCAGGTGTTTCATTTCATTTTGCATACTCTGTAAAGTCAGCCTTGGGCCGTCTCAGCGGTTCTGTTCAGCTGCAGTCTTCAGCGCTCCCCTGCTAAATTACAGCTGAATATCTGCTTTCGCATCCCTGGCATAGAATGCGCAAGGAAATAATAAGGCATGATGATAACTTTAAGGGTTATTTGCTTTTTTCAAGTTTTGATTGTTAAAAAAACAGTTGAGCCTGAAAGAGACTCTAAATTGAACATGAAATTGACCCGCTTTTCTTTCTTAATAGATTACCTTTCAAAATTTTGCGGTCAAAAATGTTTTTTACTCTTATGTCATGCAGGTGGCAAAAAAAGTGTTAGTAGACTACAATAATACTATTTGGAATTTGCTGTTTAAAAGAAAATATGCTCAAATCTCACAATCTAATCAATTCCCAATGGATAAAGTCAAACCCTTTTGAATGTTCTGTTTAATTTGGAAATACATCGCGTTATGCCGGTAAAATTGGTTATGAATGCCGTTTCATGTTGACATTTAAGATCAAAGAAGAATGTATAAGGTTATCTTTTGCAGTAACTGATATTACACATCAGTAAGGTTTGTTTACTTCGTTTAAACCGCTGCCATCTGGACTTAATTGAAATGTTGACACTGTGCGCTCTCTCTCCTAAGTCAGCAACTGTGCTTTTGCTGAAAGTTTCTTCATTCTCCTTAAAGTAAGGTTGTTTCACTGAACTTCAAGACCTTTAAAATATTCATGCTTGGCCTTTTGGTTATGTAAAGGTGTTGCTCTCCAATCTGCTTACAGAATTAGTTTCAAAATCCGCAGACACAAAAGTGTGTTTTTGCCTGAGTCAGAAAATACCAGAAGTGAGGAATAAAACATTTATATGAGCTTTAGCTTGCCTCAGATCTCTCTGAGCCGGGAGAGAAAGAAGATCTACTTTGAAATTGTGTGCGAGTGTGTGTTTAAGTGTGTGTGTGTGTGTGTGTGTGTGTGTGTGTGTGTGTGTGTGTGTGTGTGTGTGTGTGTGTGTGTGTGTGAGAGAGAGAGAGAGAGAGGGAGAGAGAGACAACAGAAAAGCTACTGACAAAGGCAGAATGGCAAGTGTTTGTAAGCTGTTTCTGAATTTGTATACAGGTCTAGTTGTAATTGGTTTGCATTTCCTGTCCCTCTGATTTCAGAAAGAGTTTAATAATAATAATATATATAATAATAATTAACAATAATATTTGTTATATTTTTCTATTAAAAGAATTGTTACATTTGAAACTGTCACCTTTAACCATATGTAGTTTTATTTACAAAAATTGCAATTTATGATAATATTTTCAGCCCAAAATAATACCAAATAATATTTTTTTAAATGCAGTATTACCATGTTACCCATCCATTCCATAGAGCTCCATTGTAAATAGCATGTACACTACCATTCAAAGGTTAAGTGTCAGTAAAATAGTTTTTTTTATAGAAAGCAATACTTTTATTTATGTTGACTGCATTAAATTGATCAAAAGTGACTAAAGACTTTTATAATGTCACAAAAGATAAAAAAAAAAATTCACTTTCTATTTATCAAAGAATCCTCAGAGTATTACGGTTTAAAAAAACATTAATCAGCCAAACAGTTTTTTAATGTTTCTTGAGTAGCAAATAACCATGATTTCTGAAGGATCATGTGACACTGAAGACTGGAGTAATGATGCTGAAAATTCAGCTTTGCATTTTTGAATGTATTAAAATAGAAAAGTTATTGCCTTGATCAGCATAAGAGAATTCTTCCAAAAACATATTTTCCGACTCAACTTTTGAACACTAGTTTATAATCATTCAGTACGCATGTATGCATATGTCATTTATCAAAAATACCATTTATTTTTTGACGGTTTGATGTTGAAAATGTTAAATAAATGAGCAGTATAGGCAAAATGCAGTACAAAGAAGCACTGTGAAGAAAATAAAACACATTTGTAGCAATGTTTACTGGTTACTAGTCTCCTTATGTAGTTCTAGTCATGATCTGTAGGTGGCAGTGGCTCCCTGTCATGGTCAATGGGCTGCAGTACCAGAGTGAGTCATGAATCTGGGCTGTAGATCCCTGTTGGCAGCTTGCGGTGAAGTGCCTTGCATGTGTGACTGCTAATGAAACGGCAAAATGTTCTCCTTACTGTTTCCAGTTCAGCTCAACTACTACCACACAGAAAAATAAGGAACACATAAGCAGCACAGACATACATAGACTGTGACATTCTCTTCCGTATCACTGCCGAGCCGATTGCCTTTGCAAATGATCTGTTTAATTTCCACGCTGAAGAGTCAGTTCAAAGCCTGACTATCTGTCAGTCTGTGCCATAAATCTGCTCATATCATTTTCCCCCCCTGTTCATGTCCCTCTGAAGACTGTAATTTTGTCTTCATTTGCTCAGATCAGATAATGCATGTGTTTTCGAGTCATTCCTCTGCCTGTTCAGGTCTGGTTATATATGATCCATTACCCCGTCGTCTTCCACATCACTGACTCCGCTATTAAATAACTCTTGATGATCATATAAAATGACATCGGATATATACTCAGATGTGATTCTAAACATCAGAGCTTCTGTGACATTTTCGGATAGTCCACGTATGCAACGGATGCAGCCTGCACATGTAACACATGATTCCTCTCAGATGTATTGTAACATGATTCTGTCACACAACCTGGATGTCAAAGGTGGCACATGCCAGTTTTAACCTCAGGAGTCTCTTCACCTCACTTTGGGGAGAGAATCACATGGATGTTTCTGAATAATTTGTATAATTTTTTCATCAATCATGTTGCCCTTCTTTTGGATGGACCCTAGCATCTTGGAGCCAACTTCTGTTCGGTCGCGCATCACTTTCTTCTTATTTTAGGGGAATGCTCATATGCCCAATTTAATTGTAAATTGGGCTCGATTTAATCCTCTTCCTGTCCATTTTCCTCTAAACAAAATAATGGACAGTTCCCATCCTCTTTCTCTCAGCTCCATTGTCTTCCCTGTCGGCTCGCTTTCATTGTCTTATGTGAGTGAAATGGTGAAGTAATGGTGGCAGGATGAGAGAATCAGAGAGAGGAGGGATGTTCTTTTGAGAACAGAGTGTGGGAGAAGTGTTTTGTTTGCAGCTGTTTGCTTTTGTACCGCAGAAGGCTCGTGGCGGGGTACAGTAACGTTTCTCTGGCAACAAGTGAGTCTCTCCCGTCCTCCAAGCGGAGCTTGGTCGCCACCTCTCGTTCTTTTTTACACCTACTCGTGCGCTCTCTCGATAACACTCCTGAATATTAGGGTGGCTGACAAATATTTGATGAATAAACAGCCTGGGGAAACATCATAGTCCCATTTTAAATAATTTTTGTAAAGACTATCGAGCACTGCAGGCAGTTTGAGTGTGAAAAAGGAGGTGGTGAATGTTACAAATGCACTGCTTTAATTGCTGCCGATGTGCCATTGCAATGTTTCAAAGTCTTTTTCAGTTTTGGCTGGCAGTTGTTTTTAAGTCCACCAAGTCAGCCAATGGCAGGCTGTCATTGAGCATCTTTCTTTCAGCCCAGGGGTCCATTCTTCATACCTCGCTTAATACATCGGAGATGGTTTGACAGATGCCAGATCTTCTAATCGTCATAACTGATCTCTGGCTAATTTGGTTCTTCAAACGGATTTGTGGATTTAATTCAAATGAGTGATAGGGAGTCGACTCCAAAAGAGTCGATTCCTCGACTCTGAATAGCCCCAGAGTCGGGGTCGACTCCAGCACAGGAATCGATTCTCTGTGTCGACTCTGTTGCTGTGTCCGAAAATGCTCACTTGTTTACTGATTTTCTAATTGCCTATAAAGTGCATGACAGTTGAGTGCACTATATAAGCAAGGAGTGAATTAAATGAAGCAGGGAATTCGGACACTGACGTAATACACCGCGTCAGAGAGCTGTCGCAGAAACTTTCACACATTTATCCTACATGTAGCTTACTTTAGAAATAGATAACAGTCAGAGTGACTTTAGTTTGTAATTATACATAGGCTTCCTCCATGCCAGCTTTAGTTTAATTAATGGTATATTAATGCAATAAATATAGATTTGGTTTTCCATGGTTAACCTTGTGTTCATAATCATTAAAGTAACCATAAATCATAAAAAAAACCTTGCATCAAGAATAAACACATCAACAATGTGTACATTATTTTATGTATTTTAGTATCTAACTCACCTTTTAAGATAATGATCACGTGCGTTTAATGGCATCACTTGATAACAGCTTTTTTTTGTGACTTATTGTAAAATTAGGTATCGGCAACAGCTAGGTAGCAACATTGCTAACCACTCAAGTCATCACTAAATTGGACTAATTTGGACGATCATGCTAAAAGTGTGCGGTTTTAATAAGGGGATTTTAAGGCTTCATATTGGGGTGGAAATAAATTTAGTGTGTATCAACTGTAATTGTCATATTTGTGACCCTTTTTTGATATAAAGTAAATGGAGTCGATTCCATAGACTCCTGCAGTGGGAATCGGAGTCGACTCCAAAAAACCTGTAATCGAACACCCCTAATTCAAATATCTGGATAAAGTTTTCAGAGATTACTGCGCGTTCTTGTTCAATTGGTAAGGTCAGATATATCGATACTCAAACATTATCAGCAATGCAGTGATTGGCTGGCGCCAAGACAACAACGTAATGACATCATTTATTATTATCATTATTTTATTTATTTTTTTCGTAATGACATTATATTAAATCGCATACCTGACGAAAAACGTGACAAATTTTAGGATCTTTATAAGGAAACGGTTAAGCAACCAAAATGACAAAGTTATAATAGTTTTTTTTATACGTAACAGCATTAGTTTAAGGGTCAAGAACATTTTTCTAATGGCACAGCAGGCAGCATGTTGTTTTTGTACAAATTATCTGCATCTCCTACACTCCATCAAGTCACTCCCATGATAGCTGGCAATTAATGCACGGCTTAGACTAACTTACTGTAATTGTGTGTAAGACTCCAATAAAACATATTAGGTAATTATTCCCTCACGTATAAATCTCTCAAGTAAAGCTGTCTGTGTCTATATTATGATAGACTACACAACATTATAATATTATTTGCACATTTATTTTTAAATCATTTTTATTTAAAAAAAATTTCCCCGTTTTATTAAGATACTCTAGTAAGAAAGTAGCAGTGGCTGGGACAGACGACTTTAAGTAGCCAATCACCTCCGCTTAAAGATGCAATCTAATTCTATTTACATGAAATAAGCCTGCTCCCAAGCAGGTTTGAGATTACTGACCTGTTGCTATGACAGCAACTCCAGGATGAACTTTGAAGAACCCAATCCTGGATCATGTCAAATCGTCAACAATGAAATCCCGAGTAAACTGAGTAATCCACGTACCAAGAACGGACCCCAGTTTTTGTATTGTGTTCTAAAACATTGGCACTATATTCAGCCCCCTATTGTTGGCTTTTCGGCAGATTTGAGCATGTTGAATCAATGGCGGAGCACACTGGTGAGAGAAAGCGATCTGATTGGCTGTTCAGCTTAGCGAGAGTGTGACGTTATTTTACAACTGTCGTAGTGTCCGTAGAAACTATGGGTCCCACTTTATATTAGGCGGCATTAACTACCATGTACATGCAATGTACTTACTGTGTTCATATTGTATTGCTAAACACTTTTGCTGGTATTGTGGTGGGATACGTGTAAAGTTAGGGTCAGGTGTGGTGGTATGGGTAAGTTTAAGGGTAGGGTTTGTTTTCAGGGAAGTGTCTTTATTAATGTAACTACAGAAATTAATTACAGATATAATTACATGCAGGTAATTTATTAAAATTATTAAATGTTAGCACGTAGTAGTTAAGGCCACTTTATACAAAGTGTGTTCAAACTTGGAGTAAAGTCACGGTTGCGCAAGACTTTGAACAATCAGTGGTTCCAAAATGGCAGTGTTCTCATGTTTTTTTTTTTTTTTTGTTCCTAAAATAGTTTGCCATGCCTGGCATGCTTCAAAATGGACAAATACATAAAATATGGAGAATAAAATATAAAATATTCAAATATGAGGTCAATAGTGGAGGTTGAACATCGGTAGTATCAAACGTTGTTGGTTCTTGAAAATATCAATGTCAAACTTGCCAGAATTTTCATTGCTAACTTGACCTTTGTCTTTCTCTTTCTCTGCATTATTTAATTTTCTTTTTGCCCTCTTCTGTACAGGTCATGCAAATCGTGAACGCAGATGCCATCGTGGTGAAGTTGAACTCTGGGGAGTGTAAGACCATCCACCTGTCCAGTATCAGGCCCCCAAGGCTAGAAGGCGAGGTACGAGTTAATGCATGTCTGTCCTTGGATATCCCTGTCACTAAGGCCATTACTGAATCCACAGGGTGCCGGCTGTCTGTTGCGCTGTTTGCAAAGTGCTGATGTGATGGTTTTTTGCTTTCTCCTCCATTTCTTAAAAGCGCCAATCTCCTCCCTTCATGCATCTTTCACACTCAGATCTCAGAGCAATGTCTTTATTGGACACCAGGGGGAGCTAGAGAGACAGAAGCCCACCGGCCTTCCTCCCCTCCACTTGATCTGACACACCAGTGCTGCACTGCAGCCAAAAGCCCTATAGATCTACTCCCATAATGAGCACACACTCTCGCCGAATCTCTCTTCCTCATCTATTAACGTCATGCGCGTCCACTCAATCCAATGCAATTCTCAAATGCTCACTTTTGATTTGCTGGATGTTAACAAATTAATATGGAAGCATCATCTGGCGGGGCTGCATATGCGTGCACATTTTTGCAGTTATCAAACGTTCAGAAACGCCCATTAATGCTGTTAATGAGAGTTGATGTGTAATGGGTGCTTTGTCTAGGCTAAGTGTGTGCATATCAGAAAGCTTGTTTGTTCAACTAAAAGCGGTTAAAATTGGAGAGTAAAGATCTCGCTGCAATTAGCCACACTCTTCCTGACCCCTGACCTCCTGTAATAAGACGCGATGATTCACCATGTTGGTAAAAAAAAGAGCCTCGGTGTTGATTTAGCAAATTAGACATGCGGTTTATTAGGGAGGACTTTAAATAGCACACTACAGTTGCATGCACGTTTTTGTTGTGTTCTTGTACTTTTGATAGATGCGGCAATATGTTTGAAATCTTTTATGAAGTTTGTGATTATTTTTAAAGGAGGCTTTCAGAGAGTCGCAATTTGTCATGCACATGTAAACAGGGAGCTGGAATGCGGCGCTGTGGGTCTGTATCTATGGATACGGGGCTGCTGCGAGCATTCGGATCACAGCGTGTTTCTATCCTGGCAGCTTAAAGATGGCTTTAATCAGATCAGAGATGATTACAAAACAATAAAGATTACGGATGTATTTAGATCTCATACGTGCTTCGGAGGCATGAGACGAACCAGAGAGCTTTTAAAAATGGATTTCTTTAGATTTTTAATATTTTGACAAGTTAATTTTTCTCGAAAAGAGAATCCTGAAAGCTTGATTTAGACAGAGACCGAAAAATTATCTTTTGGGTTTATAGTATCTTCTGTGTCAACCAAATGTTAGTGCCATTTCAGACGGTTTCTTTGTTCAGTTTTCAGCATTTCTGCTTTCATAATCTCTTTTAAATGTGTTTAAGGCAAATATCACTATTGTTTTAAAGGGATGGTTCAAAAATGAAAATTGTGCAGTGCTCACTCTGATGTTGTTCTAAACCTATGTAACTTCTGTAGAACGTACAAATGTTTTGAGAAATTATTATTTTTTTTTTCTTGATACAATGATAGTCAATGGTAACCAAATTTGTTTGATTACCAACATTCTTCAAAAGATAAAATGTTTGGGTTTTGAAGATGAACAGCCCCATTCACACCGCCAGCGACTTTTTCATTGTATGTCGCTAGTCTCTGTGCTGTGAGACGCTTGTGGGCGTTCCCAGTGCTGTCACTCTAATGTTATTGGTAGGCTGCACGTCTGGCCATTTCTTTAGAAAATGCAAGTGATATATAAAACTAGGATATTATTCTAATTAGAAATAAAATAATTAAAAGGAACATTCTGCTGTTGGAGAGTATTGTTATATAAACCACAGCAGTGCATTAAATCATTAACTATATTAACGATTGATCAACAAATTAAACTCACTCATACTGTCAAATGACTAAAACGTAATTTAAGTTTAACAAATAATCAATATTCTTGTTCTTAATAATCAACGTAATACAGGGGAAACTGTAATATGAACTGCAGCAGTGCTAAATTGCTCACTTCGTCATATAATTAACAACACCAACTATCAATGTATGAATCAAACGCACTAAGACTGCCGATAGTTTCTTTTCCACGCATCATTTTATTTAGTGGTGAGTTTGGCACAGACAGAGCACCATTTACATTTCCCTCTGAGAATGTAAATCCTGTTTTATTAGTCTTTTCGTTCTACAGAAGGCAGATCAGATGGTGGTGTGCTAGTGTATCAAGCAGCATGATGTAATTATCATAATGCCGTGGTAATCAAACGGCAGTGTTTGGTTGCATGCATGTGTCTGGCACCTATGGCATCTGCCTCGCTCCACAGGTAGTCAGTGACTTAACAGCAGCATTTTGTGCATCTCTTAACGGAACTAGTTTCAGACCAGCTTCCACAATGGCATAACATATTGAATGATCTAAAAACTAAATTAATTTAAGCTTTAAAGATATTTAAGCATGTGTAGTAGGCTAGGCGATATTGCCAAAACAATCATATCTCTGTATTTCTTGGTTGAGTGGCAAAATACGGTATATATATCGGTATTGGAAAAAAATCTGTATTTAAAGGCCCACTGAAGTGCCTTGAAGCGCGCAGCATTATTCAATGTGTTGACGTAATTTCCACTGAAACGGCTCAAGCTGTTAGCAGCTCCTCCCCTTTTTTGAAACCGCCAATAGCGTTTCGTTAGCATCACAGTTTGACTAGAGCCTTTCTGTTTGGTAAAGCCAGAGTTTCCCCCCTAATCTCGAACCATTTATCATAATCTCCTCCATATCGCTTTGAAATGCAGCATTCTGTGCAGAATTTAAATGGGTTCGATATGTTTTGTTGTATGCGCCAACTCGCGCATATGATCCGCGCTGCTCTCTCGTCTTGTGTCTCTAGTCAACGGCTCTGGTCTAGACTGTGCACTGCGGCGGTGCACGTGAAACTAACGTGAAACCAGATTCATTCATTCGCCTCAACTGAAAGCATATTTACAATGTCTGAATCGTTTCCTATCGCATGTATAGTGCGCTATGTGCCATTCACCATATAGAAAATAGTAAATGTGTGAACAGCTGACCGATTTCAGCCACTGCTTCAGCATCTATTTATAGTGTAGGGGGCGGGTGCTTCAGATTCTAATGACCATTTGATTGGACAGAAGATTTGATGAGATGGTGAGGTCTGCGATGATGTCATCAAAATCTGTGATCCATTTTAACAGAAGTGAGAGACTGTACGTTTTTAATGCTTATATTTCGTAAATGGGAATTTTGTCATTGTTTTGGAACACACCAGCTTATTCATAACCTTAAGGCTAACATAGTCATACTAAAAGCTAAAAACCTTCCATTTGGATTTCAGGGGGCCTTTAAAAAAATTGTCCTACAAACAATGTTAATATTGAAGTCTATGAAAATAAATACAGTGAATGTAACCATGCAGGCAATGTTATATAGCCATTATGTGCAATAAAATAAAATCACATTACACTCTAACATTGTAACATTACAATTTAAAAGCATAAATAATGATTTTTTTTTACATTCACTAAACTAAAAATGAAAATAAATAAAAGTAAAAAGGACTGACTATTATATTAGCAGCATTCGATTACCCCATTACTACATTCACCACAGTTACTGCTATCATAAAAATACACTTACTTGTAGGTTTAAAACCCTACATATGGCACATTTGTTGTCCAGCAACAAATATTTTCACAATGTATATATTTTAGTCGGAATTATTTCACTCCTATTCTTTGTTACGCTCCCTGTTTGGCGCGCTTGCGCGTGGAGGTGCTTGTTCACGGAAGTCTGTGAACTGTAGCGGAGATTCACCTCTCCTGACAGAAAAATTTAAATATTTACTAACATTTACTTTCTGATGGAGATGGAGAATATACCTGTGAAACGTCTCAAGTGCTTTAAACACCACAAGGATCTTTGTCAGAGCATCGGACGGGGCAAGCCACTTTAAACCTATACGCGTTAACTATATCTTGCCAGTTATTTTGTAGTCCTTAATATGAAGCATGTGTTATGTTTAGGACAAAGTGGATAATGCTTTTTTCCGCGCAGCACCTCACTCGGCGTCCTCTTCTATATTTCAGATGTGCTCCTATCAAACTACTGTATATCGATATAAACGATTGCCTCCTTCCATATAGTTTAAAAAAAAAAAACGATATTACGCACAAACTCGATATACCGCCCAGCCCTTATATGTAGTGACTATATTGCTTATTTCCAGTTATAAAATAAGTGTTATGTATTTTTTTTTTTTTTTTTTACTTTTAAATGGATAGAAATGCACTCATTTCAACTTCTCAATCAGATGCAGTTTTACCATAGGCAGCTGAGAGGATACATTTATCCTTTAAAAACCGACCAGATAAAGGCATCTTGGTAGAAAGGATTCGGATGTTGCCTTCTCCCTTTTATACTCTCTGCGATGGTAGCATTTTTCCGGGCACAGCCATGTTGTAAAGGTATTGATGTGTTGGAGGTACTTCCTCTTTTGAAACAAGCACTCCTGTTCAGTTTACTGACTGTATCTTCTGTAGTGCAACTCTGCACCAGATGTTCTTGCAGTATGTTTTCCCTGCTCGGCTGCGCACTTTGACGAGGGTGAAAGAGCGAGGGAGAGAGAGGAGTGCAAAGTTGTGCCTCTAGTAAAGCATTACTGTCATTGTGGTCATGCTGCCCTTGAATGTGAGGTTTCATCAATATTGATGCTGGCATGGCAAATCTGACCTTTGACCCTTTATTTCTATGGTCTGAATAAAAGTCAGTAAGGAGTAGTGTTGTTAAAAATATTGATATTTCAATATGTATCGATTCTGAAACTCTTCCATTACTCCTTTTCTGCAGTATTAATACACTAATCTCTATTCTTTCCAACAACACATGCACTCTGTCACTCACTTGTCTCATTTGCACCAGTTGAATAGTTCTTGTATTAAACATTATTTTACTCATTCCAGCAGGTTTTGCGCTCACACCAAAAGCATGCGCACCATACAAGTGCCGCACATATAAAGCCACCTCTCAAACAGCTCGCGAGTACCAAATTGAGTTGTTTTTCATGGCTTATTGCGCTTAAAGTACACTCAAAATTGTAAATGTTGACGAGTATTCAGGCAAACACAGTCAGTTTTGGAACGTAAATAGTTGGGAAAGTAAACATATGACAGTATATTGCATTTGTGCATAAGCTCTTAAAGTGACAGCATCCTAATATACCTGCTGCTGTCTGTCATGTTAATCAAAGAATAAGACAGAAAATCCCTCACTGCTCTTGATTGAATAACTTGTAACTTTAATTGTAAGTGTTAATCTGTATTTGATTCTTACTTGTTGTTTTACATTTGATTCCTTTAATTTCTGTAGTATGTCTTTTCAGAATACTACTGTTAGACACAACTGAAAAACTGTTAATGTTTATTTCATTTCTCTTTATTCTATTCTATTTATTTGTGCTATCGTTTGCAATTATTTTACTTTGTAAATTTAGTTCAAAGTTTCAAATAAAGCCTCCCTGTGCTGTTTGAAAGCTATTGCAACAGTTACCCAGATTAAAAAAAAAAACAATGAGATGATGATGATAAAAAGGTCTATGGCAATTTTGATATCAAATATAAAAAACATTTCAAGGCATCATATCAAAGTTAAAAATTCCAGTGGCGTGACAACACTAGTTGTGTATCAAACAATTCAACTTCTTTAATAGTCTAGTGTAATCTTGGTTCTAAGGGGCCTGATGGAGATCAGGTTATGATTGTTTCTATTAAATTCTGCAAATGGTTTATGTAGTGTTCTGAGGAATCATCCTAGGGTTAAAATGAAGTTGGTAATGCTCGTGTTTTGTTTTATTCACCTCATTTAACATGATGACCCTCTGCAAATGTGTCGATAGTCATTCAAGATCTGTTTCTTTGCAATCGAAAAGGGACGGCTACCTATATTTTTCCTTCCTAATCTAATGCTACATTAACCTTGACATGATGTTACCTAACTAACGAGATCTCTGGTAATCTTTTCATCAAACAAATCAATTTTGGCACACAAGTCTCCAATAGTTTAGCACGCAACAACTTTTAAATTGGTATCGTAATTAATTTAAACTGCGTATGTTCAAACAACAGCTGTACGATGGTTTCAGAACAGCTGCAGTCATTTTTATCAGTTACTCTTTTGATTGCGTTTATCAAAATGGTTCTCCGTAATGACTTTGTTTGTGCACGTGCACATTGTCAGCCCTCTGTGGGCTTCTCACACACATTCAGAGGCAAATGTAAGAGTTTTGACAGTTCACAACATGTTTATATACATTACATGCCCACTTTAAGGGTGCGGTCACATTAGCAAAATTTCTCAGGTAAAAAAAGGTCCATTGTCAATTGTGTAGCGATGTATGAAGCAACGCTCACACAGAAGTCACTTTCAAACCAAGCAGCCTTTCAGTGAATTCGCATGACCAACTTGAACATGAGCAAAATCTGTGTTTCCGCTCTCAGACGAGACTCCCGATTGTGCAGATTCCTATCAGAGTGACTGGATTTCGCCCGTGAAATATAACAGAGCAATAGTAAATGTGATCGATTGTATCTGTTAGCCATTTTATGCTAATTGTGTGTACCTTTTGTTGTACCAAATCCATTTATTTTAACAGGGATTGTGCATCTCATGCAGAGGACAAATGCAAGGGTTTGCCAAAGTGACATTGTCAGCTGCAAACCAAAGTCTGGGTCCATTTGTGCATCTAAATTTTCAGTTCACCTTATTCCCGCTCGGTTTCAAAATTGCCCCGGCTCTTGCACATTCTCATCCATCAAATACTCCGTCAAAGCTTCCTCTAGTGTGTAGGCACCTAATGGCCAATCAGAACATATTTGAAGTTTAATATACAATATACACAGGGCCGCCCAGCCAACGTTACATAAATAGAAACCAAGTAACTGACAAAATGTCCTGTTGCTTTCCGCTTGCTTAGGACAAAAACTCACATTAACATGAAAGAGCTTTCATTGCTTGTCGCTTTATCGCATCACGTCTGGTGTCACGGTGTGGCAGTTCTACCTTCTTTCTAGCCATCTGTTTCTCACGCTCTCTCTTGTCCTGATTTTTAAACACTCTCTATTCCTCAGTTCAGCGCAGGGCGCCATGCCGTACAAATACTTCAACTCAAAGAGACAAACCTGACCTCAGGCCAGCCCGGGGATCTGTGTGTATTTGTCTGTACTGTTCTCTCTCTCTTTCTCTTGCTGTGAGGGCTTTGGGGGGATTTAGGGCCAGATGTGTTGACCAACACGAAGATGAACTCTGACAGCTGCTGCCTAGTGTTTCTCTCTCTCGCTCTCTCGCTCACTCTCGCTCTTGTCACTTAATGTTGGGACCTTCCTGTGGCTACGTAATTGCTTTATCCTATTGACCATTTGGGAGCAGACGTCACAGTTGCATCACTTGCAGATGCGCGCGCATTGTGGTATGAAAAACAGTGGTAAGTGGAGGAAAACGGGCAAAATCTATGGAATAAGAGAATGAACATTCTCATTACATAATTCATTACATCTACAGTTTCAGCGTGAACTATTTAAACCTATAATATTTCACATATGACTGTCGAAAGTTTAAAAATGTTCTGACTTTTTTTCACGCAATTGAGTTTATATCACTCTTAAACCGAATCATACCACCAAACCTGTCCCTAACCTTACCCGCATCACACCTCAATAGCAGCAAAAGCGTTTTGCAATAGAACATGTATATGGTCGTTGAAGATGCATAAAAACCGTGTGACGAAAAGAATCTGGTACACACAGAAAGGCGCCTCTTTCAGACAGCATATGATCTTGATCGTGGCTTATTGCTCTTAAATAGTCAATTGCACGCACACTCGATTGTCAAAATGCCCATAGTACAGAATATTCACGTAAATGGTCAGTTATGTCTTCAGTGAATGTAAACAGTTGGGTGAAAATGAAATGTGTGTCAGTATACATATAGAGCCATGCATTAATTTTTAAATTGACAGCAGTCTAATATACCTGCTGCTGTCTGTCATTTAATGTTAATCAAACGGCAAAAGACAAAGAGAAAAGATGTTGCTGCAAGTTGGAGGTGAAGTTATTTTGAATAAATATTACGAAGGCACATACACTATTGGCAAGTTTTGGGGCGCCTGACTTTACATGCACATGAACTTTAATGACATCCCATTCTTAATCCGTAGGATTTAATATGGAGTTGGCCCACCCTTTGCAGCTCTAACATCTAGAAGCGCATTTGTGAGGTCAGGCACTGATGTTGGACGAGGAGGCCTGGCTCACAGTCTCCGCTCTAATTCATCCCAAGGTGTTCTATTGGGTTGAGGTCAGGACTCTGTGCAGGCCAGTCAAGTTCCTCCACACCACACTCGCTCATCCATGACTTTACAGGCCATGTTGGAACGGTAAGGGGTCGTCCCCAAACGTTTCCACAAAGTTGAGAGCATGAAATTGTCCAAAATGTCTTGGTATGCTGAAGCATTAAGAGTTCCTTTCACTGGAACTAGGGGGCCAAGCCCAACCCCTGAAAAACAACCCCACACCATAACCCCCCTCCACCAAACTTTACACTTGGCACAATGCAGTCAGACAAGTACCGTTCTCCTGGCAACCGCCAAACCCAGACTCTCGCTCTAGAGTCCAGTGGCGGCGTGCTTTACACCACTGCATCTGATGCTTTGCATTGCACTTGATATAAGGCTTGGATGCACCTGCTCAGCCATGGAAACCCATTCCATGAAGCTCTCTACGCACTGTTCTTGAGCTAATCTGAAGGCCACACAAAGTTTGGGGGTCTGTAGCTGTTGACTGCAGAAAGTTGAATACTTCTGCGCACTGTACGCCTCAGCATGCTCTGACCCCTGCTGTTTATTTTTTATTTTTACATTGCTGATTTGAAGTGAGGAAATTTCAGGTATTGTCTTATTGCACAGGTGGCAACCTATCACAGTACCACGCTTAAATTCACTGACCTCCTGAGAGCGACTCATTCTTTCACAAATGTTTGTAGAAGCAGTCTGCATGCCTAGGTGCTTGATTTTTATACACCTGTGGTCATGGAAGTGATTGGAACACCTGAATTCAATGATTTGGAGGGGTGTCCAAATACTTTTGGCAATATAGTGTACATTTCTAAGAAATAATGTGTGCAGATGATATATAATAATTTATAATAAACACTGCAATATTCCATAAAAATTTTAAGAATTGTTATTTTTGATTTAATGGTGACTTTAATTATATTTGTCCTATTGTTTGTGATTGGCTGCTTTTGTTCTTATTTTTAATAACAAAAATAAAATACAAAACTTTTGTGATGTATCGTTATGATGAAATAGTTTCTTATTTAATGAAGTAAGAGTCTGGTCATATTGTTCCTATTATTCACTAATATTTGCATTCAAGCAATACCGCATTTGGTTACTACGCCGAACCATTAGTGTTTTTGCATTTACGTCATCACGCCATTTTTGACTTGGTGAACTATCCCTTTGAGAGAAATGTGACTTCATGTGCCATGCCTAATTTCTTTTCCTCATTCATTTCCCCCCTTCCTCTCTTGGCCAGATGGAGGCTTATTTTTTGCGCCATGGCGAGCTATTTCCAGCTGCGTGGTGGTGTCAGCCGTTTTAGGAGCACTCACAAGGATGTGGAGGGGGAGGAGTTATGTCAGAGCAGCTCAATGAGTCATCCTCACTCCCATTGTATGTATGTGTGTGTGTGTGAGGGGACTGCTGGGAAAATGTTGACATCTGGGTTTAAAACCAAAGCCGCCATACCCCTGTGTTCCCTACAGGAATAGCAATATACAATGTATCGGTCATTGAATGACTCTTCCGTGTCATTTGCTGTCACCTTGCTCAGTGTGTTTGTGCTCTGAGTGCGTTTGAATGCCACATTGTGTCTTTTCATAGTGTGTGTGTGTGCCTGCATGCTGAAAGCATGTGTTTGTGTGTGTATGTGTGTCCTGTGGCCTCTGTCTGGGGTCACTGTATGGTTCCATGGCTCATCTCACACATGGTTGGTCAGGCTTTTTCTCGCAGACAACTCTGCTTTGCCTCAGGATCACTTGACTCTTGGAATTCTAGCGAAGTTCCTTCCAATCATTTGAGAGTAATGACCCATGGATGTTGTAAACCAAAATTTTATTTTTTTTAAATGGAATGTTCTGGGTTCAATACAAGTTAAGCGTGACTCACATGGGTGCCCTAGGGCAAGGTCAGACATGAAGTACCATGCACCAAAAACAAAAAAATAAATAATTAAATACTATATATCTGTTCTTTTAGAAGAAACCTGAAAAAAGTTAAATCAGTATGTTGGAGTGATTTCTGACTGGAGTAATGCTGAAAATTCAGCTTTGTCTTTACAGGATTAAATAAAATTTTAAAATGTATTGCAGCGGAAATGTTTTTTATATATATATGATAACATTTCACAATAGCCCAGAGCTTACCTAACTATATTTTAATACATGTGCTTCCAAAGATCATCTCTATTGTTGGTTGTCCCATTTTTTTTTTCCCTCTTTGTGTCCTCACTCATTTCATTCTGTTTCTCCATGCGTCACTGTTGTTCGTCACCGCTAATTTATTTTAAGAGGTCATTGTAATTTCAGTCTTAAATGCTGAATTTTTTTTCTTTCCTAAGGCATCTCTGACACAGTTGCATGAGTTTAAATTGCTCATTGTGACTTCCGTGACTACTGCTGAGGGTCATAATACGCCAATTCCAACTCTCGTGCTAGACTTATGCGCTATTATGCGAGAGGCTGAAAGGTTTTCTCTTCAGTTATGCTCTTGATGTGTACCAGTCAATAATTGTTACCACGTTTTTTTGCGTCGTCCAAGGTCCTTGTGTCTTGACAATAAAGAAATGTTTGACTCATGTTTAAAAGTAGGCTTTTGCTTTTCATGCAATTTTTCATAGCTGAATAGGACCGCTTTATCTGTTCTGATGTTTTACTTGTTTAGTTTAGTATGGTTGAAGTTAAAGGAATTTGGGTTTTCAATTTACGACAATTCCCATGTTCGATCATCATTTTAAATTAGCGATCAATTAATCCATTAATCATTAACCTAATACTTTAAGACGTGTCTGCTGCAGTGACACATAAGCCACGTTTACACCGTGGGAACTTTCCCCAGGAACTAGGGACTTTGAGGGTGGTACTCTGTGTTTCGACCGCAGGAACCGGTGTCTAAAAGTTCCAGGTACAGATTTCCCCCTCAAAACGGCCCTGCTTGGGAGGAAGTACTTTTTCAAAGTTCAGGAACTTTCAGGGGTGGGACTTGGGCGCTGAACATGCTGATTGGTTGAGCTCACGCAGCATTTTATTTCCACCTAAAAGTAAGAGTCATTTGCTATTCAAATCAACAATGGAGTTTAAAAAATACGACCGACGACGAGGTTCAGGCTTTATAAAATGTATTTGTGGAGGACGAAATCCAGTGGGCTTTGGAAAGTCGCGCACAGTCCTACGTCACCGGACTAATCTTCACGGTACTTTAGACCACGATAGAAACCCAGACAGCAGCAGGTCTGTGGGGGAAAAGAGTTCCTGGGAAAAAAGGTACCTGGGACAAACTATAATCACTCGCATGCCAGGATGTGCAAAAGCCACTCAAAATGCCAGCTTCCTCACCCAAATTAAATGTTTTTGTTAGTCTAAATAAAAGGCTAGGAGTTGGGTTGTAAAATGAATCGATGTGATTGATAATTTGATAAAATAAAGCGAGTGCAGTGAGTGGGATCATTTTATTTTAAATGGTGGTTATTGTTGGCTGTATAGTTTCATATACTCTCTCATAGACCGCTGACTGCGTCTTTTTTAAATGGTAGCCTATCATGGTGCTCATTGTTTTGTATTTTAAAACACAATCGCAATGTTTGCAATTAACCCTATTGTGTTTAAAGTAAAATGATCCCAAACCTAACTATGGTATGTTGGGCTCTGCTGGTCAGCGTTACTACACTACCATCGACAGGTACGGCAACCCCAAAACTGTACTCTCCATGCCTAATTTGTTATTGACAATTAATCAGTTGTTTTCAATGAATACATTGAAATGCATTACAATAAACCTAAGATTAATGAGTGACATATATTGTAATTATTTTCACATCAATTTAAAGCCAGAAAATGACACATTCAATATGCAGGCTCCCTGTTCGTTCTTAGTAAATAAGGTGTCACTCAAACTTCTCTAATGCTTAAATTGAACAACACATCTTTTACTTAAGTGAAGTTCTCTGAGTCTTATCTGGCGTTAATGGCAATCAAATGGAAATCTAAAAGGGTGTGCTTAATTAACAATTTACATGTGCAAAATGACATCTAGAACATCAAAATAAACAAATTAAGTGCAAAATGGAGCTTTAACGCTTTATTTTTCCACTTTAGTTTTTTACATAACTGCTCCCACATTTAATATTTCCTAATTGCGTAAATGGATGTGCTTGCATATCATTCTGAACAAAGACTTAATTGTCTAAAAACATGAAATGATCATGAATCATTTAAAAATTATTTAAAGGGGCTGTGTTTTTGTTAAAAAGCTAGTTAACCAATTTTTATTTGATTTTTTTCCCACAAGATTCCTTTTAACTTTTATTATATTGACAGAAATGGGTAAAACAAAATATCAGAATATCAGAATATAATGAAATATAAGTAAATTGACCATTTACTTTTTTGCGTAAAAAAAATCATTTTAATGTGTGTTTTAGTTCCCTGTGGCAAGCAGTAGCTGGCTTCTCGTTAAGCAGTATAGTGTGCTGCAGAATTTTTTTGGTAAGCCAACCCGAAAGTTAGCATCACCCTGGTTTCCTTGACAAAACCCAATAGGATTGTTCCATTAGCTTTTGGGTTATTGAAGAAAATAAGGTCTGTGATGAACAATTAGTTTATGATTCTTACACATTTTGTTCATCGTTATAATCTTCACAAAAGAACAACTTTTATGAAGTTTTGAAGCATAAATACAATCGGCAGAAGTCACAAACTAACCTGGGTTATAATCGAACGTCATCATCGCTAAGCTTCCGGCAACTCTTTCAGTCTTGAAAGTTCCAGTTATAATTGTTTGCTACAGCGTGATCTATAAACACATCAAGGCTGTGAAAGCGGACTAGTGAGAGTTTACGTCTTTGGCTGATGACATTTTATGCCCAAGACAACCTCTGTAGTCCCATTTAGCCGCTTGTTAGTAACTGCCTTTTAAAAGACAAGTAAAACTTTATCAAATTGAATACCCTCTTGTTAAAAAAAAAAAAAAAAGTAGAATAAAAGTGAAAATATCTTGAGTTTGTGTTCACCACAGACCTTATTTCAAGCGTTTAACCAAAAACCCATTGACTTCAGGACAATGGAACTGAAAGTGCTAATGCTCATTTCCAGGTTTTGGCCTTATATGTCAACCCACCACTGTATTTGTTGAGGTTGTAATTGGTTGTTTCCTGATAGAGGAGCTTCTATGAGGACTCGGGACTGTCAGGCCTGACGGTGGAGAGAGCTCTTCACTCTCTCTCTGCTTCACAGTCACATCCAATCCTTGGGCCATTTATCACCTGAAGATAATGAGATTGGCTGATGAGAAAAAGAGAGAGAGAATCAGGAATAAAAGTGCGAGTGGTGCATATAGGTACGAGACAAAGAAATGTGTGAGAGAGCTGTGTGTGATTTAAACATCAGGAGCTAAGGTGTGTTGAATGACAAGCCGCTCTTAGATAACACATCATTGCAGTCATTCCACATGCTACTTTTTTTTTAATGGATACTGGAATTGTACAGTTAAAAAAAGCACCATAAAAGTATATTTATATGATGTGTGCACTATATTCTATAAGTCTTCTGAAGCAGTGCTAGGGTCAATAAGATTCTTTTAAATATATTTTTTTATAATTAATATTTATAACTATAATTTTATAATGAATATCCTGCAACTTTAACTCATAAATGTACATTTTTTGCACCGTTGTACCATATGATATTTTACAACCTAAACTAAATGTGATGTCGTAAATCTGGTAATTTAAGAGACTTAATGATTGTGACAGTCATATTTTAAAACCGCTTCACTGCTTCATTTACACATATTCAGGTCAAGATTTGTGTCAGTGATTTTTATGCGTCATTGATTTTTGAGAGAAGATTGTCAGACTTAAAGGGTTACTTCAGCAATTAGCATTAGGCTTTGTATCAGTAGAAACCCGTGGTATATTCAAATTATGGTACTTTTCCCCCTCATATCCCGCTGAGACGAGATAATTATGCATTTTATTTCTGGAAAAAATCCTCCGATGACGCAAATATTGTCATTTTGCATCATCTGAGGATTTTTTGTCCAGAGGCTATAGACTACAGCCAGTTGAAGGAGCTGGTTCTGCATGTTATCAACCCGCCCACAGGGGAGGGATCTCACACTCAGAATGTAAATGCGCCCGGCTGCTCTGCTCGGGCATTAATAACGGAGCGGTGCGGAGCAAGGCGAGTGTTTCAACTTTTCAATTAATTCCTATGAAAGTTTAGCTTCCATAGGCATGATCTGAAAATGCGCCAGACTGGACACGCACCGAGAATGTCTGCCGCACTTACCTCAGCTCTCGTGATGAATGAAATCTGACTCCTACTGCGTCTGTGCCGTGACTTTCGTTCGGATCACTCACACTTTATTGAAAAGACACATTCAGTTTTTAAATGTAGTGTTTATTCTCTAACTGAACGAAATTTTTGTATTAGCATGAAAATCAAAACGACGGTGGTGGTGGTGTAATGGTGGGGAAAGGGATCACCGGTAGCCGTGGCTTTGGGAGTGGCCTCATAGGGCAGCGAAGCATGTGCATTCTGGGAGTTGTTGTCTTTCATCCACATGAGACAAATACATTTTCTGTCTTTTCTCAGTCTAGAAGGAACCAAATTCAAAAATAATTTCACATTTCTACCACATAAATGACCCAGTTTAAATACACATTCATCTTCCCTGCACTGAAGTACCCCTTCAACTTTGTGCGGACCTGTAGCTATTTTTATAGATCAACAGCACCAGTCTAAATTTTGAAAAGACAATCTGAAAGAGGTCTGAAAAGATTTTAAACAACATTAGGGTGAGTAACTAAACTTTTAAGTGTAGTACTAGTTCAGTTTGTCAGTTTGCCCTAATGTAGCAACAGATGATTGTTTTGCTTATTGAACCTGACTGATGGTTGCACAGGTCATGTTCTGTCCTGTTAGCCTTTGCAGAATGAAACCGTTCTTGCGCTCACTGCATGCAGCCAAACCGTCATTTTTAGGAGCCTGTAACAGGCAAACATCGGCATGTCAGCCAGGCACAGAAATCCTCATTTCTCCTCACACGGTTCAGTAACCAGCCTTCCGTGTCTTCGCAGAACGCACTTCAGTTGCTCGATACAATGACAAAGGCTTTTTATCTTGACTATCGACACAGAGCTTTTTGTCGTTTGCTGATTTTGCTATTCATCAGCGTTACAGCTGCCTAGTGGACATAATGAGATGAATACATTGAACTTGTTCATAGTTTAAGACTCCCAGGGTCATTTTTTTTTTAAAATTCTGAGTGTTATCAGTGACATACGGTGTTTGCAGGTTACAGCTTAAAGTACATTAACCCCATCACACGGGTCAAATATTGTACGATTTCAGTCTGCTCTGCACAGATTGCTGTATTTGTGTATGTAACATGCTTGCTGACATTCATGATCAACTAGCAAAACCCTGAACGCTCGCTCTTACCAACACTTACACAAAAACACTCTTAACACACGACTGCATGGCCTCCCTCTGCTTTTTTTGCTTGGGGGAGGAATTGCTGTGGATATTTATAGACAGGCTCAAAATGGGTTGTCCTCTCTTTCACCGTCAGGGGTTTCTGTCTGTATTATATTCCATCGGCACAGTTCTTTAGCCGTCCTGAAAGATGTCTCTGCGCATTAAATGCGACGTCTAGCTTTTAGAAGTGGGTGGTCGATACGGTTTTATTTTATACCAAATATTAGACCACGTGGGTGCAGATGATGTGGTTTTAGGTGAGTTATTTGCAGCACAGAAAACTGTTCGCTGGAATCAGAGCGTGAGGATTTAAAAGTCGCTGAGATTTATGCTTTTTAAAGTCAATATGCTTTTATTTGCCGTAAGATTTGGTCCTTGAGGTTAACAATACGATCTCTCCCATCTTCCCCACAAGCTATGCCTCATCCGGGCTGTGTTGTTAGTAGTCTCTCTCTAGTTTATTTCTGCTCTTATGTTTTTCCTTCAAGCAAGTTATTGCCTGGATTGAGCCAATTCCGAAAAATTCAGTAGCCGTAGAGCAATATCAACACATGATTTTTAAAGGGATAGTTCACTGAAAAATAAAATTGTAAATTGTTCACCCTCTTATTTTATGCCCCACAAAACTCAGTCAGACATAAGATATTTTGATTCATCCAGTGGTTTCTATCATGGATGGTGACTATGTATTGTGAATAGTTACTATGTGAGGAAAATTTAAGTTTACAGAGTTTGTGTCAGTACTACATTAAACTACTATATATTGTTGAATATAATGTATTATAATGCAACAGGGGAATATTTGTGGGTCCTGATAATACCAAATGTCTTGTTAGCAGTAAAAAGTGGCCTACATTATTTTAAATATATCTAGTCAGTGACAGAGTGCAAGCATATTCTAAAATAATTCTGTATTTTTAGCTTCAGAATTTTATTCTGGGGTCACCATTGTCCTGTGCAATGTTACCAGCACCAAGTCCAAGCCTATTTCCACCCATAAACACCCACAATGTAATACTAAATTTAGCATTTTAATCAACAGTACATTTTTTGTTAAACTTTTAACTTATGTCTTGGTGTATCACAATAATATTGTATTGTGAGTTCAGTATCATATGTATCGAATCATGACATGAGGGGATAGTTACATCCCTAGTTACAATAAATGGAAGCAGAGCTTTCAGTGTCCCAAACGACTTTCAAAGCAATGAAATGGTTTGTTCGACCAAAACAAAACCGTATTGTTTGTTTGACCAAAACTTCTCTCAAATAGGCTGTTAACAGTTGTGACTTGATCATTGAATCAGTCATTTCAAGTTGAGAACTGAATCAGTCCAAAGCATGAGCGAAACACTGGTTTTGTTACTGATTAATAAAAAAAAAGAAAAAAAGATGGAGCCATTTTAGGTTTCCTTCCCACAACTAGGGCTGGGCGATAAAATGATAACGATATGTATCGTGATAATTGCTATCAATAAAAAATGTTTTATTATTATTTTTTTTTTTTTTGGTCGGAAGAAACCAGAGGTTGCGAAGCAAGTTTGGTTGCATGAACAAAGGCACTCACACTCTGGTAACCTAGCAATGTAGGGAGTGACACACTAACAGCCAATCATGTAACTATCATTTTGGTTGCGCCATATCGTTGTCTCATGTTGGATTCTTCAGTAACAGAACCGAGGTGGAGTGATAAGTGGAAAATGAGTGCCGCAGCGAGCGAGGAAATTGTTGATAAAACAGGAAAACAAGTCAGTTTGCCAGTATGGCAGTTTTTTGGATTTTTTAAGTCTGACCTTAGTCAGACCAAACTTATTTAAGTCTTTACACTTTCGTCTGGCTCTGCAGCGCGAGCCTCCGGCTGACTGCGCACGAGCCTCGTCCGTTTGGGGACATGTTTATTCTCAACGCGATCGCCGCTGTGCTATTCTTTGAAACGATATGGAGAGGTACTCTGCATCAGTGCCTTATGACAGCATCTAAACGGTACAAAGAAATAACGGAGGCACTGCACCTTAATGTTAAGAGATAATTAAGTGTTCATTGTGATATTAGACTTATGTTTACATTTTAATTATTTTAGTGTTTTCCATGGTTGTGTTCACATTTCTGCCTTTATAACTGAGGGGACTATAATCAGAGGAAGGTTAAGTTTAAAATAAAAATGTTTAAATGTAATATACTTCTCCTGGACCTTATTTTAAATGGGTAATTAAAATATCAATAATTATCGATATTGACCGTTATGAAACTTGTATTGTGATACAGTTTTCAGCCATATCGCCCAGCCCTACTCACAACACTTTTTTTTTTTCACCTATTTTATGCAGAGTGGCTCTGAATGTAGTGTTGTGTGTTAATTCATGCTGTCATGGCCTCAGCTGCGATACAGGAGGCTGGATTATTGAGTGTTCTTTGGCATTTCTCTGGGAAAATAAGCCTTTTTTTCCATTCTTATGAAAAATGTAAATGAGGTTCTATTTCTAGTATATCAATGTGTGTGGCAGTGAGAGCATCTCGTATAGCTTGTGGAGTCACATACCTGGCACACCAAGAGATCTAGACAATGAGACGTGTCATCTACCAATCCTGACACATTAGCTTGGGTATATAGGAAAAGGAAGGATATTAGGTATTAAGAGAATGGTAAAATTGGAAAGAGATGGTGAGGGGGAGGAAGACAGGAAGCTCTGAACCTCATTTTGGAAGGAATTATATGAGACTCTGAGGAAGTGATTAAATGTTGTGCCAGTTTGGGACGAAAGGCTATTTTTCATTTGTTATGTGATATTGACTTTTCTTTGTCTGTCTGTCCTTCTCTCTCTCTCTCTTTGCCTATTCTATCTGACTCTACAGGAGAAGAACAAGGACAAAGACAAGCGTTTCCGTCCACTCTACGACATTCCTTACATGTTTGAGGCACGGGAATTCTTAAGAAAGAAGCTCATTGGCAAAAAGGTAAGAGACCGTGACATTCTTGCCCAAACAGACATTTATGCCTCATGCTTTCTGAATAAAAATGTTATTTCCATGTGTTTTTCTGTCCATTGCATATGGAAGCGGAGTTGTTTTCTTTCTGAGGTTCTGTATTCTGTTTGGAGTCACTAAGCACATTGAACACGCCGACCTTGAACATATCAACTGTATTCATAGAACCACAAAAGATTTTTTTTTTTTTGGAGGAAAACAAAGAATGGCAAAACACAGGGCATTGACATGAGATTTGTTTTTACGCATTTACACACAAATGTGCACACTAGGGCTGTTGCAGTCATACAATATATTTGCAATACTTATTCACCACAATATTCTATCAGTATCCAGTCTCTGTATATTTACCTGTTAGACCTACCTGAAAATCTTAAAGAACTGTTGGTTAAAGCAGCAAAAATCGATGCTTTTCTGGATGGAAATATCACAACATTTGTTTGCATCAAGAGGTGCATCAAATTTTGGTCAAGATTCTTGTATTGACAATGCAAGAGTCCAGCGCTCTGTAAATTCTCCAGCACATCCCAAAGACTTTCAATGAATTTAAGGTCTGGACTCAGAGGTGCCAGTTCATGTGTGAAAATGATTCTTCATGCTCCCTCCCACCCAACCAACCATGTGAAGCCTGATGCGGCTTGACATTGTCATTCTGGAATATGGCCATGCTTCTTACATGGTTGTTTAAGAAATGAACACTTCATCAATTATGGTTAGAAGAACTGTTACCAAACATATAACATGCTAGAAACATCATAATCACTGCAATAATGAACCAAGCATAGACTCTTAATAGGGCTGAAACGATTCATCGAGTTACTCGATTAACTCGATTACAAAAATTACTCGAGGCAAAAATTCTGCCTCGAAGCCTTGTTAAATTCCTATGACGCGCACTATACTGTGTGTTCAGGAAGCACACCATAGCGCGTGATACATTTTGAATTTAGTGATTCTGGGCATCTAGAATATAAACTATAGTAACTGCATGTTTTACGCTATGTAAGTTGATTACCGTTCTTATAGCTGCCACACACACACTCTCACACACACACTCTCACACACACACTCTCACACACACACTCTCACACACACACTCTCACACACACACACTCTCACACACACACTCTCACACACACACACACACTCTCACACACACACTCTCACACACACACACTCTCACACACACACTCTCACACACACACACTCTCACACACACACTCTCACACACACACTCTCACACACACACTCTCACACACACACTCTCACACACACACTCTCACACACACACTCTCACACACACACTCTCACACACACACTCTCACACACACACTCTCACACACACACTCTCACACACACACTCTCACACACACACTCTCACACACACACTCTCACACACACACTCTCACACACACACTCTCACACACACACTCTCACACACACACTCTCACACACACACTCTCACACACACACTCTCACACACACACTCTCACACACACACTCTCACACACACACTCTCACACACACACTCTCACACACACACTCTCACACACACACTCTCACACACACACTCTCACACACACACTCTCACACACACACTCTCACACACACACTCTCACACACACACTCTCACACACACACTCTCACACACACACTCTCACACACACACTCTCACACACACACTCTCACACACACACTCTCACACACACACTCTCACACGGCGCGCGCAAGCCCCGAAGCCAGATCGCTTTCACTTTAGTCCTCATAAAGTTTGTCAAGTAAATGCTTTTAAAGCCTTGCCAGTTTGAACATTGAAGCGATTGTGCACTATTCAAAAACAACAATACGGAAAACTTATCCGTTCAGTGCTCAGCTTTTTTCTGTGACACGGAGAGTTGAGCCGTGTCGCGTCTTTGACAACGAGCACGCGCCCTGAAGGCTGGCCTCTTTTCGCGGGAAGATCGCAGTGTCAACGCCGTCCTGTGACTAAAGTAAAGTCACTAAAGTAGCTTAGAAACTCAACTCAACCGTTATAGGCATACATTTGAATACATTTGAAGTAATTACAAACCACAGCTTCATAATGAATAGAGACGGAATGAGTAATTCACACACAATCACTCTCTCATTAATGCATCCAAATAAATGTAATGTAGGTCTACTACTGTGTTAATGTATCTGTATCTGATGTACAACAAACATAAATCTGCTCCATAGACAATAACAGCTGAAAGTGAACCGTTTCCTTCAAGTATTTTAAAATCACAAAGAAATGCACTTTTTGCATTTGTTGGAAAAATTACAACTTTAATAGTAGAAAATCAGTAACACACACACACACACATGCACCCTCCTCTGTCTCGCGCCAGTCAGACCAATCGTGGCAATGCATCACTTTTATGTAGCCACGCAACAATAATTTCAGCATGCGTTCACTTTATACACCAGGACGTGATGTTGTGACGCGATTTTTCGAACGGATGCTTCACCTAAAATACACAGCTATGCAAGTGATGCAAGCCAAATGCAGCGTTCTATTGAAAATGAATGCATGTATTTCTGCTGTACCAAACTGCAATGAAGCCTCACGCACACACACACACAAACACACAGGTTGCTAGGTTACCATAGCGCATAGGCTCACCCCAGAAATGATATATTATTTGTTAGTAGCCTAATGGTAAATGCTGCAGGTGTAGAAATCTACATAAGATATTTACTTTGATGTCAGGGCTAGATTACAGTATGAAACCTGTTGTGCATATTAATAAATTAATTTGCTTTTCCTCTTCATTTTCGTTATGCATTATTTGTTTTGGTTGTTTAAAAACAAGGAATTTTTTTATCCGATTAATCGATCGATTAAGTGCTAGATTAATCGGTTACAAAAAGAATCGATAGCTGCAGCCCTAACTCTTAAGCGTTTGCCTATTTAAATCCAAACAGCTGGGCAGTGTATACATTAAGACTGCAGCGATACAACTTTTTCCAGCACGAGTCTGATACCGTATGATACCATCGGTTAGGTCTAACCGTAGACTGGGTAGACCCAGGCTGATCTGCCGGCGATTTGATTTCACCCTGCAACTCAGTCTGGAAACCTGTACATTCAATTCTACTGCTGCTTTTACACTTTTGCGGGAACCAATCACAGACTGGCTTATCCTGGCGCGCTATTGGCAGGTTTGACACTATTACGGAGAGAGAAGCGATGGGTCGTTGCCCATTGATCACGCCTCTTGTGGTCTGATTGGTTGAAGGACTATCCAATTGTGTACAGTCATTTGAATTATGCTCGTTTATCACGCCTCTTGTGCAGTAGAAAATACAGAGCAGACTCCCCAGATCAGTGTTCAATATTAAATTGAGCTTGGTCTGGTCATAGCCAGATAAGTCTAACAGTAGTTTTCTGGTCAATTTTTATTTCTTCTCAACTGTCTACATTCACTTAAAGGTCCCATTCCGCATGATCCCATTGTTCAAACTTTAGTTAGTGTGTAATGTTGCTGTTAGAGCATAAATAATACCTGTAAAATTATAAAGCTCAAAGTTCAATGCCAAGCGAGATATTTTATTTAACAGAAGTTCCCTTTCAAAGCCTACAGCGAACGGCTGGCTTGGACTACATCCTGGTACTTCCTGCTATAATTACGTCAGTAGAGCAGTAGAACAGACTAACCTCCGCCCACAAAGAAACGCGAAAAAGGGGGCGTGGTCTTGTTGCTGTCCCACGTGGAGAAGCGGACGGTCGCGTGGAGAAAAGGAACTGTTGCGTTGAGTGTGTTTATCGCCATGTCGTCGAGACGCTGTTATTTTCATCCAGGAGTCAAATCACCTTTGTTTGGCTTTCCCAGGGACGCTGTAGAGATTATTGAACGCATACATCTCTACGTTAAGAGGCGTGACCTTTCCAACGTGCGCTAAGCTGCTGTCGAATCACAACACAGGAACTGCTGGCACGTGCGCTAAGCTGTGGTCGAATTACAACACGGTAAGCGCTGGCACAATCAGAACTCGTTACGTATTTCTGAAGGAGGGACTTTATAGAACAGGGAAATCACCAGCCGTTTTTAGGACAGTGAAAACAGCGGTACACAGATAAGTACATTGTGTGAAAAATACTGTGTTTTTTACACGCGAAACATGAACACATGTTATATTGCACACTGTAAACACAATCAAAGCTTCAAAAAAACACGAAGAACGGGACCTTTAAGATATAACCAACTATGTTTACTAGGATTCTCGCCAAGACGTTCGCAACCCACATACATTTCACAATTTTATGATAAACGTATATAAAGTCATATTTTGATTTATTTTATAATTTGTTATTTGAAAATCTATCATTTTTTTCAGTTTGGTCTACATCCCTTCAGAAAGTTCTGAATCAAATTCTGTTGATTCCACTAGTTGGCATTAAACAGGGGAAAAATAATTTTCTTTATCTCCTCCCAAAAAAAAGTTAACGAGATGAATCTGTCCAAACTATCCAATAACCTCCTACTCATCTGCATTGATTTAAGCCTGCTGCTGGGAAATCCAAAAGAAAGACTCCGCCTCCTCAACTTTGTAAAGGGAGATCTCGGGCTCTGATTGGTCTAGAAGCATGATCGACATGTCTATAGAGAGCTGAGATACTCAGCTTTTTTGATGTATGACGCAATACGGGATGACGACATACGTGATGACGCGGCTAACAAAGATGATAAAACTAAGGATGATAAGCGTATTTGTCTGCATCACATGTTTTGATCTGGACATCGATGACATTACAGTGTCGTTTGGCCATGCTTGCACATAGACATGTGAAAATAGTCTCATTTTGAAGAAAACAACCTAAGGAACGAGCTGATATGAAGAAGCAAAAAGACTGAGCAAAAAGAAGCATTGCTTGGTAATTGGTTGACCTAAATTGGTATGGTTGAATTGTGTACTTAACAGCTGACAGCTGATTGGTTGATTGTAATCCATTACATACCTTTCTATCAAAGTTATTTGACATTATAAAGATGAATTTGAATTTGAGTACTTGTCACATTTTATTACCATTTTCTAAACTATAGCGAATAAACTGATAATGTGAGAATGTTGAAGGTGTCTGAATACATTTTGGTTTGACTCTATGTAGTTGGCAATCGATAATTAATTGCATATACTGTATTTATTTTGATTATCACTTAATGTTCAATTAGTTAATGCATGACGTATCATTAAACTATTTTGTATCTGATAATTATAGTTTTTAATAAAATATACATGTATATCATTTTTATGGAAATTTTTGAATCAGCGTTATGAAGAAACAATGAAAAATAGAATATTTTTGGATTCAAATTAAACCTAGATTGAATGCACTAAAAAGCTGGTAGTTCATGATGCCACTGGACAAACATGCATTAATGAATCACTCACACAAAAGCAGGATATATATATATATATACAAATATTTTGAAGTAACTAAAACAGTGTTTACATCTGTCACTCATAAAAATAATATTTTGTATCACAAGTTGCAGTTTTAATTGGAACAGCAGGCTATAAACTGGTGTGGTATGTTCTGAAAATGGGCAATATTGGGACTCATTAAAGTATGATAGAGATTGTGTTGCTGCACATTGTCTGTCCATGACTTTTCTCACCCAAACAATTCAGTGTTTTTGCAGAATAACGTAAAAGCCTGCTAGGCCCATTTGATTTAACACAAAAGAAATATGACAGCACATTTCACACACAGCCATTTTCTCATAAATGATCACCAGATGCGTGGATTACTAATGCAGCTTTATATTGTCCTTGCATGATCATAAGGCAGCTCCTAGAAACCAATTTTTTATTGCCTGTTCTTTTTACAGAAGTCTGGTTCACTGACCTGGAATCCTTCAAATATTCTGACACTAGAGATGGGAAATGGAAAGCAACGAGTTTAATCTCAGATCAGATTTTTGCATTTCCCGTGTATGCACTCAGCGGTAGTCAACAGATAGTTGGATTTATACAGCGCTCTGTGTGATAAGATGCTTGCTTGCATATTAATGCAAACAGTGTGGGAATGTTTGAATTCATTCAGAATTGATCCAGCTCAAGAAGATATGAGTGTGGCAATTATTCAATTTTGGCTCATTAAGTGTCACAGAAGTGCTTTGACTTAAATTAATAGTGTATAGAATTAATCATCTTTGATCTTCAGAGTCAAAAGTAGCATCTACGTATTTCTGTAAAGTAAATATTCCTGTTTTATTAGATGAAATTGAGGTTGAAACCAGATGCAGAAGCAGTGGTCATCGAAACGCATATTGATCACTATTGTGAATAATGGTTTGATAGTGGTTACAGCAATGCATTTTTAAATAACGCATTCACCCGTTAACAGGATTTTGTCTGCTTTCTTTACTTGTTGCTAGGACACAATGTGGTGTGAGAATGAGGCCTTGTACTGAGGCATGCCATGTTTTAGCATCTCCCCTGCTGCCCTGGCAACCGCCGTGGAAAATTTTATGTTCCAACTGTTTAAAAGAGAAATGAAATCTGTGCAATTATAGAAGTTCATAACTATAAAATAGGGCCACTGTTAAAGACTGATTGTTTGTTGCTGGAAAAATAGAAATCTAATGGCTCATATATGCCAGATCAGGGCAGCAGGGACGATTTTATGCACAGAACCTTTTAATTTTCAGTTTTTCTGGCATTTAAGATGCCATTTGTTCTCCACATGCTGCATCCCACACTCACAGAAAAAAATGGTACAAAATCTGTCACTGGGGCACCCTATCAAAAGGTACAATGTTGTACATTATTTAACCATAAAGGGTGCATATTAGTACATTTAAAGATACATATTGGTACCCAAAGAGTTCACATTTTTGAAAGGGTACCATCCCAGTGACAACTTTTGTACCATTTTGTTTCTGAGAGGGCAGCTTGTCACGAGGGTTAAGTAGTACCTGACTTTTGTTTGAGAGCTTGAGCTGATTCTGATGGATTTGTCAATGTTGCTTTTATCTTCCGTCACTTTAACATGACTGTAGTCTTCAAAAAGAGGCCCTCGAAAAGGTCAACTTTTTAAACTCTCAGCCAGTATGTGATCAATATCGGAGTTCAACAGTGCAGTGAACAATAGAAGATGAAAGGAAAGGAGGTAGAGAAGCTCCATCCAAGCCCCTGCGAGTCACAACAGAAAAACTTGGAGCGAGGCGTCCATTTCAGATCGTGTTCTCTTTTGAAAGGAGGGAGAGAATGAGTGGCATTCACTAGCAGTGGGTAATGGAAGAAAATCTGCGCAGAAGTGCATTTTCTCTCCTCGGTATTGAAACAGAACTTCCCTGTGACATAATCCAAAGCTAGATTTGGCTAACTTTCTAAGTAGCGCCTCTGTAGAGGGTCTCTGCCTCAGCGAAAAAGTCAAATGAAAATGTTGCATTAATCCACTTATCAGGAAAGAGCACGTTTGGATAATCCTGCCCGCTCAAAGTGCCTCCTGTTATGTGTGCGTGTTGTGAGTTTTTGTATGTGTGAGGTGTGAACAAGAGGCAGTGACTGTGTGGAATGTCAGTGTTAAGTGTTTGCCTGTGTTTATGCAGGTGTGTTTCATAAGTTCTGTTTCGTTTATTAGTTTATTAATTTGTATACAAGAGGACGTGCTGAGTTTTCACATGTTTCCCTGATGCACATTGATGCAGAGCTGTGCAGACTTCGTTCGTCTTTTTTTTTTTTTCTCTCCACTTTGGCTTCTGCTTTAGAGGGAATTACAGTGGCATGTGAGACTAGCAGCTCACTTTTAATCCATTAAATATGTATTACAGAGTTTCCTGACTACACCTACCTTCACCGCATTAGATTCCACTCACAGGGACTTAAGCTTGCAGAGAGCAGGTTTGACTGTGCACATCTCAGATGCGAATGTACACTTTAGATGCATTCACACTAGAGCTTTTGGTGTGGAACTGTCCGTTTGCGATCCAAGTTTGGTTGGTATAAAAGCTTTTTTGGCATTTATAACAATTGTCAAGCATGCATTTACATTTAATCATTTAGCAGACGCTTTTATCCAAAGCGACTTACAAATGAAGAAGGCAATAGAAGAAACAGTAGGGCAACAATATCCAAGTGTTGTGACCAGTTCCAGTTTGCCTAGCACAGTACATGTAGGATTTTTAAAATGTTATTTTAATAAATAGATATAGAATATAATATTTTATTCATTGTTTTAGTTTTACTTTGACATAATAAATGATCATTATACCACAACAATAAAAATGCAAAATGTATATACAATGATAAAATAATAGCAATGATTAATGATTCATTATTAATAATCATTTAATAACAGTAATATAATCAATTGTGTTGTTGTAGTAATAGAATTAATATAATAAACATCAATACATTTATTTACTAATGATACTGATAATGACAATGATGCATTTTTTATATTCAATAACAATACAATTGTGAAATAAGCAACTGTATAATACACTTGCTATATAATATTTAATGCTACAATAATGCTGATAATAAAAATATTTGAAAATAAAATGTGTACATTTTTATCGTCATCGTCGTCATTTTATTTGAAGAACCGACTCATTGTCATTCATTCTGGATGACATTGGTTGCAGAATGTTTTTTTTAATTTATTTTTTATTTATATATAACCAGTTCTGAATTTCTTAGTTATTAGTGCATCTTTTACATATTCCAAGTCACACACAGTCATACCTGCTTGTCTTCAGAAAATCTGCGTTCAGAGAGCAGTTCACATGCTTTGCGTTTCTTGCAATATGTGCAATATGCATATGTGGCAGACAAACATGCATGCTTTTCTATTTATGTTTTGATGATAAATCTGACTTTCAAAATCATACTAATAAATCAATCTGACAAAAATAAAAACCCAGTGAAGATTGCTTCTCCTCTTCCTGAGTCATGATTGAATTACTCACTGTGGTATTCCCGCTGATGATTCAAACATTTCACCGTTTGGACCCTAAAGTACAATGTGTAAAGAGTCCATTAGGGGAGGGGGCGAATCCATCTCTGGTTTGGACAAAGCAGTCAAACCAAGTGTGAAAGCATCTGTTCATTTGCTGTACACGGACCAGCTCAATCTCTTTGCGTTTCCCTGAGATGTTTCAGTGGATCTGTCTCTTGTTTTGACGGATGCTTTGCCATTAGCACCATTTCTGTCTTCTTCATCCTCTTCCTCCTGGTTCTGTCTGGGCTTCTTTCAAACCCTTCATTGCTGTTGTCCTTTGGTCAGATCTTTCTACTCAGGCATGACTCTAAAAGCCCATTTAATCTGTCATCTGCTTCCCAAATGGCCACTTCTTTCTTCCCTCATTCATTTTGTTTCTAAATAAGCACTTTTGCTCCTCTGAATGAGCGGGAATCGTTTGCGCTTTGTGTTTCTTAAGAAGGGCATGTTGTCGTTCAACCAAGCTCATTACTCCTGCCCAATGGTGCAGAGCTGTCTCTGCCGTTCAGAGAGGGAACCGGAGAAAGTAGAAGTAGGGGATGAATGCAATTATTTTGTGCTTTATTTGTTGATGAAGCACTAAACTCCCGGGGTAAGAAAATGAGTGTCCACAGGTTTTCCCCACCTAATGAACTTCCATTATGTCCATTAGACTGAGTTGCATTGTCATTTTGAGGCAAATGAATAGGAGGGATAAATGGATTGAATTCCAGAAGTGGAGATGTACAACTTTAGGAATTAGTTCAGAGCTTGTAACTTGAAACAATTATCTTATTTCAACAGTTTAGTATTGCTGTGCAGTTGCTCTTCCTTCTGTTTTGGTGACTCTACATTCACATTATATTATGTAGAACAGAACCACAATGCATTTGTCTTAATGTGAGCACCACCGTTGCTGCTAGTGGCAGCTGTTTACCATTTGTAGCTGGGTAAGAATTCAGAAAAGTTAACTTTAGTTTTGCTAGCTAAGCTTTAAAGAATAGCACTTTCAGCAACATATTAAATGTTTAAGTGTCCTATAACGTTATGCAGAATTAGTAATTGTTTTATTATAATATAATCAATATACTACTGCAATACAAATATATACAGTGAGGAAAATAAGTATTTGAACACCCTGCTATTTTGCAAGTTCTCCCACTTAGAAATCATGGAGGGTTCGGAAATTGTCATCGTAGGTGCATGTCCACTGTGAGAGACATAATCAAAAAAAAAAAATCCAGAAATCACAATGTATGATTTTTTTTAACTATTTATTTGTATGATACAGCTGCAAATAAGTATTTGAACACCCGTCTATCAGCTAGAATTCTGACCCTCAAAGACCTGTTAGTCTGCCTTTAAAATGTCCACCTCCACTCCATTTATTATCCTAAATTAGATGCACCTGTTTGAGGTTGTTAGCTGCATAAAGACACCTGTCCACACCATACAATCAGTAAGAATCCCACTACTAACATGGCCAAGACCAAAGAGCTGTCCAAAGACACTAGAGACAAAATTGTACACCTCCACAAGGCTGGAAAGGGCTACGGGGAAATTGCCAAGCAGCTTGGTGAAAAAAGGTCCACTGTTGGAGCAATCATTAGAAAATGGAAGAAGCTAAACATGACTGTCAATCTCCCTCAGACTGGGGCTCCATGCAAGATCTCACCTCGTGAGGTCTCAATGATCCTAAGAAAGGTGAGAAATCAGCCGAGAACTACACGGGAGGAGCTGGTCAATGACCTGAAAAGAGCTGGGACCACCGTTTCCAAGGTTACTGTTGGTAATACAATAAGACGTCATGGTTTGAAATCATGCATGGCACGGAAGGTTCACCTACTTAAACCAGCACGTGTCCAGGCCCGTCTTAAGTTTGCCAATGACCATTTGGATGATCCAGAGGAGCCATGGGAGAAAGTCATGTGGTCAGATGAGACCAAAATAGAACTTTTTGGTCATTCCACTAAACGTGTTTGGAGGAAGAAGAATGATGAGTAGAATGATTTAGGATAAAAGCGCTATATAAATAAAGTTGAGTACCATCCCTACTGTGAAGCATGGGGGTGGTAGCATCATGCTTTGGGGGTTTTTTTTTGCACATGGGACAGGGCAACTGCACTGTATGAAGGAGAGGATGACCGGGGCCATGTATTGCGAGATTTTGGGGAACAACCTCCTTCCCTCAGAGCATTGAAGATGGGTCGAGGCTGGGTCTTCCAACATGACAACGACCCGAAGCACACAGCCAGGATAACCAAGGAGTGGTTCTGTAAGAAGCATATCAAGGTTCTGGTGTGGCCTAGCCAGTCTCCAGACCTAAACCCAATAGAGAATCTTTGGAGGGAGCTCAAACTCCGTGTTTCTCAGCGACAGGCCAGAAACCTGACTGATCTAGAGAAGATCTGTGTGGAGGAGTGGGCCAAAATCCCTCCTGCAGTGTGTGCAAACCTGGTGAAAAACTACAGGAAACGTTTGACCTCTGTAATTGCAAACAAAGGCTACTGTACCAAATATTAACATTGATTTTCTCAGGTGTTCAAATACTTATTTGCAGCTGTATCATACAAATAAATAGTTAAAAAATCATACATTGTGATTTCTCTCTTTTTTTTTTTTTTCTTTTTTTTCTTTTTTTTTTTTTTTTAGATTGTCTTTCACAGTGGACATGCACCTACGATGACAATTTCAGACCCCTCCATGATTTCTAAGGTGGAGAACTTGCAAAATAGCAGGGTGTTCAAATACTTATTTTCCTCACTGTATATGGAGTCATTTCAAATAGTACATGGAGAGTTGCTTTACTTAACACTCTGGATGCCACATTAAAAGAGACCAGTCTCATTATTTTTGACCAAAGTGTTTTGAAGTTGTATAAGCAAAATAGATGTTTTTCACATCTCCTGACCAGGTACCCTCAGGTCATGCTTGTTCTAAAACACAGTTTGGTTTGAAAGCATTAAAGAGTTGCAAAAATACACTCATCAGCCTTGCTTGCCGTCAAATTTGTTTGTTATTCGAGACTAATCAAATTAAATTCCATTTTTTTGTGTGCTTGGTCTGAAGGTCTATTTCGATTTATGAGAATGGAAAAAGCTGAATTTTCATGATGGAAAATTACTGCATAGAATGCAATTGCCAAACTAAAGGCTGCAATTTAGCGTTAGTCAGTATTCAAGAATCTATTACTAATTTAAAGTGACAAGCGTGAATAATGGTAAAAAAATTTGTCAGGCCGATTATCAGTCTATTCCAGGAATTATGGGTATTAAAGGGAACTAATTGAAAATTTGGGGTAACTTATACAAACTGTAACGCGCACACACACATGTGCATATATAAATAAATGTAGATTAGTGCTGTCAATCGATTAAGCTGGGGCCACACTAAAAGATTTTCAAAATGTGAGGCCACAAATATGACGATAAGAAATCATAGATTTAGCCGTTTTGTTCCTCTAGTTTGTGGAGTGCCGCGATGTGATCAGAAACATACCACACACTAACCGATTCCATTCACTTGTACCACCTGTGAACACAGGAAATTTTGCAAAAATATCTTGCATCAAATGTGACTTTAAAGTAAACAAACAATGTTGGACCACAAAGCGGCATGATCCCATCATTTCAATGGAGCGCTAGTGATTTCTGCCGACACGAGTGGCAGTATCTAGGTGTGTCAAGTGGCGGGAGACGTGACAAAAAGTTCAAAAATGTCAACTTTATGCAAATTAGAAGTGCATTTTGTGAGTGACAACCAATAGGAGTGAAGACTGTCAGTGGAGCTCATGTCACCGTCTCGAGTGCAGGCAAGACAGACAGGACAGTTCCGGAGCGATTTCATATATGATTTAATGATTTATATGATTTGACTGCACCCACATAAAGGGATATAATAAAATAATGCGTGGAAAAGAAACTGACGGCAGTCTTAGTGAGTTTGATTCATACATTGATAGTTTGTGCTGTTAATTATGATGCAGTGAGCAGTTTAGCACTGCTGCAGTTCATATTACAGTTTTCCCCTCATTGTTATAAAATGTATATGATTATTAGGGAGAAGATAATTAATTGTCAAATTCGAATGATGTTTTAGTCATTTTTGACTGGTATGAGTGAGTTTAAAACTGTAATATGTAAAATTTTTGCAGTAAAATATCCCAAATGTTTCCAACTATTTGTAAATTGTGCGAATTCCTGTCGCCTGTCAAGTGCGTCATATCTGCGTTACCCTTGGCTTTTCTTACTGCAGTGTGCAACACGTGTCATATTAATGTCATAGCATCATTTTCAACACACTCAAATGTATCTAATATGATAAACAGAGCTGCATTCTCATACTCATGATCGGAAAAGAGGAAATGGCGACTGTGGCATAATAAAAGTCCCACTGCTCGCCGAGGCGTGTGTTACCTTCATCCTATCAACAATCGCTCCAGCGGCCTTGCTCAGCTTCCACAACACTCGGTCCTGCTCTGCTTCATACTACAGTAACGTTAATAATCGCATCCATGAACATGATTATCCCGATTCTTTTCCACCGACTGTGAGGGTGAAGACTAAAACTCCCAAGATTCTGCGCTCAAACTTAGCGTCATCAAGCTACGCCTTTTGTTTTGAATAGGCGACCTCTAGTGGACGGAAAAGTTACATAGTGCACCTTTAATTTGTTAATATAGTTAAAGATTTAATGCACTGAGCAGAGCACTGCTGTGGTTTATATAACACTACTCTCCAACAGTAGAATGTTACTTTTAATTCTTTTAAGTCTAATTCCTTGTCAAATTAGAATGATATCTTGGCTTTATATATCACTTGTGATTGCATTTTCTATAGATATGGCAAGATGTGCAGTCTACCAATAACATTAGAGTGACAGCACTGGGAACGCCCACAAGTGTCTCATAGTACAGACACTAGTGACATACAGCAACAGAGTCGCTGGCAGTGTGAATAGGGCTTGAGACTTCCATCAGCTCGCTTTCTGATTGGGTATGGTTTAGTTTCATGTGATGTGTGTTGAATATCTCAAATATGTAAGATTTGAGATTCACATTCTTTTTCGTAACTCTGACTTTTTATGACTTTCCGTAACTTTTTTTTCCGGACAATTCGCTTTGTTTGCTTTGGGAGTTCAAACCAGCTTGCCAAAGTTCTTTTGGCCAGATTTTGTTTGAAAAGTCACACTGGTTTGTTCGATTTCACTTGAAGTATATCAGGGCCTTAACTTTCTTCACTCTCTTCATCCTCTATATGGGGACCTTTAGGTTGTAGGAAAGTGCTTTGACACATTAGTGGTGCTCAACTTCTGTAGGACAACTTAACACACATGCACTAATGAATTATGGTCGTGTATTCTGTAACAGTATGCAATCAATCCACACACTCCAAGAGGACCATGGGTAGGGCAGTCAGTCATGTGAAGTCTTCGTCCTTGAGTTGTTATTGGTGCCATCCCGATTAATGACTGATCTTCCCCCCTGCATGTCAAGACAGATGGGAGATCCGGCTTACTATTTCAGATTAGCTTCCAACCCTCTGTTTGCTCTGAACTGATTGAACTGAATTGGCTGGATCACAGTCTCCCATCTCTGAATATCTCAACGCGGCTTCTTTATTTGCTCAAAGCTAACAAGGATACACCGCATACGCTGGCCCCTCCGGGTTGATCCCATGACCTCAGAGAGAGAGAGAGTTTGACACAAATGGAGTCGATTTTCTTAACCTAAAGCAGTTTGGTGTGAAATAATCAGGTTTCGTTATCCTCTCCTTTTCCACTTATTGCCGTCGAGCGAAATAGTTACCGGTCCCCGCCTCTTTCTCACTTCGTGATAAACAGTTTCCTTGTTTGGTCTGGCTTCCTCTGGGGAGATCTATGGTCAAGCCTGACATGATTCACACTGACTCAGGGTGACCTTGGAAAGTAGCCCACAGTCATGCTTGTACACGCGCACACACAAACCCCTCGCTAGATGCCCTAACACAATTTGTCCACCCTGAAAGGCCTGTAATCCATTTTTTTTCCCTTTACAGCCAGCTTTTCGCTTGATTTGCAATCCTGTACAAAGATATCAAATTCAGAATTTGATGTGTTGCTCTTTCTTGGCGTAATTCTGTCATGTTTAATGCGACATCATAAAACAGGGTTACAGTGCAGTTCTCCGTGTCCTCACGTGTAGCTTCAGTGGTCAATTTATCTCAATAGCCGAGCCCTTGATAGCCTTATAAAAGTTTGTGTGTGTATGTAGGCAGTGTTTCTTGGCCCTACATTGACAAAAAGATTTAACCATTTTGTTTTGTATATTTGCAGGTTAATGTCACAGTCGATTACATCAGAGCTGCCACTACTGCCTTGGAAACGGGCGGCGTCCCGGCTTTCCCAGAGCGCACCTGTGCTACAGTCACCATTGGAGGAATGTGAGTACACTAGCCAGTTACTAAATCTATACAATAGGTTTGTGTGATATGACGATATAAATCGGATGGTCGAAATAAAAAGTATACCGTTTCATATTGTTTACGGCAATACTTTTGTCATCATTTGGATGACTGCAATCTTACTCACAATGACGAGGATGCAGGCAAAAAACGTGAGAGTCTGTGTTTGTGTGTCACAGTACATCAGCACAGTAGCTCGATATAATACACATCCGATGGTCTAAAATCACTTGAATGTCCAAACTGGCAAGCCTTAAAACGTATACAATTGACACAGTTTAGTGAAGACGCAAGTAAAAGTGATCTTGCTTCAGGGCTTGTGCATTGTCAGAGACGCAACGTGACTCGGCTCTCTGTGTCACAGAAAACACTTTTTCATATCGATGTTAATAAATGTTGTAAAATCACTTGAATGTTCGAACTGGCAAGCCTTTAAACGCATACAGTTGACACTTTCGTGAGGACGCTGTCTGCGTGTGTTGACTCAGTGTTTGAGTTCGCCTCTATTGCTTCCTTGCCATTGAATGGACGGTGCGGAGTCATGTAACCACACGTGCGGTATGTTTTTAAGGGGAAAGTATTAACAGGATTAAAAGCCGTAACAACCGACATGGGAAAATTACGTCAGTTAGAGGTTATGAATTTCGGTTTCGATAAAAAAATCGTCAAAAATGCTAAAAATAAACCATAGAGTAAAACGTTACAGCAGGCTTTTGCCTGCGGCACTACATATAACCAAGACTCGCGAAGATAATGTCTCATTCATCACGACTTGTTTCGTTATTGGATGAATCAGCGTTTGTGAATAAATCTTATAAAATGAATGATTCAGTGACAAACACTTCTAAATAAAGGGAGAAAAATGATCACATATGAATGGGTACATTTTTGAGTATATCCTTTAAAAATGTAAAAACAGAAATAGTCCTTTCCATGTGGTCAATATATAGCCATCTAAACTATTAATTGATTGAATTTACTGAAACGGTACTATATTGTGATATATATTGTTATCGGGATATGAGATGACTTATACCTTGATTTGAGATTTTGGTCATATTGCCCAGCCCTACAATACCAAAGTCTGCTTTTTGACCTATTTTTGAAAACACTGTACCTTTTATAGAACTTGATAAAGCATCTTAAATTGGTCCATATGCACTACTATTCACCAAAACTGCATTTTTAAAATCAAAAATAGTTAAATACCATTAAAATCAACTTTTGTTTTAATATGTAGTTTTCATTCCTGTAATTGCGAAGCTGAATTTTCAGCATCATTACTGCAGTCTTCAGTGTCACATGATCCTTCAGAAATCATTCTAATATGCTGAATGCTGCTCAAGAAACAATTCTTATCAATGTTGAAAACGGTTGTGCTGCTCATTTTTGTGGAAAGTTCATAAAAAAACGTACTGACCCCAAACCTTTTAATGCTAATGTAACTCATGTGCTACATTTCAAGTAATATGAAGATGATTGTGTGGGAACTAACCAAAAATTAAGTCATTATTCACTGAATATCTTCCCCTCCAGTGAGCTGTAAACTGCTGCGTCTGGATATAGTCTTTTGAGTTGAACTTGAGAACCAAATCAGTCTGATCTGTTCATTAATCATTCAGACTGATTAAATAATGACTTTAAATGTCAGTCTATTCCTCACACAGTTGCTGTTGCTTTTCAAATGTGCGCTGTCTTTTTCAACAACCAACAGCAAAAGAAACATGAGTTATACTTTATTTTAAGGTGTCATTGTTAGTGTAATTATATAATTTATACATTTAATACTGAGTAATTTTAAATAACTAACTACATGTACTTACTATAGGGTTATGGTAGGATTAGGGTTTGAGTGAGGTTAGTTGCATGTAATTATGCATAATTTACTGTTATTACTACAGTACAGTACAGGACACTGTAAAATAGTGTTGCCAAGAAAAAAAAAGAGAGAAAAGGAAACAAATGAAAGCTGTATGTTTCTAAACTCTCTCTAACAATCACATTCACCTTCAAAATCAGGACTGACGTATGCTTTATTACTCTTTATGACTCTTCTATGATCTCAAATGATTCTTGTTCACCCATGTGATGTGGATGTGTGAGCACATTGTCCCTTGTTAGGGTAAGTGAGGCCAGGCACATGAATCTGGGGTGGTACTGCGCCTCAGGCTGTGATTACCCAACCGTGCCCCAGTGCTTGGCGTTAGAGCATTGTGGGTAACAGGTGGTCATATCGCCTGAGGGCTCAGCTGCTTTGCCGCTTCTTGACTATTCGCTGATTTGGAATCGGCTCTTTCCAGATTTTCCCATAGTGCCATTAATATTTTAGGAGCCTGAACTGGTCGTAGATCTGTAAAAATTCATGGCAGCACACAGTCTGTTGGCCTGATGCAATAGGTTACTTTTTAGTAAACATTTGATTTTTGAGAGCTTGGTGAAATAGGACTAACGTTCAAAGTATGTTTATAATGGCTTGCCGTTTTAGTGTTTTGTTTTGTAAGTGTACATGTTTTTTGGTTTTTATACTTGACCTAAACAGCCATTGTTAGTGTTTTTTTTTTTTTTCTCATTGTGTTTTTAGCCTCTGAACTGTGGTACGTTTGTGTTATCAAACTGAGGACCCTATTGAGTAATAGCAGAAATTGTTTACCACTCTCCTACAACTCCAGAAAAGGCACCACTTTTTTATTCATGTCTTGCCCTTTTGGTTTTATTACCAAAACTTGAAACACAATGGCTGTTGCATGTTTGCTTTGCCCTGCAATATGGGAATGGGAGCTGCTCGCCGAAGGCAATATCTGTGTTGAAAAATGGCAATGAGAAATGCATTTGCCACTTTGCTTGCAGGGCACCAGTCTCGTTTGTTGTCATCAATTATGGTTCACTTCTGCAAATTAGGCCTTACTCAATCTTACTCAACGCTCTCCTTCAAACAATGTGCAAATTACAATCTATATAATATAGACTATCTCCCTCAAAAAGAAAAATATGCACTAGCTCAATTTTCAACTAAGGGAGTTAATACGATTAGAAATAAGTCTCAACCAGTTTCTAAATAAATATGTATGTGTATATGTATGTGTATATGTACAGGGAGTGCAGAATTATTAGGCACGTTGATTTTCTGATCATATTTTTTTCCAGGCACATTTGACCAATTCCAAACCACAGTAATCCTAATAACTACTATTAATTTAGTATTTAATAATGTATAAGTGATATATAATTGTTCATGAAGGCTGGAAATGAAAATCACCTTATATTCAGGTGTGCAGAATTATTAGGCATGTTTTCTTTTACAGATAAATTGAGCCAAAAAAGAGATTTAACTCAGACTGAAAAGTCAAAAAGTATTAAATGCCCATGAGAAGGATGCAATACTAATGCAATACTAGACATTGCAGTTAAGGCATGACCATTGGACAGTGAAATGCTCGTTGGGTCAGCAGGATCTGACAAAAACAGGTGGTGAAGAAAAGACACCTGTTAACTGCAAAAGAATTAAGAATTAAGGTGAAGAATTAAGGGTGAAACCATCAGGAACCCTTTAGTCTCCAGCGCCACCATTTTCCAGAGCTGCAACCTACCTGGAGTCTCCAGAAGTGCAAGGTGTCAGGATCTCAGAGACTTCAGTTAGGTAAAGAATCCTAAAAAATGACCCCCACTAGATAAGAATCATAAGCTGAAGTGTTGTAAAATACATGAAGCCTGCTTTTTTATAGGCTTTATAGGTTTTATAGGTTGAGAATGACTCTTGAAGGACCAGCACCACATCCTCTAGTACCACTGTTTGAAGAATTCATCTTCCAGAATCTGGCAGTACGTTTTGGGAGTTCATTTTAGTCCATCCTGAAGTCCGTTTTGCAGAGATGGACTAAAAATGAACTCCCAAAACGTACTGCCAGATTCTGGAAGATGAATTCTTCAAACAGTGGTACTAGAGGATGTGGTGCTAGTCCTTCAAGAGTCACTCTCAACCTATCTGTCCATAAAGCCTATAAAAAAACCTTCATGTATTTTACAACACTTCAGCTTGTGATTCTTATCTAGTGGGGGTCATTTTTTAGGATTCTTTACCTAACTGAAGTCTCTGAGATCCTGACACCTTGCACTTCTGGAGACTCCAGGTAGGTTGCAGCTCTGGAAAATGATGGCGCTGGAGACTAAAGGGTTCCTGATGGTTTCACCCTTAATTCTTCACCTTAATTCTTAATTCTTTTGCAGTTGACAGGTGTCTTTTCTTCACCACCTGTTTTTGTCAGATCCTGCTGACCCAACGAGCATTTCACTGTCCAATGGTCATGCCTTAACTGCAATGTCTAGTATTGCATTAGTATTGCATCCTTCTCATGGGCATTTAATACTTTTTGACTTTTCAGTCTGAGTTAAATCTCTTTTTTGGCTCAATTTATCTGTAAAAGAAAACATGCCTAATAATTCTGCACACCTGAATATAAGGTGATTTTCATTTCCAGCCTTCATGAACAATTATATATCACTTATACATTATAAAATACTAAATCAATAGTAGTTATTAGGATTACTGTGGTTTGGAATTGGTCAAATGTGCCTGGAAAAAAAATATGATCAGAAAATCAACGTGCCTATTAATTCTGCACTCCCTGTATATATATATGTATGTATGTATGTATGTGTGTGGGACTGGTTGTGCTAAGGGTCCCCAAAAAACGCAAACGTGTGTGTTGGGACCCTTAGCACAACCAGTCCCACATTGAATCTGAGTGAGCTTTCGATTTGATTGATTTGTATGGATGCATTTCAGTTATTACATCCATTTTGTTTACACAAGAAAAAATATTCTGTACATTATACATGGCAGTATTTAACTCATCGGTAACTCATCTTTTTGAAATGTTAATTTCAAATGTTCAACCAGTCAGTGAACTCATAACTGAAGTAAAATATGATTTCAGCAGAACACAATGATATCTGCAGGATGAACAAACTATTCAAACAAACTGAAAATTACATTATCAATATTTTTATCCAGCCTTAGCTATTCATACACTGGCATAACAGTCACTGCATCACATCCCCTGTCGCTTGCTTTAATTAAATAGTTTGACTAATGTAGTTTTATAAATATTTTTGCTTATTTTATTTTTCACCTTAGATATTTATTTGTGTAAATGTATATAGTTAGTTGGTTGGTTAGTTATTCTATTTATTTATTTATTTGATATGATGTTGTTGTTATTGGTTGTTATATAGTCTTTGAATAAAAGGTTCAAAAGAACAGCATTTGTGTGACTATCATATCTTCACTGTCATTTGATTTGATTTAATGTGCCCTTTCTTAATGATTAATTTCATACCAATATCCGATTCTGTTTTGATCTCTCTATAGAAACATTGCTGAGGCTCTGGTCAGTAAAGGTCTTGCCACAGTGATCAGATACAGACAGGACGACGATCAAAGATCTTCCCATTATGATGAGCTTCTGGCGGCAGAGGCAAGGTAAGCCAGAACACTAAAATAAAACCACTGGTAAGCGAATGCGGGCCATATCCCCGCACATTGTGAAGGAGAAGCCGTCTGTGAAATGGAGCCATTTTGGTCTTTGCAGTTAGTCATGGCTTGTCTGGTTAGCTCTCATTTCATGGAGGCAATATCTGTCCCAGAGCTCACACCTTAACCACCAGCACTAAAGCATGGCTCTTTTATTCTTTGTCTATGATTACAATAATATAGATTTGCGGTGCAGAGGTTTCAAGGGTGGTTTATTGCACAGAAAGAGATTCGGATCTCGTGGTCTGCGATAGATGGGGTGACTCTCTCGAGAGAAAGAGACTCGCTTCTTATCTGCTGCTCTTTCTTTTCCATTTCTATTCTTCCCTTTTTGGTGTTGCTCTCAAGCCCACATGCATTCATACACATCTCCCCTATTTTCCTGTCCTTCGCTCTCTCTGGGTAATGCTTCCCCGTGGAGCCAGCGGAGATGGGAGGTTTGCGGGCCTCAAATTTATTTTTAGCTGAGATTGCTGGTCGTTACCCTACATCCTCTGAGAAATCAACCTCAGGATGAGCGCTTTCTCTCTTCCTCTCTTCTTCACCGAATGTGATTGGACACCAGGGAGGCTACAGCCACAGATACATCTGCCTTAAAAAGGCCTAAGACACGTTTGTCATTCCTCCTGTATCTACTGTAATCTGCAGGCGTCACCACTCAGCAACCACTATTACACTGATTTAGCACTCAGACGCTCACAAAAGACACCATATCCATTCCCATGTGTAATGCAGGAGAACTGCTGGCCTATAAATGTAATTTGTTGGCTCTTTTGTGGCATGAGGGATGGGTGAATGGGTGGGTTTGTTTAAGGGTTGGTTTCTCAGGCTGGGGCAGAAATGGTTTTATCTTCTGGGGGCCCGTTCTGAACATTTCAACTAACACAATTCTTGAATCATTGCAGAGCAATCAAGAACGGCAAAGGGCTTCACAGCAAGAAAGAAGTGCCAATTCACAGGGTGGCAGACATTTCAGGGGTAAGTTTGTGTGTTTGGGGACCTCTAGCATAACCAGTCCCACAATTGAATCTGAGTGAGCTTCGATTTGTTTTGGATGCATTTCAGCCATTACGTCCATTTTGTTTGTTTGCCAGTATTTTAGACTGATTCAAATTGGTAATTATTTATTTTATTTTATTTTAACTGTTCATTTAAATGAGCCAATCAGTGAACTCCTAACTGAGGTGAAATATGATTTCAGCAGAACATGGTGATATCTGCAGGATGAACAGACTATTCAAATACACGTAAAATTACATATTTGGATATCATCAATATTTTTACCCAGCCTTAGCCATTCATACACTGGCATAACATTCACTGCATCACGTCCCCTGTCGCTTGCTTGAATTAAATAGTTTGACTAATGTAGTTTTATAAATATATTTGATATTTGTATTTATTTGGTATTTATTCATATTTATTATGATATTTTTTACTAATATGATTTGTCTCCAGTGTGAATGTTTTGGCTAATTTGATTTTCAGCTGCCCATAAGCGTGCAGCATTTTCTGTTCTGTTTAACACTTTTTCTGCATTTAAATTACATCCCACAGACAAACTCAAAAATTAAAGTCTGGGCCTGGGCATGACCCATGACTGTGTTCTGAATGTTGAACTGCTTTACTAATATCTTCTATATTCCAGAATCCTCTCCCGAATCTTTGATGTTAAAGCTTCGCCCTTTGACAGCTGATTTATTGCTGCATTACGGCCCTGCCCATTAAATTAATGAACACCCCTCTAAAAATAGTCTTTCCACCCATAAAGTCATCATGCTCGTAGCTCTGAAGTTGTTTTTAGGCCAATCCTGTTTGGGTGCCTCACCAAATGAAGATTACATTTTTACTTGGTTTGTAAATGTCATTTGCTGGGTGACAGGCTTGTTTACTTGGTGTGTGAAGGAACTGACTTCCTGTTCACCTCTCCTCAACTCTCTCCTTCCTTTCTTCATCTCGCATCTCTCCGTTTATGAATGAGCTCCTCAGGTTTTAATGAAGTGTATGGCAGCTGTCTGCAAACTTTTTCAGGATGTTATTTATACTTGAGTTTGTGTAGGAGGCATTTAGAATGAGAGAAAAGAGTGTCACTCCCAAATTGTAACATTCTCATTTCTCATCCAGAAACAAGATTCCCTCGTTACATGACTGACAGTCAGAGTAATGTCGTTTGGATTGGGTCTGTGAAAGGGCCGTTTATCTTTGGATGCGTTTTGTTTTCGCTCTCTTTATCTTTTGGTTCCCTTTTCTATGTGTGGGTCATGGCTGTATTTCCAGCTGCTGTGGGCGGTGGTGTTCTGAGTCACAGGAACGAGCAATATTTCAAGTGAAATCTGAAGTGTCTCTGTTAAACACCAAACCCACACCTGTCATACCAAGATGGCCAATCCCGCTTCTAAAAGTACACTTGGTCATGACGCTCTTGAAATAGAGCTCACGTTCTTTCTTCCACTTCCACCGGCCTGTCATTTTCTAGTCCAATTTGAATGACAAATTAAGTGTTTAAATTAGTTAGCCACATAAAAAAAGGGGGCTAAAAGTGTCATCATAGAAATTCTATAAATGTATTATTAAAATGTTGAATTGATATTAATTAAAAATTTTCATACATTTATTAATGCCATCGATTAGTGGTGTAGCAATATATCGTGTCACAATAATATATCGCACTACAAAAATGCAACAATATGTATCTTGGATAGAGACGATCTGTTTTGTGTACAGTTCACCGTGTAAGAAAAAATAAAAAGTTTACAGAGTTTTTAGTGTCAGTACTACATTCAACTACTACTGTATACATAATGTATAATAATGCAATGGGGGAATATTTATGGGTCCTGATAATTCCAAATGTCTGGTTATCTGTAAAAAGTGGCCTACATTATTTTAAATATATCTAGTCAGTGACACAGTGCAAGCATATTCATCTACTCTAAAATAATTGTATATTTTCAGCTTCAGAATCATGAATATTTTTATTCTGGTGTCACCATTGTCATCATTGGTTTACAAGTCCAAGCCTATTCATTACCACCCCCAATGTAATCAACCGTAAACATTTTTGTCAACCTTTTACCATGTCTTGGAGAGTTGCAATAATATTCTCTAGCGAGAGTTCAGTATCGAATCGTGATTTGAGGGTATCGTTACACCCCTTCCATCGATACCATCATAAAAAGGAATTTGCTTTCCTCAAATGTGGTAATTGTCATGTCAGCTGCCAATTTTAATGTGGTTCTATCATTTGCACAAAACCAGCGTCTTAACGGCACAAAAACAGTGGCGTATAATAAATAAATGTGTAAATGTTTCTTTTCATACGTTGTTTAAACACCAGTTCAATTACTGATGTTCTTTTCTTTTTCTCTCACCCCTCTTGCACAGGAGACACAGAAAGCGAAACAGTTCTTGCCATTTCTGCAGAGAGCGGGCCGCTCGGAGGCCGTGGTGGAGTACGTGTTTAGTGGCTCTAGACTCAAGCTGTACATGCCCAAAGAGACATGTCTCATCACCTTCCTGCTCGCTGGTAAGTGTCAGTTGGCCTCGGCCTGTCAACTACGCCACCATCTGTGACCACGTAATGACCACAATGTGGCAGCTGACCGCTGTTTCACCACCAGTCTAACACTTTGTTTTGTTCAGTTCTTTAACACTTCAAGGAACAGTTAATAAAAAGAATGAACATTCTGACATTCTCATGCCATTGCGCTCATTCATACAATGAAAGTGGTCAGTGACCAAGGGCTGTGAAGCTGTGTGCTCCATACACCTCGCTGTATTCTGAAGCCATTGTAAGCTCTTCACCAAAAATTGTCTTGATCTTGCTTCTCAACCATGGTCACCTTTCAATTTGGGAAAAAAAAACTGCACAGAAACAATGAACATGTTGTGTTCCATGGATGAAAGAGTCATACAGGTTTTGAAAGACATTTCATTTTTATAAGAAATATTCCTTTTAATAATTCATACACGCTTCATGCACCATATAAAAGTATCTCTTCACATTTCCTTGCCTGAAGCTTGACGGTGAGTGATTTTTGTGGAAGGTTTCTTTCTTCTCAAGATTCTCTGCTAGTGGACTTTTGAGATTGAATATCTTCTGTCCTTCCACTCTGACCTGTGGAGGCTGGTCCGGAAAGCTGAACTTAGTGCAGGCGTTTTGTACATGCCTCTGATCTCCCAAAGGCAAGATGAGGATCTGAAGGGCTCAATCTGATAGAAGGTTAAGTGTCACATTTGCTGGCTGTGAGGTCTTGCTACTCAGCATCTGTTCTTCACCTTGAGTTTCCTTGCCCTCTCTGTGTGGAACATGTATGTGGACATGCTTGTGTGAAAGTATCTGGGCAGGTTCAGCCATCACTGCTGCACATCAGGGAAGGTGGTGGAGCATCTGTGATCTTTGACCTTTAATCAGCACTCTGCATGTAGCCAATTGCCATTCTCGCTAGCACATTTGCGGGTGTGTTGCCAAATCCTTCACCCTTCGACATTTTTATGTACAGTATATTTTTGGGATTTTAGTTTTGTTATCAGTAACATTTCACGTTTTCCAAAACATTGTTCATTTCAGCATTTTACACGACGAGATTTACATTTTTTATATTATGCTGACCAAGGCTGCATTTACTAAAACAGAAATATTGTTAAATTAATTTCTATTTAAATGTTACTTTTAAATGTATTCATGTGGTGGCAAAGCTGAAATTTTTGCATCATTAGTCTTCAGTGTCACATGGTCCTTCAGAAGTCATTTTAATATGATTTGCTGCTCAAACATTTCTTATCAATGTTGAAAACAATTGTGCTAATTAATATTTTTTTTGGAAACCATGATCTTTCAACATTCTTTGAATTGAAAGTTCAAAAGAACAGCATTTATTTTCAAATTATTATTTTGTAACATTATACATATTTTTACAGTCTCTTTTGATCAATTGAATGCGTCCTTGCTGAATTAGTTTTTGTTAATTTTTTTATCCTGCTGACCCCAAATTGGGGTGTTTTGAATGGTAGTGTATCAATACATTTTTAAAATCAAAAGTTGTACTTTAACAATAATGCACAATTGTATACAATACAGTTATTTCTATAAACTAACATTAACAAAGTTTTAAAGTGTTAGTTCTCCCAAAATTTGTATATTCGAGTTATAGAGTTATATTAAACATGTCCTGGCTAGGACTGCAGCTATCGATTATTTTAGTAATCGAGTATTCTACCAATTATTCCATCGAGTATTCGGATAAGTACTTTTTCTTTATTAAAGAGCAATACTAAATATACAAGAAAAAATAAGACCGGTATCTTGAACAATTTGTTTCCTTTTTTAGAATTCATTATTATTTTTTATTATAAAATAGTTTTATTGCTGAAATATCATACATCTGTAAAAACTAAACCAATTTAGTGCATTCAATTGTCATATATTCAAAATGCAAATACAAATGTATAAATAATAAATCATATACACAATTATAAAAATCTATTTCAAATTACTAAAACTAAACCTACAACCTATAAATCAAAATAATAGTAATATAAATAATAATGCCTAAACATTGCATTTATGTTGTGCAACTTAACTTATTTAACTTAACTTAAAGTTTCAGCTTCAGCTCAGGCATGACACAAGCCTTTACTGTCTTCTTGGAAGGCTTTGTGGCTTTTGTAAGAAGCAAAAAAATATTGGACATGAAGGTAACTTGGAACTAGAACAAGAGTAGAGATGGGCATACTAAACGCCACGGAATCCGCTGTTAAAAATAAACCATCCACCCGCACATGATTTTCTCTGATTTAGATATCCGCACCCGATCGTCACATTACAATTATTCAAATTCTCAGTGTTAAGCGCAATGCTATCGTAACATATTAGCTACACTGAAGTAGGTTCCTCTAAAAATCTTCTTTGGCGAAATTACTTTTCTTAAATCACCTAAACCAGGTTCGACAACCTACAGCACACAAAGGAGTAACCACTGGAGCGTGAAGAAACGAGATATGTGTTTATATTTAATTCAGATAAAGTACATCGCATTTACAGATCTACTGTGTGTAAATGATTTTGCCTCTATGATTTTTTTATTTTTATTTGAGTAACTCAAGTTACTCGGAATCGTTTCAGCCCTAGTCCTGGCTCTTCCAAGCTTTATAAAAGCAGTAAATTGTTGCCTCGTTTTTGAAGTCCATAAAAGTGCTTCTATCCATCATATATCAGCTCCACATGGCTCCGGGGGGTGTTAATAAAGGCCTTCTGAAGCGATGCATTTGTGTAAGAAAAATATCCATATTTAACTTTATGTAAATTTAAGTCATTTAAAATTAAGTAAATGTATCTAGCTTTATAATGAAAATTATTGAATCTATGCATTATAACATATTAATGGATGGAATCCTTTTGTGAAATATTACCATGTTATCTATCACTGAAAGTATAATTAGTTACTAGTAGCTTGGCATGTTATCCCCTTAGCTTAGTAATCCACTAAGAGACTATTTGACAATCATTGACTGTTTGTGGCTTCAATTTTAATTTAATAAAAAAAAAAATTAAAACAAGTAAACAAAAGACTACCTAGATGAGGATTTTTCATAGCCTAGAAATCTAGACGCACCCTAGTGTTGGCTTGCGAGCTGGAAAAAGCAAACTCTGGTCAGGCCAATCACATCATGTATAGAGTTGGTGGGCGGGCTTAACATAATGACGCAGAGTTGACGCAGTTCCACGTGCTACTTGTAAACAAAAGCTGGCACAAATGAAGATATTTTAGTTGAAATCTGATGCCTCTGAAAGGCCTCCATTGGCATAATGGCACTTTAGTACCTTTTAAGGGTCTTGAGAGTGTAAAGTGCCATTGTGCCAATGGAGGCCTTTCAGAGCCATCAGATTTCCACTAAAATATCTTCATTTCTGTTCCGAAGATGAACAGAGGTCTTACGGGTGTCGAACGACATGAGGGTAAGTAATTAATGACAGAATTTTTTTGGGGTGAACTAACCCTTTAAGAAAGGAAGACGTGTTTGGAGTTTTGCCGACTGGAGACGGCAAAAGTTTAATCTATCAACTAGCTCCGCTTCATCTTCTTAGTTGCTCTGGTTGGTTGTTGCGCTAGCCTATTGCGTGCTGAGGGAATTTGAAAGACATCTGTTTATCCAGCCCCTCGGATTGAGCCCTGCCAATGGTGTGTTCCCAGACCCAACATCTTGATGTGGGTCTTGTTTGTCAGGCTAGATTTTTCACACTGTTGGCCGGCAATAAGATGTCCGTTAAATAGTTCAGAGAAAAGCATTGTTTTGAAAATGTAAAAATAAAAACTACCTACATAAATACAAGTTAAAATGTATTGAATTTGATATAACAGTTTCATTATAATATAAAGTACATTTTTTCCAGATTACAGCATTATGCATTTAATTTTTTCATACACCTACATCAAAAAGTTACATTTTAGGATGTCTAATTGGATGCCAAAAAATAACCAAACCTTTTCCAACAAATCAAATCTTTTCTGGATCAATGGAGGGTGGGATTTTGACCATTAGCTTGAATTGCACACAACATGGGAACATTGCAAGGTTCTGTATATGGAGTTGCACAAACTTTCAAGCTTCATTAGACTACATAAAGAGGCTGTCACTTGTGGTCGCTCAATTTCTTCGTGACTGACATCAGTGTCCTCCCAACCCTGACCTCAACCTTCCTCCATATCACTCAGAACAAGCCGCTGACTGATTCGTGTTATTTCTGAAGAGTTTATTTCTGTCCTCTCACCATCAGGTCTAATTATTCACCCTGAAAACGGAGAACAGACACCCATCTATTTCTGCATCCCTCCATCCTTCCATCTATTTGTCTCTGCTTTCCCCAACGGAGAACAAACACCCTCCACCCCCACCGTGCTTAATTGTGCATATCGTCATTGGAGATATTTCAATTAATTTGATCATTTATTCCTGTGTGTGTCTTTTGTCTTTCCCTTACTCCATTTTTTTTCCCTTTGGCAATTATTTTTCTCTCTCGTGTTCTTCCTATGAGGGATTTCGGACAACCTCTATCCCTCCAAAAAAAATTCTTCTCTAAAGTAATCCGTTTTTACGTTTGCCCCAGCTCTCTTTTTTGGTTATATGTGATTTTGCCCATGTAGACTAGGATGTTCCGTGAAGCAGTTTGATTTGAGGGTTTAAGAGTCAAATTCAGCTGATGCTTTGAGTTGAAAATTATTCCCATTTTTCAGTTGCAGGTACTTTAGGGATCTGGTCTCCTGGCACAGCTCCTTCTGATGTTTCTAGTGTTTGAGTGATTGTGGAAGCCATTTTTCTGTCAGAAAAAGGAAAAGACTGACAGCACTAGCGGCTGTGAAATGTGCTACAGCACATATAAAAGATGTTCAGCAGTTCGAGCGGTTATTGAGCATGCCAAAAACTCACCAGTGTAGATTGTTTGGTTACCCGCATGCGGGCCTTCCTCTGCACTCGGAATTTGTATGGTTTATTATGGTTGGATGTATCTGTGTGGATCCAAGGGGTCAATTTTGGCTAGTTAACTCCTGGTAGATGCCATAACTTGAGGACCTTGATAATCTTGAGGACCTTTTAGAAATGAATTCTTTCTCTTCTTTTCTAACTCTTCACATTCTTACTACTTTATTTTATTTGTCCACTTACTATATTCAGCTATATGTGCATCACAGGAGAAATCTGTCAATTTTATTTAGTTCTTTGAAAAAAAAATTCCCACGAGTGTAATTTCCACATTTATATATTGTTCAATAGCATGCTGTGGTGAAAATTGCATTTCTAAATATAATTTTTCTAAAATATTCCAAGTACTTGAATAATTTCATCAAGCATTTTATGTATGCTAAATATAACGAATATATATTTTTTTGGACAAACTTGATGCTTGATCTAAAATTGTACACAAAAATATTGATAAGTAATATTTACGTATATTTTACTTGGATTTCCTAGACAATTCCAGTATTTTTGCAAGCTCTCTTAATAGGGGCTATTTTTTACTTACTAATTTTTACAAAATAAATATCTAAATTGTTTTTTTCACATTGTTTAGATTGTTATAGTTTAAAAAAATTATTATTCATAGATTTTTGCTCTGGGACAGTTAAAACAATAAAATACAAGGGATTTAAAAAAATGTGTGAAGGCATTGCTTCAGACACTTTTTAATCATATCTCGTTAAAAAGTTTACGTTTTTAAAGCAATATCTGGGATAAACTTAAGGAACTGAGGCACTATGAGCAAAAATGGCAGAATCTGAGGTTCAGTAAAAGTTATTTTTAATTAGTTAAAAAAAAAAAATAACAACAGGAGAAGCCAATTGTATGTTCTCATTTAGATGTCTAATTAAACAAGTGTGCAAAAATGAATACTTTTCCCATCACATCTCTTCATTAGATTAGTTAGGGTTTGTGTGTGTGTGTGTACAGACAGATAGTTTATTCACATGATTGTTGCATGAATGAGCTCAGTACTAAATTAGACTACAGATCGCAGTCGTCCAATCAACTGGACCCTCTGCCTTCAGTGGTTGAAAGGTCAGACAATGCCAAAGCCCAGATGAAAGAGAAGGAGAGAGAGACAGGCGAGCTTCCTGTCACTCAACCCTCCATTACAGCACACAGTTCCCTATTAGTGTTGCTATGGCGAAAGCCTCTCCACCCACAGGCGCGCCAGCAAAGGTTACCGCATTAAAAGGGCAGAAATGCTTCATTGCTTGCTTTCTTATTTTCTTCCGCTCTCTTTCCTGTTTTAATGCATCTTTTCCAGCGATATCATTGCGGCTCACGGTGTCGTGGCACTTCAACAGATGTTGAAGCAGGCCTGATGTGTTGCTGCAGCTTCATCTGCAAAACATAAGCAGGGAGTGAATTTTTTTTCTGTATAAATTAGAAATTTTTTAGTTAACCTTTAAAGGGGCTATATGCGTTTTTCTGAAATTTAAACTCGCGACTGACACCTGTGGCCAAAAAACAGAACTGCTCTTATTTTCCGCTCGCTCTCGCAGCGGTGGTGACGTCACATCCGCAGACAGCGCGGGAAAAAAACCAACCCGACAGAAAATAGGAAAAATAGGATACAGGCTTATAGGTGCACCCACTGTGAGCGGACAAGGTGTCAGTATGCTCATCAGGAGATGTTTGAGTCATAAATGGTCAAATAAAAAGGCTATTGTTACGTTTATTTTGGGGAAAAAGTTGCATATAGCCCCTTTAATTGAATAAATTAATTTCGACAAGTTATTGTACTATGATATGTGCAAAACATAAGCAGGGAGTGAATTTTTACTATATAAATATTATACATTTTTTAGTTAACCTTTAATTGAATAAATACATTTCGACAATTTATTGTACTATATGATAACATTGTAACTCAAACCTCTCACTCCGTTCTAGAAAGATTAATTGAAAATGAGCTACAAATAATAATTATTATAAAGAATAAATGCCAAAAGGGTTGATTTAAACATTGTGGTCATGTAAAAAAAAATTACAACTCCAAGAAAAGTCTAGAATATGCCCTGTAAATGGGTGAAAACAAATTGGCTTTGTTCAAATGTTCTCTTTAAAAGAAAAATGTTTAGTGTTATCTCTTGAAATTATTGAGTAGAGTCAAACCCATTGCAATACATCTCTGGCTAGAATAAAGAGGCCCTCCTCTTCAGTCTAGGGTCATTAACCTTCTCTAAAGGAAGGCATTTTAAAACACTCACTGGGCTGCAGCTTGTGTTCTTATTGACTAAATAGCTTTGTTTGGATTTTTAAAAGGTAAACTGTATGTTGTTGACTTTGGTTGAATTTAAAGTGACCCTAAAAGCATTTGGGCTCTTTATTCACACTTAAAATTCATGAATTTGTATTGTGTTCGCAAGGCAAATATCAAATCAAGTTGCATCCGTGACCAAATAATGCTAAAGCTCACTTTATTTTTCCAATTGGTCTTTGTTTTTAGTGTATGTCAGGGTTATGGTTTTAAATGTATTTAGTTTTTGTTTCTATTTTATTTTTATTTAGTTGCTTAGTCAATTTAATTTTCGTTTTCTAGTTATTTTAATTTGACAGTATTAGTGCTGCCAAAGTTAATGTTACAATTGCAACGTTAATTATATCATTAAAACATTTAATTTCTTATTATAATCTAGTTATCTAGTGGCTTTTGTTTAATTTCAGAAGTTTCAAATTTTATAAAATACATTTTATAATAAACCATAGCTTTATTTTCATTCTTTTTTTGAAAATGATAAATGTATTTATTTAGTTTTTGATATTAACAATAATATGGGTAGATTGAAGATGGAAGTCAGTTACAAATAAGATTTACATAAAAAAAAGACTTCAGCAATTCTGCATTAAATTGATTATGTTCTTTTAAACTTTCTATACAAAGAATCCTGTAAAAAAGTATACATTTAATAATAATAATAATAATAATAATAATAATAATAATAATGATAATAATAAAAAAAACTATTTTTTTTTCTTGAGCACCAAATCATATTAGAATGATTTCTGAAGAATCATGTGACTGAAGGCTGGAGTAATGATGCTGAAAATTCTGATTTGCATCACCGGAATAAATTACTTTGTAAAATATATTACCATTTACACAGTATTTAAAAAAAAAAAGATTTGAAAAACAACACATGCAGCCTTGGTTGACATTTAAAAACAAAACAAAAAACCTTACCACCCCCAAACTTAAATGGCAGAGAAATCCATACATTTAATTGTGGCTTTAAATTCCTTTTGAGACGTTGCACTACTTTGCATTGTGACTCTGCTGTTTTCTCTCTCTCTCTCTCTCGCTCTCTCTCTGTGTGTGTGTGTCTCTGTGTCCTGACTCCTGAGGTGTGCCCCCTCCTCTCTTTGCCCTCCTGAGCACCGATCAGAAAGAAAGTTCACTTGTTTGATTTTAGAACAGAGTCCACCCCCCCCCCCCTCTCCTCAACAGTGTCCTTTCTTCCTGCCTATAAAGAGCAAGAGAAAGCATGAAGGAGGGAAGACTGCTGTCTTCACTTGGAAAAGAAAGAGGGTGGAGAGGTTTGAAGCAGACATCAAAGGGGTGTGTTTCAACAGAGGTGTATGTGAGACGGGGCATCGGCAGGAGGGATCTTCCTCCTTCAGGGCATCTCTGGTCCTGATGTAACTTTGATGAGCTGCTCAAAGCTCGGGTGCTCTGGAGCAGGCCAATCCACGGTCGTGTGCATGCATTCGCAAGTTGAATACATGCTGGAGTTTTATGCTTTAATTTTGAGAAATTGATCTCATATTAAACCGCATATTTCCTGAAATCGAGCTATGGTGCTCTTTCCCGGTATTTAAGTTCTAGTCTAGAGCACAACCCTTTTCAGTTCCATTTCTCTTATTTTTATTGTCATCAAATGTATCAGCACTGCATTATCTGCGTTTCCTATGTCTTTGGTGCCAAAGCTCCTGCTTTTAAGGTCTGGCCTTGGTTGGCCTTAGTCCTGCATCTTTTCATAAATGGAGAGCTCTGTGCTCTGCTAATTCCTCAAGCAAAAGTAGAACGTATATGGAGAAGAAAGGTGCTTTTATCAAGGAGCTTTTAGAGAAGAGAGGAGATCCCATTAAGTGGTTTGATGAATTCAGTTTTCTTTCATTCAATGACGTATTTCCTGTTCAGGGGCGGGGCATATCGAAGGGCTTTTTCTTTTTTCTTATTATTGCCATTAGCTTTTAGTTCAGATTATTTTGAGACATTTCTCATGGCAAAGCGAAGGCCTAGTTGATATTGAGTTTTTCAGTACCTAAATTTTGCTTTGGTACTTTGATCTATTAAAGGTCCCGTTCTTCGTGTTTTTTTGAAGCTTTGATTGTGTTTACAGTGTGCAATATAACATGTGTTCATGTTTCGCGTGTAAAAAAACACAGTATTTTTCACACAATGTACTTATCTGTGTACCGCTGTTTCCACTGTCCTAAAAACGGCTGGTGATTTCCTCTTTCTATGAAGTCCCTCCTTCAGAAATACGTAACGAGTTCTGATTGTGCAAGCGCTTACCGTGTTGTAATTCGACCACAGCTTAGCGCACGTGAAAGCGGTTCCTGTGTTATGATTCGACAGCAGCTTAGCGCACGTTGGAAAGGTCACGCCTCTTAACGTAGAGATGTATGCGTTCAATAATCTCTACAGCGTCCCTGGGAAAGCCAAACAAAGGTGATTTGACTCCTGGATGAAAATAACAGCGTCTCGATGACATGGCGATAAACACACTCAACGCAACAGTTCCTTTTCTCCACGCGACACGTCCGCTTCTCCACGTGGGACAGCAACAAGACCGCGCCCCCTTTTTCGCGTTTCTTTGTGGGCGGAGGTTAGTCTGTTCTACTGCTCTACTGACGTAATTAAAGAAGGAAGTACCAGGATGTAGTCCAAGCCAGCCGTTCGCTGTAGGCTTTGAAAGGGAACTTCTGTTAAATAAAATATCTCGCTTGGCATTGAACTTTGAGCTTTATAATTTTACAGGTATTATTTATGCTCTAACAGCAACATTACACACTAACTAAAGTTTGAACAATGGGATCATGCGGAATGGGACCTTTAATATATAATTGATGTTAAATTGGTGCCTTAGGCAACCATAAACAGCATTATTAGAGTATATGGTTAAAACAAAAAAGTGTAATTTGAAATAAAATGTAAGTTGATATGCACTTTTTACATTACATCTTCCAACTGTGGCTTATTATATTTATTTGCATTATACTCCCATTCAAGTGTGGGGTTAGTAAGAGTTATTATTTAAGAAATTACTTTTTTTTTTTTCAGCAAAGACAAGACATTTATAATTTTGCAAAAAAGTATTTATCACAATTTACTCCAAAATATTAAGAAGCACAGCCATATTCTACACTGCAATTATGCCAAATCTGCATATTAGAATGATTTCTGAAGGATCATGTTACACTGAAGACTGGAGTAATGATGCTGAAAATTCAAGTCATTTTAATAGATTTTAATGTATTTTCAAATAAATGAAGTCTTTGTGAGCATAATGCATTTCTTTTAAAAACATCTTACCAACCCCAACATTTTTAAATTGTATTGTATATCTTTTTAAAAATTGTTTATTTCACCACAATTCAAAGCTTCTTTAAGTATTCTCTGATCAAATGGGAGACTGCACAATCATCTCTCTCTCTTTCTCATGTGGGTGAGCATAGTGAGAAATATTTTCGAACTCTAAACTGTGCTTGGTTATATAAGTCCAGACATTTTTATTTGAAGAGATAAATCTCTCACACACAGTTCTCAGATGCAAACAATTTTCACTCAAAGCTCTAGTGCTGTTGCATTGTTTTGGCTGCGATGATCACGAGTAGATTTACGTTATTGTCATGAAGTGACCCTGTCGTAAAGGAGCCGCAGTGATGCAGGGCATCGCTCTGTACATCACAGAGTGTATAGCTACGCTAAGAGCGTGTCATCTGTTTTCAGGCGAGAGAGTGTCTTGTCTGAGTGCTGCACTTTGTTGGTGATTCTCTTGAGGAAAAGTAGTAAGATATTTTTTGTATTACTAACATGTGCTGTTCTCTCTGTGGTAGTGCAGTTGAAGGCTTCGAAGTGCTTTTACAGAGAGCTGCATTTTCTGGGTTTCTTTTGTCTTTAGTGCCAAAGATCCTGCTTTTTACAGTCTGGACTTGGCTGGCTTCAATCATGTATCAATCTTGGATGGATAAAGAGCTCCACCATTTCCTTAAAATTAATGTGAATTTCTTTATTAAAGGGGACATGAATTGAGGAATCAACTTTCCCTTGAGCTTTTGATATCTAAAAGGCCATGTAATAAAAGAATATCAGAGCAGTTTCAGAGCTGAAAACTTCCTTTTTAGTCAAAGAAAAGCTTTTATTGACAGCTGGCTCAGCAAACGTTCAATCTGTGAATTTGCTTTCCTGTGATGTCAGAGTAGTGAAACGCCGCCTCAACCGAAGAAGAACACCTAATTTTGTAGCCCCGCCCACCAACTCGTGCCTGACATGTTATTGATAAATAACATAGGCCTACGTGGAGCTGAACCAGATCGAACTTTCAAGCAATAAACATGCCATTGAAGATAGTGTGCAGTGCCCGGTTGTGGAAGAAAGCCGTATTAAGCATATAAGCTTAATTCGGATTCCAATATTAGGAATGAGGTTGAGCTTTATTTTTTGTGAAATTCCAGCTCACGGGTGTAAGACATTGCGCGTTTGTTCGCATAATAGGACTAGCTGGAAAGTGTGTGTGATAATTTATATTCTGATAAATATAACAAAAAGACTGCATTCTATAAGAAAGTGATGTTCATCAAAGGAGGAATATTTTGATAGGAGACACCAGCTAGATATGCTAACATTTAACTAGTAATTCTATCAAGCATGCATAACACTATACAATATAAAAAGACAATATGCAAACAGTAATGATGCACAAAATCTACTGGGCAAATGCATGTTCCTTCAATAAACAGATTGTCAATTAATTAGTGGATAGGATTCCATTTCTATAGGGGATTGAGTGTCTGTTGGTTGTACTGTTTTCTCATTTGAGAACAAATGGCCCGAGAGTCTTTGAAATGTATGAATTGGCACCAGGTTGCTAATTCACAGTGGGGCAACTAGACATCACGGAGCTTGTCTGGGTCCTTAAAGAGATTCAATTGCAAAGATTGTGTTTGAGCAGTCCGGTCGCTACAACTTAAACCGCCCCACTTTCGTCAGGTTCCCCACTGGAGTGGGTGGGTTTGAGAGAGGAGGGGTGCTGTTACAACCAGGACCGCGCCGCATGAGGCACTCCTGAATCGAATGGAGCCTCGTTACCGCCCATGTTAAATGCGGAGCGCTCCTCCGGTCTCTCTTTCCCTGTGCATGGACCTGTTTGCCTGTTAAAGGATGCATGCGTTGTTGCCATGGAACTGATAATAACTGTTAGTGGGTGGGATATATTAGCCAGCAAGTGAACATTGTCCTCAAAGTTGATGTTAGACGCATGAAAAATGTTTTCTATCTATCACCAGACCAAGCTTAATTTAAGGTTGAACATTGGTCTGGGGAGTCTGCTCTGTATTTTCTACTGCACAAAAGGTGTGATAAACGAGCATCATTCAAATAAGGATTTGAATTTGAGGATTTTGGCAAGCATAAGGATTTGAGCAAGTTTGACAAGGGCCAAATTGTGATGGTTAGACGACTGGGTCAGAGCATCTCCAAAACTGCACCTCTTGTGGGGTGTTCCCGGTCTGCAGTGGTCAGTGTCTATCAAAAGTGGTCCAAGGAACCGTAGTGAACCGGTGACAGGGTCATGGGCGGCCAAGGCTCATTGATGCACGTGGGGAGCGAAGGCCATCCCAAGTCAAGTCAACTCTATTTATATAGCGCTTTTAACAATGCAAATTGCAGATTGTTTCAAAGCAGCTTTACAGTGTTAAACAGCAAAATAATGCAACAGAATTTTATTCAGCTGTATAGCCATTCCGGAGAAAATGGTGATATCATCAGTTCATTTCAATTATCATACAGTGACAGTGTGGGCTTTTAGATCAGTAATTAGATCAGTAATTTAGTTTATATGGTTAATTTAGTTTAATAATTAGATTTATTTGGATATTTAGTTGAAAAAATTAAGAGAAATTTAGTGAAATTTAGTGTCCCCAACTGAGCAAGCCAAGCCAGAGGCAACAGTGGCAAGGAAACCAAAACCCCATCAGGTGACCTAATGGATAAAAATAAACCTTGGGAGAAACCAGGCTCAGTCGGGGTGCCAGTTCTCCTCTGGCTATGTGGTCCGATCAAACAGACAAGCTTCTGTAGCTCAAATTGCTCAAGAAGTTAATGCTGGTTCTGATAGAAAGGTGCCAGAATACACAGTGCATCACAATTTGTTTCGTATGGGGATGTATAGCCGCAGACCAGTCAGGGTGCCCATGTCGACCCCTGTCCACTGCCGAAAGTGCCAACAGTGGGCAAGTGAGCATCAGAACTGGACCACGGAACAATGGAAGTGAGAAAGGTGACCTGGTGACCTGGTCTGATGAATTGCGTTTTCTTTTACATCACGTGGATGGCCGGGTGCGTGTGTGTTGCTTACCTGGGGAACACATGGCACCAGTATGCACTTTGGAAAGAAGGCAAGCCGGCGGAGGCAGTGTGATGCTTTTGGGCTATGTTCTGAGAAACCTTGGGTCCTGTCATCCATGTGGATGTTACTTTGACATGTACCACATACCTAAGCATTGTTGCCGACCATGTACACCCTTTCATGGAAACTGTATTCAGGTGTCTAGTGGAGTCCATGCCTCGACGGGTCAGGGCTGTTTTGGCAGCAAAAGTGGGACCAACACAATATTAGGAAATTTAAAAATTAAAGAATGCTTATCCAATAACCATGAAAAAGTAATTGGTCAGAAATGTTGGAAACTCTTGATGCATTTAGTTAACTGTTGTTTTGATGCCTTTCATCTGTTTTTCTGTTGTTGTTTTTTGTCTCGGTTCACATATCCATCGAATGGACATTTTTGGATTGAATCCCAAATTTTTGCGCGTTGGCGGTGGTTTGTTCTGTTGTACAGCTGCTGCTGCATGGCATCGGTCTGAACTCTCTCCCAGCTCTGTTTGAAGAACTTTTGGCATATTTTGCAGAAGTTCTGTGTATTTCTTTGTGCAAAAACTTTTTTTTTAAGGAGAGAAGAACTGTTCTTTTGAGGCCTATTCGCATCATTTGAAATTATTTCTGGGACTTTTTTTTAACCTGGTAAAAAAAGATAAGATATTCAATTAATACATTTCTTATTTTGTAAAACACAGAACAATTTAGCAACCATTAGCATTGTCCTGGCAAATTGTGTGAGTTGTTGTTAGGTCATTATTTGGTATGGTATTCTGCTGGGTAGTTAATTACTGGCCAAAGGTCAGCCTCCGATGAGAGCCCACCCCCAAGTATGTCTGATATTCAAAACCCAGCAACCATTAACACAATATTTATGGTCATATCTTTAGAAATGGGCTTTCCAAATAGACAAAAGTAACATAAGACAGCAGCAATGAAAAGAAATGTGTGCCATTCGCAGTGTGAATTTCTCCAGTGCAGAAAATCCCTGCAGTCAAAAGCCCCTCTGCAGACACATACAGACAGCTGCCTACTAGTGTCAGGCCTTTATTACAACTTCCCTTGAAGTTATTAGACACCGTGTTCCTGTCTTCAGCGGTCCTCTTTTAAAACTCTTGTCTTCTCTTCATTTTCCGTCTCTCCCTCCACGGGAGCAGCCAGCAGTGTCTTCTGTAACAGAATGTTCTGGATGTTCCACTCGCTCTGCTGTGCGTGATGGATGCAGGGAGCAAGTTATGATGTAATTTTGATGTTTTACTGTATATTAGATCAGGAGGAATTGTCAGAAAATATCACCCTGACAAAACACTCGTAACCTAGGTGTGTGCATTTGAGAGAGCCTGAAAAAGCATTTCATCTGAGAAAGCAGTTGTCTCTTCCTGCATAAAACATGGAGCTGTCAGAATCAGATTTTGGATGGAGGAACGCTGCGTCCATGTGTCATTTGCAGCAGTTATTTTAGAGACATACGGGTGCTATCGGGGTTTCTGTGTGTGTGGTTGGTGATAGGCTGCGTTTAGCCATGTGCCTTTCAGAAATTCTTATTAAACCTCTCCGTCTTCGGCCAGAGAGTGACGACGATATGTGCACGGTTTTCTAAAGATGTACAGCTTCTGAATGCATTCAATATAAAAGTTACACCAGATTAGCTGACTTGCAGCAAACTAATTACCATTCCCTTATCACTTCTCAGAAACGGCATGAAGTTTTGAATGGACAAACACATGCTTGCAATGGTGATTTGATTGACAGTGACACCAATAACAGTGAAATTTTGTGAATTTTGTGTCAGTAAGATATTTTATTCAGCAATAATGCACAGAAGTTTTCAAAAGTGACTGTAAAGGCATTTATAATGTACAGTTATAACAAACAATTTCTAATTCAAATGAATGCTGTTATTCAGAACTTTCTATTCCTCAAAGAATCACTAAAACAATCACTATTTCCACAAAAATATTAGCCTGTTAAACTTGTCGTCCTATACCTTCATAACCACTTGCTTGATCAATGAAAAATAGGAGTCATTTTAGAAGCTTGGCTGTACAGGAAATATAACCAATACTTAACAAATGCTTTTAAATTTGCTATAATATTAGAGGAGCACCATTTTTATAGTGTGGAAATTACTGCTTTACTTGAAATGTGGTCTGTAAAAGGCTTTGTTATATATCGTTGAAAAGGTCATGACTTGCAGAATACAAAAAAGTATAGTTGTTTCACTTTGTGAACAAACTTTAACGAGAGTTATATCCGCGATCGGACGCATGGTCGTCATGACCAATCTCAGGTGAGGTGGGTGGGTATAGTGGGAAGGGATGATGTGTAGAGACCAATTGGACACTCTTACGGCTGGAGCGTGCTTGGATTTAGCTGATCGCCCTCATTGACAGGTCTTGAGAGTACAGCTGAAACAGTGAAGCAAGATCATCACTCATCAACCAGTATCTTAGTACTTATTCTTTGTAATTATACATATTTTTTTATTGTGACGTTTACACACGTACACATGTTCAGTAAAACGAAAGGTTTTTTAAATTTTTTTTTTTTTTTTTAACTTTTGATAAAAGGCTACCTTGGTTCCAAATGCCATAACTTTTATTTGCTTTGAGATATCGACACAACATGTGGCTTAAATGCAGTTGACATGATTGTGATCAAGTCCAAACTTGATTTTACGAGCTTCCAAATATACTTTATAATCGCCGTCATGTCGATCATCAATAACAACACAATAAATGTATAAATTGCATCACTTTTCGGTTTTTCTCAGCAGTGATGTAACATAAGAACCTCCAAACATGATCGTTCTGGTTTAATTCTTTTTTATTTAATTTTTTTTTTACAATTTGAAAGGTTTATTAAATGAGACCATGCACTTGTTTATATCTTGTTTTTGTTTTTTTGTAGCGTTATAAGCCATGACTTTTAAGTATGCCACTTAGACCTGAAATCATTAAAAATGCTTTCAGGTTGTAAGAAGTTAACACAGCTGTGTTAATAAAAAAAAAAAATATTAGCACAGCTGTTTTCAACACTTGATTAATAGAAAACCATTTTACCTAGTAGAATGATTTCTGAAGGATCATGTGACACGAAGACTAGAGTAATGGCCGCAGAAAATTTTGGTTTGCCATCACAGGAATAATTGACATTTTAAAATGTATCATTTTACAAAAGTTGTTTTAAATTGTAATATTTTACAATATTTTTGATTAAATAAATGCAGCCTTGGTAAGCATAAGTCTGCTTTCAATTTTTTTTTAATCTTTCCAGCCCCAAACTTTTGAACACTAGTGTACACAAGTCATTTAGAATAATAGACAGGTTTCTCAGCACTTCCTATTCTGTAGATGGACTGGCATTGTTTCTTTAAGTATCAGTCTGGTACCCTGAGTAGCGTTACTCATGACAACTAGTAACACAACCTCTTTCCTGTAGTATTCCATGTCTCCTGTGAAGAACGGTAATATTGGGCACCAGAAGGGAGAGAGTGAGTGAGCGAGCTAGCGTGTTGGTTCTCTGCAGGAGCTCTGCTGCAGTCTTCTACAGAAATATTCAGTGATTTCTGTGAGCTGTTATTGTGGCTGAGGAATACTGAGGTGTTTTCTGATAATCTGATGGTCCATATATCTCACCAAAAACACACACTTTGTCCTGCTAACCCTCTGAACTGCATTGAAGGTATAAGGAGTCTTAGCAATAAACGGCATGCGTATATTCAATTTGATTAAAATATATTTTTTGTAAATAAATTATTTTTCTCACCAAATATTACTTTGTATTATATTGGATACAAGGGATTTCTGGTGAACAGGTTGTTTATTTAATTTTAAAGAAGAAAAAAAAATTGTGTTGAGATAGTCTAGGATCAGAATCCCCACTGTCGGAAATTATCACAGTCAGCCTAATTGGCGCAGGACTGATCCTGGAACAGGTTTACACACAGCCAAAACAAATTAAATTAGTTTTTTGTTTTTTTGGTCAGTGCAATGTAGTTCTCTGGTCAAAGTAAATATTTTCATTGTGTAACATGGACCAAACAAAAGAAAAACCATCTGAACATTTTATTGAAGCTGACGTCTGTGTGTGTCATGTGACATCTCTGAATCAGCAAGGCTAACAATTGTATGATCATTCCATTCTAATTGAGGAAGTCAGGGTTGAACAGGTTGGACTGCTGTGTTTTGTTCGTCGTTTGCATTGATGCCCTGTGCCCTGCAGTGTAGCGCTATTTTTCAAGGCCACGCGAGACGGCGTTGACTGTTAAAAGTCATTACGTCTGTTGAAGACAGAATCACTTATACACACAGCTCCTTTCATTGAGAGCTGCATGGAAACAAGAAAAAAAAACTGTTTTTATCACAGACATTTTTGTCATAACCTTGGAACCTTTTTTTTTATTTTTATAAATGGGACTTCAAATATTTTTCTTTCCAAGGCTGCCATTTCATTGCTTGTCTCATTTTCCAAATGCTGTTTTGAGTAGATATGGCAGCCATTCTGTAGATAATGTTTATGCACAGATCTTTGTATAAACTGATTTCTTTAACAAAGTGGTCAAGGCTTGATAGACTGGTGTTATTAAATGACGCCATTTGACTAAGAGACTTTCAAGGTGCAATTTTTAAGTCTTCTCTGTGCTTTTAAGACCAACGTTTTGCTCACTTGAGATGGAGACGGAGATGGATTCGCTCTTAAATTTTTCTGGCTTGTTTCACATGCAGTCACTCTTATGTGCTCCTCAACCAGTTCCCAAAACGTCCGGCTCTGAAAACACTGTTATTGTCAGACATCGTGTACAGCCTTTGAGTAGATCAGACGCCTGGAGCAATTTAAATGCTAATTTTGGGGCTATTTACTGACAATTACCAGATAATTGAGTTGTTTCAGTTTTTTTCTCCTTTCCTTTCTCAGCTGGATAATGCCGAATGGCTTGTTGTTGTATTTGTGTTTTTAGTTATTTTGGGGAATGAGGGGGGGATTTCTATTTGATAAGAGAGATGGCCTTTTTGTGCTACAGGGCACTTAGCGACCTCTTTTCCTTTACTACTAAATTCAGTTAGAACTTGTGCTTCTACCAATTTACCTTACTGATTAGTGCTCCATTTTTGTTGTGTATGAGATAGGGCTGCCCCCTAATAATCGATGACGTTACCGTGCATTCACACTGCCGCCTGCGAGAGCGTCAAAGTGGCCGAAAGTCATTCATTTTCAGTGTGAGCCAGTGGCGAGCAGCGGCACGTCTTGGACGATGTTGGAGTCAGGTCAACTTTATAGTAATGAGCTATAACGCGGTTCGGCGGTAACCAATCGGAATGTTGAAGTCCTCCACTTGAGAGGATTCCAGAGAACGCAGTCCTGTAAACTTTGGTTCCGACCACATTAGTTCCCAAGCAAAATGGAGGAGAAGGGTGGTCATTGCTGTGGTGGGTTTCCCAGTCATTTATGACACCTCCCTGTTTGCGTACTGGGACTTAAATAAAAAAAATAAAAATATGCTTGGACCAAGGTGTCTGACATTGTCGTTGTTCCTGGTGAGTTGCTGATATGCATTAACGTTATATCATTTCTGAAAATAAGCAGGTATTGCATGCTAACTTTAGCGCCATAGCATATTATCTTCCATCGATCAATTTCTTACTTTCACTTTTAAAAGATTTCATGAGATTAACTTATACTTGTGGTCAGTCTGCACAAATACCGATCAACATGCTTGTTTGCTTTGCGGCCCCTTTAAATAAAGTTTAAAAAAAGACCAAGCATTTAATCTACGTCAGAGCGTTCATTAATCTTTCTACAGTTTTGTTGGCAGGGCAGCCACTGTGAACGCACGGTTAGTCGACTAGAAGAGGCTTAGTCGAACAGCTTTATTAGTCGGTTGGTCTGAAAAAAAAGGAAACTCCACAGGTAGTGGCGAAGTCACGCAGTCCGTGATTAGGGCTGTCAATTTACATTCGAAAATCGATTGCACAATCAATCGGAGTTTCAAAGTTTCAAAAACGAACGATTTTAACCAAATATGTACACTATTAATTTTAAACGAATTAAACTAATAAAAAAGATAGATGTAACAAAAGCTCTTTTGTGGTGGAAGATTGGAAGTACGAAATACCCCCAACTTGCGCAGCTGGCAATGAAGTACCTGAATGTCCCTGGGACATCAGTGCGGTCAGAGTGCGTCTTCTCAACAGCTAGACATATAGTGAATAAAAAACGCTCTGCTCTGGACCCCGAAAATGTTGATCGACTTGTTTTCCTGTCCAATAATAGGCCTAGCCTTATTTGCACGTTTCATTACACGCCTGCCTAGCCTAAGTGTCAGTTACGTTCAATAAAAAAAAAACATGGCCTGTTCTCAAGTAAGTCAATATAAATTTTCATTTTTGAACAGTTGTCTATAATAGATTGAATCATTACGTAAAATATGAGATTTTTGAATAGCCTAAATCATAAATGCTGCCCTGTTGTAGCATACGACAGATGTTTCTAGTCCACTGTGTGATTTGGAGAATGTAGCGACGTCGATCCTACACAAACTTCGTTCAATGTAGACTAGTCTTTCAGTGAATTTTAAGTTATATTTTCAACCTCTTTTCATGGGCTACAATCGCCTACGTAGGTGAAATTTGTTTGACATTTCTTATCGTAAACACAGCCATGTTGAAGCATGCAGTAATGTTTTTCATTGATGTTATGGCAGT